>NC_134092.1:61198983-61515965 GCF_000715075.1 Nicotiana tabacum
CGTGTGCTTGGCCCTAATTGGACTAAGGTATATTGATCGTTGACGTGATCCGATCAGTGCTTGGGCTAGGATCTTTCCCTTTGGATTCAGGTAAAAACCTATGGGTGCAGGAACATAAGATGTGCTTGGTGAAGGACTTATGTAAGGCACCAATATAGTGCTGAGTATGTGTGTATGTATGTGACGATCCGTGGACTTTTTTCTTAGCACCGTGAGAGTGCCGAGAGTATGATTCAGGGGCTTTATGGCAGGCATCGTGAGAGTGTTGAGAGTACGAGTGAGGGGTACTTTTGCTAGGAACTATGAATGTGCTGAGGTTTGTTTATACGTGGTGATTTGCTTGTGAATTTGTTGATTTGGCATATATATTTTACATGTAGGAATAGAGTTGTATTTTCCTCATGCTATTTGGTATTTGATATCTGTACTTGATGTTTAGAGCTTGAAAGCACGGTTTACCTTGATAAATCTCTGTCTAAGTGATTTCTGTGGAAAAGTTGATGCATGTATTGATATTCTTGAAAAGCATGCCTACTTCTCTTCTTATTAGGTTAGACTTGAACCTATTATTATTGGAGTTGCTTTTCCTCTATATACTATTATTCTGTTTTTATTGTTGTTTGGCTGTGGAAAGTGAATAATGAACCTTGCCAAGCGCGTCACTGCTTTCAGCCCGAGGTTAGGCTTTCTACTTATTGTGTACATGGGGGCCAGTTGTACTCATACTACACTCTGCACTTCATGTGCAGATCCAGGTGTTGCTGGTCATGGTAGTTTCCCGTGAGACGGATCCGGACTAGTTGGAGATGTCAATGTAGAAGTGATGTTCCGTTTCCAGGCCTTGTAGTCCCTCTCCTTATATCCATGTTATCAATGTTTAGTCTTTGGATATTATTGTATTTGACTCAGACATTATATTTACTCATTCTATAGAGCTCATGTACTCGGTGACACTAGATTTTGGGGTGGTTCTCAGTTGTATCACTATTTTGACTTCATTTATTTATACGATTTTTCTATTTGAGATTATTTCTTATCATTGTTGAAGTTTATTTCTATATAAATATTGTTGGGTTGCCTAGCAATCGGTGTTAGGTACCATCACGGCTAAAAGTTGAATTTTGGGTCGTGACAACTTGGTATCAGAGCCCTAGGTTCATGTAGGTCTCACGAGTCATGAGCAGGACTACTAGAGTCATGCGGATCAGTACCGAAACTATGCACTTATCTTCATGAGGCTATAGGGCTTTAGGAACTTTTCCATTCTTGATTCCATGTCTTGCAACTTTATCTCTGCTTGAAGCTTATATCTTCACTTTTTCCCATTTAGTCATATGCGATGTTGATTTCACGACCCGAATCCACCTAGTCGTGATGACACCTAATCCAACTTGCTAGGTAAGCCAAACAATAGTCAACAAAACTCTAATAAAGATCATTAATAATCCATACATAAAATAGTTGAGTATCAATATAATAACCTAAGGATTATAGTACAAGTCATGAATCATTGAGATTTAGATGTACAAAGCTGGTGAGAAAATAAATACAACATCTGTTTGGATTATACATTAAAAAGTAAGAATCTAAAACTACGAAGGACAAACGGTAGCTATATCCGGAAGGCAGGTATATCTTCAATGCCATCTCTCGTCATCCATAGCATCTCAGCTACAAGATCTGCATGCAAGGTGCAGAAGTGTAGTATGAGTACAATCGACCCCATGTATTTAGCAAGTATCATAACTAACCTCAGCGAGGTAATAGTTGTAAGAATTATTAATGATACTCGCAAACAACATCTTCGCTTCGTAAATCTCTCAAGTACATAACAATAATATTACCAAGTCATAAATCACAGATAAGACTATCTCGGTGCACAAAGATAATGTAACATGCTCAGTTTCAGTTAACAATCCAGCGTATCAAGAAGATATGCGTGAAATGCCAGATAATCCTTCATCACTTTCATATAAAGAAGATAAGCATGATTAAACAAGCCAAGTCACATAGATTCATATATAAAGAAGATATGTACCGTGTCTCATCTCATCAAGTAGGGTACCATATAGAGAAGATATGCATAAAGGCATGTATACACCCCGAATCTATCAAATAGAGAAGAGATGCAGCAAAGTCATGTATACATCAAAGAAAATTGCAAGTAGAGAAAAAATGCAATAACCAAAACAAACACTGGCAAGTTTTCCTCGTACCTGCATCGAGAGAGAAACATTAGAGGGTGACTCTAGGGGGATTGTCACGACCCAAAATCTACCTAGTCGTGATAGCACCTAACCCAACCCGCTAGGTATGCCAAACAACATAAATTACATCTAAATCGAGAAATCAACAATGTATATAGTAGAAAATAAAACCCAATACAATACAACTACCCCGAGAACTGGTGGTATAAGTCATGAGCCACTATGATTTAGAATTACAAAATCGATAGGAAGAATAAATAAAATAATTGTTTGAAGTTTATATAAACAGAACTTAAATCCTATGCTACCCTGAAAAAGAGGCAGCTCGAATCTGGAACACATGTACATCTTCAATGCACAGCTTCGTCTTCCATAGCTACGGTACTCCAAGATTTGCACAAAAGGTACAGAAGTGTAGCATGAGTACAACCAACCCCATGTACTCAGTAAGTATCTTAACTATCCTCGGTGAAGTAGTGGCGAGATTTTAAGTTAAAAGATACCTACTTATATTTGTACATGTGCAGATGATACGCAGAAAGAGCAAATACGAGAAAAGATACACACATAATCACGCAATGAATGAAAAAAGAATACAAATGATAGAGGGCCCCAGAATATCATCACTCCTTAGTCTCATAACACCACACGATAGTAAGATTCAAAGACTAGAATTACCATAATACATCTACTCTGTTGCGGCGCGCAACCCGATCCCACATATAATAAATAAAGAACATTATTTCGACGTGCAACTCAATCCACAATATCAACAATATCATATGAAATCACAACAACAACCAAATATGGGAAATGTTCACAAGGTAACACTAAGAAAACGAACACGCAGTATCCGACTAGGTAATGCAACTCAACAGAGTAGAATGAGCAATCCAATATCAAAAACTAGTCAACCATATATAATGGCAAGGCTTCCACAAGGTATATCACACAACCGATCGACAAGCTACCCAATCCAGTTAAGCAAAGGAGAGTAATACATGAAACGAGCAAAGATATTTATCAAATAAAAACAGGGATCAAATGAAGGCATTCAATATGTGAAATCATGTAGCAAGTAGAAGCACATAGCAAGTAAAGGCATTTAATCAGTGAAGGTATACGGTAAGTAGAGCATATGGTAAGTGGAGACATATAGCAGGTTAAAGCATGTAGTGAGTGAAAACATGTAGCAAATTAAGGCATTTAACAAGTAAAATACATGACAATTAGAGGCATGTATCAGGTATAGGCTAATAACAACTGAAGACATGAATTCAAAGAGAACATGTAATAAAAGTAAATCAAGTGACAGAGCAGGTGTAACAGTAACAAAGATAAAGACATAGCTCTAACAATATAGGCCAAAGGGAAAATACAGAGATAACAACATAAGGAACCCAAACGGAAAGTATCATACGAAATAGCAAACACTAATGGAAACCAATGTAAAGGGCATGTAAGTTCTTAATGAATGAGTAATCATAACAGAAATCCAACTTCTTTTCATTTCTGCATGGTAATAATCAGCAAAAACAATCTCATGTCAAACCGCACAAAATACTCATCGTGCCCTCACCATACCAACCGCATGGAAATAGTCATCGTGCCAACATCATATCAACCGCACGAAAATACTCATCGTGCCAAACACAGCCCTAAAGAATTAATCATCATCTCTTAATACGAATAAATAAGCTCAAGTAACTTGACAATAACAAGTATAGATATAGATTTCCGATACTACGATCAACTTAAGTATGAAAATGATTCTATAAAACGGCATATTAAATCCTTTTTAAGATGTCATATGTTCTAGAATGATTTCTATCGCAGATAATTGAGTTTACTAGTCATAGAGTTAAATGATGCATTGGTTAAGGAATCATCAAGTTCAACAAGGCACATAGAAGCATATAATTTCTACCTCCCAAGCAAGGAAACACTGGAACATGCATATATGCTCATCACCTCGCATATGCGTCACCCCCGCATGTAGCAATTAATGTCATATAGTAGGAAAAATTCTCTTAACAAATCTAGGCAAGACACTTACCTCATTACGGAATAATTTCTACAATCCAATACCATCTTCCATAGAAATAATCCTCAAAAAGATCCAAATTTAGTCAATTATCATCTAATGTAGTCAAATAATGCTACAAGAAACATCCCCAATTAATAAAGGTTCAATCATGGCCAGAATCTCAAAAGTTGTCACGCCCCGACCTTGGGGAGCACGACCAAGACATCCCAGTCAAGCAAGCCTACTTGCTGCCTTCTACCCAGCCTTATCCATGATTAATTTAAGAATCAGTAACAAGAAATTGACATGAGAAGAGTAAAGCGTACCACATCCCTTTTCCATTACTTATAGGAGATTCATTTACAATTTCAAAAAATATTACAAGTTCATACTTATGAGGGGAGAACATGTTTGACAACTACAACATTTCTAGTTCATTACCCCAAATCTAACACCACCCGTAGCATGTCTGTGGAGCCTCTAAGTGTAACAGAAGAGTAGTATGAAAGTGCCAGTGACAAGGCCCCGCCTATACCTCAAAACAAAATGTACAATATCAAGTGACATAAGGCCCCGAAATAGAATAGGGCTCAACAAAATTTGCTTAGTAGTGGGTAACTTCTAACATGGATCAAAGTTGCTTGTTAACGAACCACCTACATACATTAAAGATGCAGGGGCCCCAGCAAAAGGGACGTTAGTACATATGGAATAGTACTAGTATGTAAAATTAAATACCCTCTTATGGAGTAGAGTACCAACACAAAAGGAGGTAAACATGGAATCAACAAAGAACTCAAGTAAAACTAAATGCCAAGTTAAAACCTAATCAATTACAATTAAGTATTAACAATTTTGGTTGGAAGATCATTAGCCACCGATCATCTCACCATGCACGAGGCATGGAGTCTAATCACAGCTTGATCGTCTAAGACATCGTACCACGAATGAATATGGATCGACATGTGATGCGAATCAAATATAATAATAAGAAGGAGGAACAACCATAAGCACGACATGGCATCCGATCGCCACCCGATCGCCACCCGATCAGCTAGATCGTCTCCCCACATATGCCGTATGAGTCGACACCGTCGTTTGCTAGAAATCACCTCATCCCAATTAAGGGGAATAATCTTAATACAATATACCACGGAAATTCATCCCTCAATCAACTCCTACACCAGCATGTGTAGTTTCAAGTGTGGGCCTTTACAACCCACCCTTCCTCGGCTCGCAAATGATACTCCTAAAAATATTTTTATATACAAAGAATATAGGAATATAAATGTATTCATCTCACAGCCTTTCATACATTATATGGCTTCATTAGCACATTTAACCACTCACAACATATTTATTTGATTGGATCTCTTGGCCATACCTAGAGTTCTTTATTCCTGACATGAAGGCCGTATTTCATATTTGACACTTTTATTTCTTTACATTTAATGATCATTATCATAAACATTAATATATAGACATTCCAGAAATTATAGCTATAAGGTCATTAGTAAAGAGTACCTTAGACGCATTGAGTTTCTTTTAAAGAGTGGACCATAATGATTAGCAACTAAAACACAAGTAAAAATTATCAGCGATTAATACACCATTTATTCTTGGAACACTTATCCCAAAAGGGGAGCATGACATCTATAGCTTCAACTCATGAGTATGTAAGCATTTGGGTAAATCAATCATCGGAAGCAATTTGAAATAGTAGGAATATGAGTTTGAACAAACCACATTTGGAACTTACGAGGAACTCATGGATTTCGATTCTAGAAAAAGGAGTTTAACCAACATACCTCGTTTGAGATTTACTTAGGATTACTACGACAATCTACTACTCTTAGCACGTCAATCCATAGCAACATAATCAAATTGAACAACTATTAGGGAGGCATTCATAGGTTTAGCCATTATTGGCATTTCGTCAAAAATTAAGTGTGCAAATTTTGACTACAAGATTTTTATGGTGGAATTCCTTCACCCACAATCAATTTCAAACAATAAAATTTCCAAATCAATATCCTCTATATCGCCTTCATTGATACATGCATACCCAAGGATACATCCCCATATCAAGAACAACACCCCACATTCTCCTCACACCCCAAATTCAAAATAGATGGCTAGGCATTTGATCACTGTCCCATAAACCCCCAAAATCATAAAATATTACTCATAATTGCATAGTAGGACATTGCATGTGAGCTGGGGTAAGGTCTTACCTCTTTACTAGATGACTTTAGAGTTTTCCTTCATTAATTCCCACGATTAGAGCAAGATATTGACGAGTAGAATTTGATAGAGCTTCTCCCTCTCTCTCTAAATTGATATCCTCACTCTAGAACATCAAATTAAAACTTATAAAATGACCCCTTAAGGCCTTATATTAAAATATAGTCGGATTAGAAAATTTTCAAAAATAACCCCCGATGTCAATTATGTGGTGCAATTCTGTGGTAGCAGAACAGATCTGTGGCCAACAGAATGGCCACCAAATGGTATGTCAATTCTGCGGTAGCAGAATAGATATGCGGCAAGCCGAATGGCCATGAAATGGTCTTCAAATTCTGGGTTGGGTATGGTCAGACCCGCGATGCAATTTTGTTGTGGCAGAATTGATCTGCGGCCAGCAGAATGGCCACAAAATGGTTTTCAATTTCTGGGTTGCTTCTGATTCATTCCGTGGTGATTCTGTGGTTAGCAAAACATATCCGTGATAGCATAATGGACCACATAATCGCCTTTTTTTGTAAATTCTTCTACCAACTCCACGATGCATTGCCCATCCATAATCTGTATTGTGGCACATTAGCTTACCTTGACGCCATAAAAATAGAAATCCTTAGCGAAATTTTACGGGGCCTTACATCCTCCCTCGCTTAGGATCATTCGCCCTCGAATGGGGGTTAGACTCTGCCATTAACACCAAACACGACTTAGCCCTTCATTCATACATTAAAAGTACCAAATTTGGCTAACTCCCCAAACTTCCAAAAATTTCGGCAGAGTTTTCCCTGTTTTAGGCCTATCCACCTTTCAGAAAGCCACAGAAACCAAGCCTTACAACACACCCATAACTCAACAAAGCATCATAACATTAAATATCACCAATCTCAAAATTACAAGCATTACATTAGCATTCTAACATAAATTGTTCGGGTTTAAAACATTACTCATAGATAGTACGCCTCTAACATTCTTTTAAACACAACCATTGGGTTATAAAAAAAGTGGGGACGCTTTCCTTTTCTATCTTCATCGGCGTCCTAGGTGGCCTCTTCGACATTGTTGATTCCGTCATAACACTTTGACAAAGGCAATCTTTTCATTTTCTCAATTTACGAACATGCCTAACAAGGATGGAAATAGAAACCTCCTCATGGGTCAAATCATCACAAATTCCAACATTCTCCATGGGGCAATGAGTGGCATATCCCCAATTATTTGCTTCAACTAGGACACATGAAACACGTTTTGTAGGGAGGACAACAATTATGGAAATCAAGCTTATAGACTACTTGGCCTATTTTCATCAAGATTCTACAAGGCCCAATGTGCACTACACTCAATTTACCTTTATTAATAAAAATCACATAACGTCTTCATGGAGAAAATCCTAACAAACCCCCCATTCATTTCCTCGTACTCCAAATCTCTATGACGAACATCCGAATTGGACTTTTGGCGGCCTTCCACCTCCTCCTCCTCCTAATTCTATGATGTGTTTGAATGAATATGACCATAAAGTTTCTTGCCTAATATGTTTTAACATGGAGTGATACTTTTTACATGTCTAAACTTTCAACCCCGATTGATTTAATACAAATAGGAATAGAAAGGTTCGGGATTGAGCTGGAATTGTCCAAGAACCCGTCAATGTGTTGCGTGGAGGCATTTCTAGGAGTTATATCCTAATTAGTAACTAGGTAGCGGTGGCATAGTTAACTATGGCGATAAAATCATTGATTTAACTAAAAGAGACCTAGAGTCAACTAGTACATATGGATAATGTGAGAACCATGTATATGATTCCAAGATGTAAATGAAGTGAGTCGTTTTATACATATATTATATGGGAGGCATGACCGGGATGATAAAGACAATGGCATATGTTACTCTTCAGGGACGAGGAGTCACAAAAGAGATAGTAATTTGTTCTTCAAGCCATATGTGCCCAGATAGTCAATGATAAATCTAAGGAGAAACAGCTAAGTACGTGACATAAGATGTCTCCTTAAGTGTAGGAAAAATCAGTTTAACTTGAAATGAGAAGATCCTTGCACCATGAATTTGATAGAGGTTTCAAAAAAAATACAAAAAGTTGTGTTACGCTCTTAACAGTAATTGGCACAAGGAATATGGAACGCCCACTCCAGATTATAGATATGGTTAACAATACACCGATAAGAAAGACTCTACTAGACATGGCTCCGAGACATCCTAGAACGCTTTAAAACCTAAGGTTATAATACCAAGACTGCCATGCCCTGACCTTGGGGAGCGCGACCGGCACTCGACTGAGACATCCCAGTCATGCAAGCCTAATTGTTGCCTTCCACCCAGCCTTACCCATGAACAATTTAAGAATCAGTAAGAAGAAATAGACATGAGAAGAGTAAAGTGTACAACATCCTTTTTCCATTACTTATAGGATCTTCATTTAAAATTTCCAAAATATTACAAGTTCATAGTTACGAGGAGAAAACATGTTTGACAACCACAACATTTCTACTTCATTACCCCAAATCGAACACCACCCACAACATGTCTACGGAGCCTCTAAGTGTAACAAAAGAGTAGTATGAAAGTGTCGGTGACAAGGCCCCGGCTATTCCTCAAAATACAATGTACCATATCAAGTGACATAAGGCCCCGGAATAGAGTAGGGCTCACCAAAATCTGCTGAGTAGTGGGTCACTGCTAACAAGGATCAAACTTGCCTACTGATGAACCACATGCATCCATTAAAGATGCAGCGTCCCCAACAAAATGGACATTAGTACATATGGAATAGTACTAGTATGTATAACTAAATAGCCTCTCGTGGAGTAGAATACTAGCATAAAAGGAGGTAAACATGGAATCAATAAAGAACTCAAGTAATACTAAATGCCAAGTTAAAATGTAATCAATTCCAATTAAGTATTACCAATTTTGGTTGGGAGATCATTAGCCACCGATCATCTCACCATGCACGAGGCATGGAGTTCAGTCACAGCTCGATCAACTAAGCCATCTCTCCATGAATGAATATGGATCGACATGTGATGCGAATCAAATACAATTATAAGACGGAGGAACCAACATATGCACAACAGGGCGTCTGATCGCCACCCGATCGGCTAGGTCGTCTCCCCACATATGTCGTCTGAGTCGACATCGTCTTTTGCTAGCAATCACCTTATCCCAATTAAGGGGAATAAGCTCAAAACAATATACCATAGGAGTTCATCCCTCAATCAACACCTACACCGGCACGTTTAGTTTTAGGTGTGGGCCTCTACAACCCACCCTTCCTCGGCTCGCTAATGATACTCCCAAAAATATTTTTGTATACAAAGGAAATAGGAATATAAATGTATTCATCTCATAGCCTTTCATACCATATATAGATTCATTAGCACTTTTAACCACTCACAACATCTTTAATTCATTGGCTCTCTTGGCCATACCTAGAGTTCTTCATTCATGACACGATGAACATATTTTATATTTCACACTTTTATTTCTTTACATCCAATGATCATTATCATAAACATCAATATATAGGCATTCCGGAAATCATAGCTTTAAGTTCTTTAGTAATGAGTGCCTTAGACGCATTGAGTTTCTTTCAATCAAAACACAAGTTAAAATCATAAGCGATGAATACACTATTTATTCTTGGAACACTAATCCCAAAAGGGGAGCATGACATCTATAGCTTTAGCTCATGAGTATGTAAGAACTCAAACACATTAGAAATACTTACAAAGGAGAGCATGGTGATTTAGAATTGAAACATGGATTCAAATCATATGCCTTAGTTGCAATAACCATATTTGGACATAAGCTTTTGAACAAATCAATCATCGAAAGTAATTTGAAACAGTAGGAATAGGAGTATGAACAAAACACAATTGGAACTTACGAGAAAATCATGCATTCCGATTCTAGAAAAAGAAGTTTAGCCAACATACCTCGTTTGAGATTTTCTTAGGATTACTACGATGATCCACTACTCTTAGCACTTCAATCTATAGCAACATAATCAAATTGAATAACTATTAGGGAGGCATTCATAGGTTTAGCCGTTATTGACATTTCGTCAAATATTAAGTGTGCAAATTTTGACTACAAGGTTTTTATGGTGGAATTTCTTCATCCAAGACCAATTTCAAACAACAATCTATCCAGGATAGTTCAATATCCTCCATATCACCTTCATTGATGCATTCATACCCAACGACACATCCCAAAAAAAAAAAAGAAAAACACCCCACATTCTCCTCACACACCCCAAATTCGAAATAGAGGGCTAGGCTTTTGATCACCATCCCATAAACCCCCAAAATAATTAAATCTTATTCATAATTGCATAGTAGTACATTGAATGTGAGTTGAGGTAAGGTCTTACCTTTTTAATTGAAGACTTTAAAGCTTTCCTTCATGAATTCCCAAGATTAGAGCAAAAAAATGAGGAGTAGAATTTGATTAAGCTTCTCCCCCTCTCTCTAAATTGATATCGTCACTCCAAAACATCAAGTTATAACTTATAAAATGACCCACTAAGGCCTTATATCAAAATAGAGTCGGATTAGAAAATTTTCAAAAATAACCCCCGATGTCAATTATGTGGTGCGCATCCGTAGTAGCAGAATAGATTTGTGGGCAGCAGAATGGATACAAAATGGTATGTCAATTCCCCATGCAATTCCACGGTAGCAGAATGGATCTGCGGCTAGTAGAATGGCCACAAAATGGTCTTCAAATTCTGGGTTGGGTTTGGTCAGATCCGCGATGCAATTTTGCGGTAGCATAATGGATCTGCGTCCAGCAGAATGGCCACAAAATGGTTTTCAAATTCTGGGTTGCTTATGATTCATTTCGCGGTGATTGCATAGTCAACGGAACAAATCCATGATAGCATAATGGACCACAGAATTGCCGTTTTCTGCATATTCTTCTACCAATTCCACGATGCATTGCACAATCCAAAAATCCGTACCGTGGAACATTACCTTGCCTTGGTGCCATAAAAACTTAAATCCTTGGCAAACTTTTATGGAGCCTTACAAAAGTAAACAAAAGTCAACCCCGAGCCCGCTTGGTAAAAACTCGAGATTCGGATCAAAATCCGATTACGCATTCACCTCCGAGCCCGGATGTGCAATTTGTTTTCGAAATCCGATCTCAATTTGAGGTCTAAATCTCAAATCTATAAAATCCCTAAATTCTACCCAAAACGCCCAATTCCTACTATGAATTTCATAGATTTGATGTTAAAAATCATGAAATAGTAATTAAACTCGATTGAAAACTAGTTAAAGATGCTTACCCATGAAATTGGGAAGAAAACGTTCTTCAAAAATCTCCGCTAGAGTAATTAGGGTTGAGAAATAGTATAAAATGAGCTAAATCCTTACTTTTCCATCTTTTACCCAGCTGCAAACGTCGCAGTTTGCAAACTCTTGTTCGCAATTGCACGTTTCGGAAACGTGAACCACCTTTCTCAAAAGTGAATAGTGTCTGAGCATCATAGAGATCGCAAATGCCAAAAAACCATGTATTTGCGAAAATCTAACCTTCGCAAATGCGGTCCAAACTTCGCTTTTGGGAGGCTTTCCCAAATCTTGCCAGCATCACGAATGCGACAAATGAGTCGCAAATGCGATCCTCCCACCTATCGCAAAATTCCCTCAGACTTCACATTTGCGAAGTCTCCTTCGCCTCTTGCTAATGCAAATGTGAGGCTCGCAGTTGCGATCAAGTCTCCGCAAATGCGAGATCTGCAGATCTCGTGCACCAACAAATCCTTAGCAGTCAAAAATCATCCTGTAACGCTTTTGAACCTCAACCGAGCCCTTGGGCTCCAAACCGAACATGCACACAAGGGTAATAAAATCATATAAACTCGCTCGCTTACTCAAATCACCAAAATAACACCAAACAACAAGAATTGATCGTCAATATACCATAGGAATTCATCCCTCAATCAACACCTACACCGGCACGTTTAGTTTTAGGTGTGGGCCTCTACAACCCACCCTTCCTCGGCTCGCTAATGATACTCCAAAAAATATTTTTATATACAAAGGAAATAGGAATATAAATGTATTCATCTCATAGCCTTTCATACCATATATAGATTCATTAGCACTTTTAACCACTCACAACATCTTTAATTCATTGGCTCTCTTGGTCATACCTAGAGTTCTTCATTCATGACACGATGAACATATTTTATATTTCACACTTTTATTTCTTTACATCCAATGATCATTATCATAAACATCAATATATAGGCATTCCGGAAATCATAGCTTTATGTTCTTTAGTAATGAGTGCCTTAGACGCATTGAGTTTCTTTCAATCAAAACACAAGTTAAAATCATAAGCGATGAATACACTATTTATTCTTGGAACACTTATCCCAAAAGGGGAGCATGACATCTATAGCTTTAGCTCATGAGTATGTAAGAACTCAAATACATTAGAAATACTTACAAAGGAGAGCATGGTGATTTAGAATTGAAACATGGATTCAAAACATATGCCTTAGTTGGAACAACCATATTTGAACATTTTCCCACTAAGGGGAAGCATAATAGGATAGGGTCAATTCGAACGTGACTCGAGTACATAAGCATTTGGACAAATCAATCATCGAAAGTAATTTGAAACAGTAGGAATAGGAGTATGAACAAACCACAATTGGAACTTACGAGGAAATCATGCATTCCGATTCTAGAAAAAGGAGTTTAGCCAACATACCTCGTTTGAGATTTTCTTAGGATTACTACGATGATCCACTACTCTTAGCACTTCAATCGATAGCAACATAATCAAATTGAATAACTATTAGGGAGGCATTCATAGGTTTAGCCGTTATTGACATTTCGTTAAACATTAAGTGTGCAAATTTTGACTACAAGATTTTTATGGTGGAATTCCTTCATCCAAAACCAATTTCAAACAACAATCTATCCAGGATAGTTCAATATCCTCCATATCACCTTCATTGATGCATTCATACCCAACGACACATCCCAAAAATAAGAAAAATACCCCACATTCTCCTCACACACCCCAAATTCGAAATAGAGGGCTAGGCTTTTGATCACCATCCCATAAACCCCCAAAATAATTAAATCTTATTCATAATTGCATAGTAGTACATTGAATGTGAGTTGAGGTAAGGTCTTACCTTTTTAATTGAAGACTTTAAAGCTTTCCTTCATGAATTCCCAAGATTAGAGCAAAAAAATGAGGAGTAGAATTTGATTAAGCTTCTCCCCCTCTCTCTAAATTGATATCGTCACTCCAAAACATCAAGTTATAACTTATAAAATGACCCACTAAGGCCTTATATCAAAATAGAGTCGGATTAGAAAATTTTCAAAAATAACCCCCGATGTCAATTATGTGGTGCGCATCCGTAGTAGCAGAATAGATTTGTGGGCAGCAGAATGGATACAAAATGGTATGTCAATTCCCCATGCAATTCCACGGTAGCAGAATGGATCTGCGGCTAGTAGAATGGCCACAAAATGGTCTTCAAATTCTGGGTTGGGTTTGGTCAGATCCGCGATGCAATTTTGCGGTAGCATAATGGATCTGCGTCCAGCAGAATGGCCACAAAATGGTTTTCAAATTCTGGGTTGCTTATGATTCATTTCGCGGTGATTGCATAGTCAACGGAACAAATCCATGATAGCATAATGGACCACAGAATTGCCGTTTTCTGCATATTCTTCTACCAATTCCACGATGCATTGCACAATCCAAAAATCCGTACCGTGGAACATTACCTTGCCTTGGTGCCATAAAAACTTAAATCCTTGGCAAACTTTTATGGAGCCTTACAAAAGTAAACAAAAGTCAACCCCGAGCCCGCTTGGTAAAAACTCGAGATTCGGATCAAAATCCGATTACGCATTCACCTCCGAGCCCGGATGTGCAATTTGTTTTCGAAATCCGATCTCAATTTGAGGTTTAAATCTCAAATCTATAAAATCCCTAAATTCTACCCAAAACGCCCAATTCCTACTATGAATTTCATAGATTTGATGTTAAAAATCATGAAATAGTAATTAAACTCGATTGAAAACTAGTTAAAGATGCTTACCCATGAAATTGGGAAGAAAACGTTCTTCAAAAATCTCCGCTAGAGTAATTAGGGTTGAGAAATAGTATAAAATGAGCTAAATCCTTACTTTTCCATCTTTTACCCAGCTGCAAACGTCGCAGTTTGCAAACTCTTGTTCGCAATTGCACGTTTCGGAAACGTGAACCACCTTTCTCAAAAGTGAATAGTGTCTGAGCATCATAGAGATCGCAAATGCCAAAAAAACCATGTATTTGCGAAAATCTAACCTTCGCAAATGCGGTCCAAACTTCGCTTTTGGGAGGCTTTCCCAAATCTTGCCAGCATCACGAATGCGACAAATGAGTCGCAAATGCGATCCTCCCACCTATCGCAAAATTCCCTCAGACTTCACATTTGCGAAGTCTCCTTCGCCTCTTGCTAATGCAAATGTGAGGCTCGCAGTTGCGATCAAGTCTCCGCAAATGCGAGATCTGCAGATCTCGTGCACCAACAAATCCTTAGCAGTCAAAAATCATCCTGTAACGCTTTTGAACCTCAACCGAGCCCTTGGGCTCCAAACCGAACATGCACACAAGGGTAATAAAATCATATAAACTCGCTCGCTTACTCAAATCACCAAAATAACACCAAACAACAAGAATTGATCGTCAATATACCATAGGAATTCATCCCTCAATCAACACCTACACCGGCACGTTTAGTTTTAGGTGTGGGCCTCTACAACCCACCCTTCCTCGGCTCGCTAATGATACTCCAAAAAATATTTTTATATACAAAGGAAATAGGAATATAAATGTATTCATCTCATAGCCTTTCATACCATATATAGATTCATTAGCACTTTTAACCACTCACAACATCTTTAATTCATTGGCTCTCTTGGTCATACCTAGAGTTCTTCATTCATGACACGATGAACATATTTTATATTTCACACTTTTATTTCTTTACATCCAATGATCATTATCATAAACATCAATATATAGGCATTCCGGAAATCATAGCTTTATGTTCTTTAGTAATGAGTGCCTTAGACGCATTGAGTTTCTTTCAATCAAAACACAAGTTAAAATCATAAGCGATGAATACACTATTTATTCTTGGAACACTTATCCCAAAAGGGGAGCATGACATCTATAGCTTTAGCTCATGAGTATGTAAGAACTCAAATACATTAGAAATACTTACAAAGGAGAGCATGGTGATTTAGAATTGAAACATGGATTCAAAACATATGCCTTAGTTGGAACAACCATATTTGAACATTTTCCCACTAAGGGGAAGCATAATAGGATATGGTCAATTCGAACGTGACTCGAGTACATAAGCATTTGGACAAATCAATCATCGAAAGTAATTTGAAACAGTAGGAATAGGAGTATGAACAAACCACAATTGGAACTTACGAGGAAATCATGCATTCCGATTCTAGAAAAAGGAGTTTAGCCAACATACCTCGTTTGAGATTTTCTTAGGATTACTACGATGATCCACTACTCTTAGCACTTCAATCGATAGCAACATAATCAAATTGAATAACTATTAGGGAGGCATTCATAGGTTTAGCCGTTATTGACATTTCGTTAAACATTAAGTGTGCAAATTTTGACTACAAGATTTTTATGGTGGAATTCCTTCATCCAAAACCAATTTCAAACAACAATCTATCCAGGATAGTTCAATATCCTCCATATCACCTTCATTGATGCATTCATACCCAACGACACATCCCAAAAATAAGAAAAATACCCCACATTCTCCTCACACACCCCAAATTCGAAATAGAGGGCTAGGCTTTTGATCACCATCCCATAAACCCCCAAAATAATTAAATCTTATTCATAATTGCATAGTAGTACATTGAATGTGAGTTGAGGTAAGGTCTTACCTTTTTAATTGAAGACTTTAAAGCTTTCCTTCATGAATTCCCAAGATTAGAGCAAAAAAATGAGGAGTAGAATTTGATTAAGCTTCTCCCCCTCTCTCTAAATTGATATCGTCACTCCAAAACATCAAGTCATAACTTATAAAATGACCCACTAAGGCCTTATATCAAAATAGAGTCGGATTAGAAAATTTTCAAAAATAACCCCCCATGTCAATTATGTGGTGCGCATCCGTAGTAGCAGAATAGATTTGTGGCCAGCAGAATGGACACAAAACGGTATGTCAATTCCCCATGAAATTCCACGGTAGCAGAATGGATCTGGGGCTAGCAGAATGGCCACAAAATGGTCTTCGAATTCTGGGTTGGGTTTGGTTAGATCTGCGATGCAATTTCGCGGTAGCAGAATGGATCTGAATCCAGCAGAATGGCCACAAAATAATTTTCAAATTCTAGGTTGCTTATGATTCATTCCGTGGTGATTGCATAGTCAGCGGAACAAATTCATGATAGCATAATGGACCACAGAATTGCCGTTTTCTGCATATTCTTCTACCAATTCCACGATGCATTGCACAATCCAAAAATCCGTACCGTGGAACATTAGCTTGCCTTGGCACCATAAAAACTTAAATCCTTGACAAACTTTTACGGAGCCTTACAAAAGTAAACAAAAATCAACCCCGAGCCCGCTTGGTAAAAACTCGAGATTCGGATCAAAATCCGATTACACATTCACCCCCGAGCCCGGATGTGCAATTTGTTTTCGAAATCTGATCTCAATTTGAGGTTTAAATGTCAAATTTATAAAATTCCTAAATTCTACCCAAAATGCCCAATTCCTACTATGAATTTCATAGATTTGATGTTAAAAATCATGAAATAGTAATTGAACTCGATTGAAAACTAGTTAAAGATGCTTACCCATGAAATTGGGAAGAAAATGTTCTTCAAAAATCTCCGCTAAAGTAATTAGAGTTGAGAAATAGTGTAAAATGAGCTAAATCCTAACTTTTCCATCTTTTACCCAGCTGCAAACGTCGTAGTTTGCGAACTCTTGTTCGCAATTGCACGTTTCGGAAACGTGAACCACCTTTCTCAAAAGTGAATAATGTCTGAGCATCATAGATATCGCAAATGCAAAAAAACCATGCATTTGCGAAAATCCAACCTTCGCAAATGCGGTCCAAACTTCGCTTTTGCGAAGCTTTCCCAAATCTTGTCAGCATCACAAATGCGACAAATGAGTCGCAAATGCGATCCTCCCACCTATCGCAAAATTCCCTCAGACTTCACATTTGCGAGGTCTCCTTCGCCTCTTGCTAATGCAAATGTGAGGCTCGCAGTTGCGATTAAGTCTCCGCAAATGCGAGATCTGCAGATCTCATGCACCAACAAATCCTTAGCAGTCAAAAATCATCCTGTAACGCTTCTAAACCTGAATTGAGCCCCTTGGGCTCCAAACCGAACATGCACACAAGGGTAATAACATCATATAAACTCGCTCGCTTACTCAAATCACCAAAATAACATCAAACAATAAGAATTGATCGTCAAAACTCAAGATTTTCAAGTTTAAAAACCATTTTTTCCAATTTTTCATATAACGCGCTGGGGCCATCTGGGTCACCAACCAAACCTAGGTACAAGTCCAAAAATATAATACGAATCTACTCGTGGTCTCAAATCAGACATAACAACATCAAAACCACGAATCACACCTCAAATCAAGCTTAATGAACTATTGAACTTCCAACTTCAAAAACTCGTGCCGCATCAAATCAAATCAACTCGCAATGACCTCAAATTTTGCACACAAATTCTAAATAAGATAACAAATATATTCCAACTTCCAAAACAACAATCCAAACCCTCTAACATCGAATTCAACTCCCGGTCAAACCTATAAGCTTTTCTAAACCTTCAAATTACCAACTTTTGTCAATTGGAGCCAAAACCTTCTAGGAACTTCCAAATGCAAATCTGGGCATATGCCCTAGTCCAAAATCACCATTCGGGCCTACCGGAACCATCAAAACTTCGATCCGAAGTCAAATAAACAAAATTCAAACTTGGTAAATTTTTCAACTTTAATCTTCTCAAGTGAGAATCATCCTTCTAATTAAATCCCGAACCACTCGAAAACCAAAGCCGACAATTCATGCAGGTCATAGTATATCATATGAAGCTACTCATGACCTCAAACTACCGAACTGAATACAAATACCCAAAATGACCGATCAGGTTGTTACAGGGATGGATCCTTATCCACAGAATGCACGGACAACTCTCGTGCATATATAACCACTGCAAAAATAGCTGACGTGCCAAAATAACTCAGATCTGTATGGACAACTCACATGCTATCAACCCAATCCATATAAGATAGAAATCACATACAAGAATACATGTACATGAACAATGGATATCGAATTGCATACTCATGGACTGATGTAAGTGACATGTTAAGGTGTAGGCATGAGTGAAGTGTACTACCATATTTCAAGTCAGGCGATTACGCCAAAAGAATAGCAATTAACATGTTTGAATAGGAGATCCATCAACAAATAATCTCTAACATGATTCAATTAATTCACAAATGGGTACAACATAGGAAAAACATGATAACCTGAAGCTTAGAAATTAATATAATAGCCTAATCACTACCTCGATCATGGATAATTTCGCGGTGCACGCACATGAGCTCAATCCCCTCACATGTGTGCCACCTATAGCACATAGCCAACACTAATGACTCAGGAAACTAGTGCTTCAACCAATTTTAGGTAAGATAATTACCTCAAACAAGCCAAAACCATAATCCAAAAATGCCTTCCCCATGAAACGACATCCCAACGGCTCGAATCTAGCCCAAAGCAACTCAAAAACATCAACTAATGCCATAGGAATCAAACCCACATGATAAAGGTCAAATCTTTAATCAAATAATCAAAGTCAACCAAAAAGTCAATCCAGGCCTACACCTTGGAACCCGACAACACACACAAATTTCAATAACCCATTCGAATACATGACCAATCATTCACGTTTCATCCAAATCCGACTCCGAATGGATAATCAAAACCCAATTATTCACTTTAGAATAGTTTTGCCAAAACCCCCTAATTTCTCTTTTAGATTCATCGATCAAATGCCAAACTTGAAGATAGAACAATGAATAGTAATCAAAAACCAAATCAGGAACACTTACTGCAATCCAAGTGGTGAAAATCGCCTAAAACATTGCCCCAATCTGAGCTCCCAATATCAAAATAGGATAAAAATAAGTTTCAAGTCCATAAGTAGAACCTTATAACACTTCTCCAGGTAAACCCTTCACAATCGCGGGACTAACTTTGCGATCGCGAAGCACTAAATGAACACTGCCATAAAATACATCTCACGCCCCAAACTTGAAGAGGCATGGCCGGCACCCAGTGCCATACTCAGCCCGAGCGTATCACTCTTATAACAATGAACTCTGGAGGGTTAACACTCAACTTAGGCCGATGAGGCCATATTCTGAATCATCAGAAAATAATGTCTACAACAAGCAATACCAAACTAAACATCTATATATGGCTGGTAAAACCACAATACTGATATATATAAGCCACAATACTATACAGGACTCGTCTACAAGCCTCTAGGGATAACTGAACTGTATCATGGTCGGGACAGTGCCTCCACCTACCCATCAAACCTGTATATATAAAATGGACTCCAAGGTATAGACTTGGTAACTCCGAGGAAGTGCTTACCAACCAAGCTAATGTTTGACTTTGTCTACTAGGAAGGTCTATCCAGCTGTCTATCAGGACATGCAGGCATAAAATACAGCATCCCCAGCAAAAGGGATGTCAGTATGACATAATGTACCAAGTATGTAAGGCAACAGAATAACTGAAAGCTGAAACTAAACTGATAATATAATAACTGAAAGTACTTTGGAGTCAAATATAATTTGAAGATATGATTACCTACTGATACTAACTCATCTCTCTCTCTCAATATACTAAGTAAAATAGTTGCCCGGCCCTATAAGGCACGGTGTGTGTAACTGCTCTTCCATAGTAGGCTCGCTCATAGGCGCTCGGCCATACTAGGCTTTGTATCTCGGCTATTCTGGGCTCGCTCATAGGTGCTCGGCCACAGTAGGCTCGGTATATAATGTACCATCTGATCAGAGGTTGCCCAATAGGAGCCTGCCCATCGATTATAGCTCGGTGGTGGTAAAAATACTGTAATACTGTATATATAGACTCTCTGCTCTCTTGGCTTAAAAAATACAATACTAAACTGAATATGAAGTCCCGATAAGGGAGAATACTGTAACTTATAAGACTAGGATGATGTACATAAGTTATGAATACGAACTTCTCTTTATGTCTAGTTATCAAACGCATGTAGTTACAGGATCATACCAAAATAAAGAAAATGTTAAACATAACATACCTCAAGTCATCAATGCAACTCAACAACAAGCTTACGACAACTAGCGCACCAACCCTATAACAAAAAAATACATGTACAACTTAGATGGGCTTGTATATCACGTATCTCAAACTATAACTCGATTCTAAAATAAAACGGGTAGCATTTCCCCTGATTTTACTGCTCCCTCAAGCCTACTATAGGCGAGACAACAACACAATACATCCAGCAACTCAAAAATAACTTAACTACAATTCAGGACCTTTAATACAACAAAAACCCAAACATACCGTAACACACCCAATCAACTAGTTATTAATTAGCCTGAAATTGCAACGACGAGCGACCAGCCCACTACCCTACCACATGTGGCATTTCGCCATGCCCTTTATCATTTTGAACTTCATAAATCAGCAGCACAATAGGCCAACACGAGTGGACTACAAAACAGCCCACTAAAAGTGAAATAAATCGAACTCACGACTTCCGATCACCGTCCCCTGAGTTCTAACTATTAGGAAACGAACTTATCAACATTTCTTGATATTTAAAAGCTTAAATACAGAAAGTAGGCATTTTCGTAACTATGAAGTACCTTCCAAAATTCAAACTACAAAGAAAAAGAGAGGCGATACCGCGCTACTTACATCGTAAGGATTGTTCAAATGTTATCGCTTCTTGATTTCGTACTCGAGATGTTAAACTTATTTTGAACCCTTGTAGAGAGCTTAAGGGTAAGTTTACGGGGGTTCTCTAGCCGTGTTCTCCGAAAAATGAAAAGAGAGAGACGATTTAAAACCTATATATATCAACTTTTGAAAAGTCAAAGAGGTGCTTGCTTGCCACCCTAGCATTGGCCCTTCTTCCGACGCTTATATCATTTTATCCGGATGTCGTATGAACAAACGGTTAAGAGCGTTAGAAACTGAATTCCAAGACCTTCAATTTGGTATATAATATTTCCCAAAAAACCTCATATAACGCATGAGATGTATAGCTCAAAACGTTTCAGTGACACACCTACTTGTCACCTATGCAGTATGCGCAGTCTCGCGAAACTGCAACTATCTCTCTACTCCAATGTCATATCGATGAACGGTTTAATACGTTAGAAACTAGACTCATAGATTATCAATTAGATACGTGGATCATCCCATAATTCCAAGTATATTAGTAGAAAAGCTCAGCTACATTTGACCTAAGTTTCAGCACCTTTATGAATGTAACTTGTGATGACCTTTGCAAACTTTTGTTCCACAACTCGCTTGACGTCAAAACATAACACACGACTATGATATGACTAAATTAACTCATAGCATAACCTCCTTACCAAGTTAATCACCCTAGTCTCACCACAAAAGTACATGTTATAACATTCCCAACTAGTCGACTTTTGACGAGACATTCTTTCTTTAATTCGTTTAGCTTCTAAGCCTTCCAACCCTCTTGGTACTTGTTGTTCATGATCTTAAATATTTGTAACCTCCATGGTAATATGATTAACATACTTTATGTACCTTCAAAGATGATTTCATTTCTGAGCTTACATCAATTGACTTACGACGTACAAAAACATGGGATGTAATAATACACTTCGCGTTCATTTCACTTCTCTCGCAAATGTTATGGCCACAGAATACAGGCCTCCACGAACGGCATGAAAAACTCCCCCAGCTCCCACACTGAACCGTAATCGCGAACCGTCTCTTCGAACACGTTGCTCAAGCCCCTTAATCGAGAATGTGACCCTACAATAGTGAATGCAAAGTGGAAAAATTACCCAGCTCCAACTTACACACCGCAATCGCGGTCATACTCTCGCGATCGCGAAGAAGTCACGCAACACAAGAAAATCTGAGAAACCAGCAATGCAACCATTAGAGAAAATGGTCTGAAACACACTCGAGACCCCTAGGACCCCGTCCGAACATACCAACGAGTCCCAAAACATAATGCAAACCTCACCATGTTTAGAAGAGTTACTTACCTAGAGCATGCCGAATCCAATACCGAGCACGCCAAACAATACTTTATAAACGCCATCCCGCACGTACGGACCTCTGAACGGCTCAAAACTAGCAAAAAAATACTCAAGAACATCAAATAATTCCAAAGGAAACAAACCCAATCGATAATGGTGGAATCTTAAATCAAAAGCCCAAAGTCAACCAAAAAGTCAAACCCGGGCTCGCACCTCGAAATCTGATGAAACTCACAAAATCTAACAACTCATTCTATTATGAGTCCAACTTTACTAGTTTAACTCAAATCCAACTCCAAATCGATGTTCAAAACTCAAAAATTCTCTTTATAAAATTTTAGACAAAACCCCCCAAATTTCACTTTGAATTCATAAATCAAATGCCAAAAACAAAGGCGGATTCATACAATATAACCAAAACTAAGTATAGAACACTTACCCCAATCCATGCGGTGAAAATAGACTCCAAAATCACCCAACTCCGAGCTTTCCAACACAAAATATGACCAAACGAACAAACCCTCGATATTATATGTTTCTGGCCCAGCGTTTAGCCTCATTTTTTGTATCAAATGATCCCAAATATTACTTTTGATTCCTCCAATTGATTCCTCGTAAATGTTCAGTCAAGTTAGGCTTTTGAATCACTCCATTTGACCTTATAATGAAGGAGATATGTTGGTTTCGATATTTGAAAATAAGGCAGATTTTTAAATACGAATTCAATGGCAATTTCGCAATTAATCTGAAAAAAATCTAACAACCCAATTCTTAGTAATGGTTCCAAAATTACGAATTCAGTTGAAACTTGATGATCTCAATTGCTATGGTTCCAAAATTACGATACTGATATAATGGTTTAGTCGAAACACGAATCAAAGGTCGTTTGCTCAATATGGTAACCTCTATGCTCAAATCGACGTCGAAACCGAAAACAATCACCATACAACCCAAACATATCCAAAACTCATCGAAATTTAACCAAACTTTGTGGACATGACAAAAATCATCATACAAACTTATTGGAATAATTAAAACCTAATTCTGAGTCAGTTTACCCAAAATTCAAACATTGGTCAACTCTTCCAACTTAAAGCTTCTAAAACGAGAATCATTCTTCCAAATCAATCCCGTACCGCTCAAAAATCGAAACCAACCATACACGCAAGTCATAATACATAATATAAAGCTACTCAAAGTCTCAAACCACAGAACGGAATGCTAAGCTCAAAACGACCGGTCGGGTCGTCACAATAGGCCAAAAATCATATCCTCATTTCAAGAAATGAGTTGGTGACTCCAACGTGATTACCAGAAGAAAAGATTAGACCCCCGGAGTAATAAAAATTACTATGGGCTAGTGAATAAGATAAACTGAACATGAATTAGGGACCGAAGGATTTTATAATAGTCGGCATCGTGTGAATTTCAAAGATCGCGCTCCGACAATAAAAGAATGGACAACATAAAAATAACCTTTAAAGGTCATTCAAGAAGACACTTGCCTAAAGCAAGCACTGTGAGTAGAGTTAATATTAAGGGACTAAATGTGCCAGTTACACTAGGTCTCACTCTCGTGCGTAAGAAATTCAGCTATCCTTGGTACACAAGGGTTACCGCAAGGCAAGTAAGAGTGAGTGAAGATGTGAAACGATGCCAAAGATGAAGAGAGGGGGGAGATGGTATGATATAGTATTAAGTCAGATTATGTCGTTTAGGTAACTATGAAATAGTAAAGGAAGAATGTGGTAGAAAGGAAAAAGAAATGAGATTGCATTTATTCTGATCCTACAGATATGTTACAACTCCAGATCATTATGCAAGCACGACACCGGGGAGAGGCAGTAAAGGTTCCTACCCAGGATGTAATTGATAAATAAGTATGAATGAACACTTGATACATAAGGCGATAGATGAGTTAAGACAAAGGAAATAAACTAAGAGAGATTACGCGGAATATATAGATATGAGAATAGACCAATGAGCTGTCTATAGTTGATTCTGGAAGAGCCTAGTTAAGGCTAGACATGAGGTCACAAATAAATCAACAGATCGTGAAAGATAAACGTAGTGAACCCTAGCATAGGGAATTCAGTCTCGAAGATACGATATCATAATCTTAGAGAAATATCTAGATACGAGTTGCGGTAGTTAAAGGTACCGTATAAGTGTTACAGAAATAAAAGAGAGTGCCACTGAGGAGGAAATAAAAAATTTGAGTTCAGAAGTAACCCGACGAGCACAAAGTCACGGAGGTATGTAACTAAAGATATTTATAGGCATGTAAGAACATCAAAAATTTTATCGGGTATACGATGTAATAAGCTCGCAGCCTTACAAGAGTTAGTGGGTCTCCTCTGAGTACTACAACAAAATACTAGATGAGGAAATAAGGAAGAAGGCTTCAATATAAGCATAGTAACTTGAAGAATAAATGGTCTTGTAACAACGGTCTCACTACAATATTGTAAACACTCCATAAGAAAGTGGCACCTATCGTGGCTAATGAACGGAAACAAAAAAAATCAAAGGTGATATTTGAGATCATATGAGTTACAGGAAATTCCAGTATTCATGGGCAATAAGATAAGCCAAGTATTCATCCAACAAGTGACAGAATGACCAGGAAAAGTAATTTCTTACATTTAAAGACAACTGAGAAGGCACGAAAGGAAATCATGGTGCTAGTAATTTAAAGGAAGATTGTGAGTAGTATAAATAGATATGTGTAGGTCACAAGCTAAAGTATGGTAGAGCGACAAGGATTTAGGTTGATAGGAGTAAGGATAAGAAAAGGTGAGTGAGAAGGTGACAAGAATAGGTAAGGCCTCAAAATTAAGCTCATCAAAACAAGAGAGTTGATGGTTTCAGTAAGTTATAGAAAGCTCGGTATAGCCTGAATGAACTCGGAGGAGTCTAAGAGCCTTGGTTGTAGAATAAGGGTGTAATGATGATAGATAAGGGGATGACGTTTAGGTCATTGATTGAGTAATGATTTTGATAAAAAGGATTTCATAAATTGCACGGGATTAGAATACACCCATAAGATGAACCACGTTGGGATGCTATGAAATAATGTTATTGAAATATAGTATCGTCCCTAGGTGGATCAGACAAATCACTTCAAATGTTCCCCGATGCAACGTGAGCCCTAGTGACAATGTATTACGTAATGGGTTTAAAGTATCATTGGTAGATTATGGATCAACATTAAGGTGAATTAAAAATGGATGGATAATAGTTACAAAGTATGAGATGAGATTGGGCGGTTATTATTAATATGAATAGTAATGAGAAAGCATTAAAGGATTTAGATTTATACATATAGGATAAGCAGCGAGAGAGTAACCTTGAGTTGGATAGTAGACCTCGGTAATAATAATCCGAAGTAAAATTTATGGTATACTATGACCTACCTAGTTGTAGTAAAGCCATAGGCATAGATAACCGAGGCTATGAAACAAAATATAGCAATAGTTGTAAGTTCGACAAAGTTCTGAGCGAAGAACTTCAGTACACCTATAGATATCCAGAGGGACAGCTTGTCATAGTTCTGTATATGTTCAAAAAGTGAAGCTGGAGGAAAATGGAGAGAAGAGTCTCAATAGGCTCACATACAAGGTCAGAGTCGTACATGCTGCATGACAGAAGGTAGCAACAGTTACGAGATTGGAAGAATTTCGATCACAAGTCATGGTGTAAGAAAGAGGCCTAAAGGGGGGAATGCCCTGGCCTTTGGATTTATTCACAAAAAAGTTGCCCAAATGGAAAGGAAAATATTAAAGTATTTGTAAGAGCTATAGGTTATGATACTGATAAGCACATTAGTAAACATTCAAGGACGAATGTTCCAAAGAGGGAATGATTTTACATCTCATGTTTTCGTACGCAAGAGTACGTCGTAAGTTAATTGATGTAAGCTCATAAATGAGATCGTATTTGAAAGTATATATAGTAAGTTAATATTGTTACCTTGGAGGTTAAAAATCTTTAAGATCATGGATAACAAGTACCAAGAGGGTTGAAAGGCTTAGAAGGTAAACAAATTGAAGAAAATAACTTACGTCGAATGTCGACAAGTTGGAAATGTTATAACATGTACTTTTGGGGTAATATCAAGATTCTTAACATAATAAGGAGGTTATTTTATGAGTTATTTTAGACGTATGATAGTCGTATATTATGCTTTGAAGTCAAGCGAGTTGTGGAACAAAAGTTGGCAAAGGTGATTACAAGATACATTCATAAATGTGCTGAACATTAGGTCAAATATAGCTGCATTTTTCTCCCAATATACTTGGAATTATGGAATTATCCACCTACCAAATTGAAGATCTATGAGTCTAGTTTTCAACGTATTAAACCATTCATCAATACAACATCGAAGTAGAGAGATATTCACATTTTCGTAAGACTGCGTAAGCAGCTCCCTATGGGACCCACTTAGGCGGTTGAGATATCTTGATTTGTATATGACGCCTAAAGCCCCCTTTAACTCATTCGTTTTCACTCTCTTCATACCTTAGACACCAAAAAACTTTCTCTCAATGTTCTCTCATGATCCAAGACCCAAATCAAGGGCAAACAACATAAATCAAGTATCGGGAATCCCGTGGGGCTAGTGAGTTTCTTATTCTTCCTGTGGTTGCTGATTATGGTGTGGTTCCAGCTCCGGGGGGGGGGGTATTTAAAGTGGTTTATGTTATGTAAAATACTCTCCCAAGGTTTTCATATAAACCATATGTTTTCAAGTCTTCCAAAGTGATTCTAGTGCCGAGAAACCTCAATTGATTGCTAGTTTCGCTTCCTTGTTCTTGTGGCTGCGTTGGAAGTATATTTCATGGTGAAGTAATCTCAAATTGGAATTGTTCTCTCTATTTAAAGGTATGGAACCTCTTACTCTACGTGTATTTAAGCTTATCCAAGTTGCGGCTAAGTAGTTGAAGCTAGAATTTGTGAGATATCTACTGAAAGGCTTGTTAGTAATGTTGTTGATTGGTAGACTATTTTGGGAGGCTTAATATGATTATTATTGATGTTGTTTGGGCTGTTTGGTGACTTTTATTAACTTATGGGATGTAGTAAAAATAGGGGAGGTGGTGTTCATTTTCTTATAGAATATTTGTTTCGAAATATGAGAGTTCTAACGCTTATATGATGACGACGAAGTCGGTTTAGTCATTGTAAACGTAAGAAGATCATATTGAGCTTGGTTGACGATTGAAGAGAAGATTGCAAAGGTATGTTAAGACACTTCTTTCTTTCTTTTGGCATGATCTAAAATAAAATGAATGTAAACTATACGCTATTTCATAACGGATCTACTCCTAGCAACTAAGGTTGTCAATATTGTTCATTCCTTATAATGTTATTCTAAGAAAATATGTATGATCTTTGAATTCTATTAAGGTTCATATTGATGGTATGGATGTACATAATGTTAATCGAAGGTGTGATGACCTTACGTCACTCCAAAAGGTTTAGAACGTGATTCCATGAGTCCAACATACATTATATATATGTATCTATTTTACTCTACTGAGTCGCGCTATAGTTTGCTGGGTACGACACCTATTGTGCTACCACTAATTAGTTGGATTTTACTGAGCTCCATGTGGCCGGGTACGATTCTACAGAGCCTTATGATGGCCAGATACGTTTTTACCGAGTCCTCTTCGAGGCCGGGTACGATATGATGATGATGATGCCGAAACAAATGTATGTTTTTAAAAGTATATGTATATATATGATCATGCATTTCATTGAAGCCGCCCTCGGAGGCACTCATATGTTACATGTTATATCTTATCTATATCTCTATACATTACTATTCTTATTTATGCTTTTCTGCCTTACATACTCGGTACTTTATTCGTACCGAAGTCCCTTTTTCCTGGGGACGCTGCGTTTCATGCCCGCAGGTCCCGATAGACAGGTTGACAGTCCTCCTAGTAGGCTATCAGCTCAGCGGAAGGTGTTGGTGCACTCCACTTGCTCCAGAGTTGCCTATTTGGTCAGTATGATTTGGACATATATTGATTGGTATGGCAGGGCCATGTCTAGACCTGTATGACATTTATGTTCTCTTAGAGGCATGTAGACAGATGTCATGTATATGAATACTTGTATGGCCTTGTCGGCCTATATTTTGAGTGTACAAAATGATCATGTCGGCCTTATAGGCCCGTATGTCACATGTATAAGTTTGTATATCATGTTGGATCATCCTATATTGAGTATTCCCTTATGTTTTATTCTGGTTATCTCATGACGGCCTTTCCGACTTATTTACCCATGATAGTATGATAAGAAAGATATGTTACGTTGGTACTCGGACGAGTAAGGCACCGGGTGCCCGTCGTTGCCCTCCGATTTGGGTCGTGACAATTAGCCAACCATAGGGCTCACCCATTAACTTTGAATTAAAATTGCAAAAAGGTAATTTGGGGTTGAGAAAGATTAATTAACAAGAACTTGAGGTGTTAACCCTCATTTTATAGATTCTACCTAGTGATAGGATTGAACTACTTGTAGCCACATCGGGTGCACTTAATCTCATAATGGTTTTAGGTATAATAAATTAGGAAGTCTTGTTAGTCTTCAGAAGAAGCTAATAAAGAATTATTATCTGAGGCTAATTAACATAAACTCACTCATAGTTGTAAAATCGTGAAATACATTGGATCGTTACTTGAGTGTGATTCCCCGTGTATCTATGCTTTTAGTCCTTGATAATTTTACTCGCTTTCTAGGTTAGTTTATATTTTTGCATTAGCTATAATATTTTCTCAAAACCTTTATTAGTGTTTGGCTTAGCATAATAAGTGATAATTCTCTTACTTGCCTAATCTCCTACATATTGTTCTCTGTGAGATTCGACTGCGGCTCATAGTTGGATATATTATATTGCATGTGACCGTGTCCTCTTACTATTTTAGTAGTGGAATTGGACGTCATAAATATTGGCGCCATTGCCGGGGAACAATTTGGCGTATTTAGGTTGTTTGAGAAGTAAGTTGTTCGTGATTTGGTCCAAACTTGTGAATATTATTTTTCTAATCGTTGTTATTTTCTCATATATTTTCTTGTTTACATTCTTAATTTTTGAAAATGGCATCATATAAAAACAAATTGGTCGAATGGTAGTTGTTCATACTTTGATGACCCTTGTCCTTATTGTGGAGGACCACACTCATGGAAAAATTATTATATTCTCCTGGGGGCATATTGTACGCACAATCACAACCCCATGAGTGGAGTATATGTGATACGTGTGGTGGTAAAAATTGTTATTGGGCGAATTGTGCTTGTTGTTCTTCCCTTCCCCGAACCCACACTATGACGACTCTACTTTTGGTGGTGATATTCATAGGACTTTGGAAGTAGAGGAAAAGGATATGACGACCCGGTTGGTCATTTTGTGTATCGTAGCCCCATTTCCCTATTTATTGCCTCTTCTATATTTATTTGTGGTTATGTGACTTACCGGAGTGATTGTATTGGTTTCGGGGAAGTTTCAGAGTTAATTGGGTCACTTAGTCCCAAGGTTAAAAGCTTAAGTTGAAAGAGTTGACTAGAGTTTGACTTTTGTGTAGACGACTCTAGAATGGTGTTTTGATGGTTCCAATAGCTTTATATGGTGATTCTGTACTTAGGAGTTTGTACGGATGTTGATTTGGAGGTCCGTAGGTTGATTTGTTGATTTTTGGCGAAAGTACAAAAGTTAAAGGTGTGAAAAGTTGAGAGATTTGACTAGGAGTTGACTTTTTTTATATCGGGTTCGGATATTAGTTTCAGGAGTTGGAATAGGTCCGTTGTATCATTTGGGACTTGCGTGCAAAATTTGAGGTCATTCAGAGTTGATTTGATATGGTTCGGCTTGTGTTTTTGAAGTTGAAAGTTCATTAGTTTCATTAGGTTTGAATTAGGGTGTGATTCATGCTTTTAGTGTTGTTTGATGTGATTTGAGGCTTTGAGTAAGTTGATATCACGTTTAGGGATTTGTGGTATGTTTGGATGGGGTCCCGGGGGCCCCAAGTGTGTTTCGGATTGTTGGCGGATCATTTTTGGAATTTGAATGATGGCCGAAGTTTTGGGAGTTATGGTGCAATCGCACCTGCGAAGGATTTGGTCGCGGGTGTGAGGCCGCAAAAGCGCCCTGGTGATCGCAGATGCCAGCTAGGCTGAAGCTGGGAAAAAGCGCAAGTGCGAGGGTATTTCCACATCTGCGAGCCCGCAGGTGCGGCTTCAGGACCGCAGAAGCGAAGGGGGAGGCTATAGAGGAAGTACACATATGCAGACATTGGGGAGCAGGTGCGCATGCGCAAATGCGCAAAGGAGACCGCAGAAGCAGAATGTTGCCGGAAGGTCAAGGACAGCAGCTGCGATGGAAGGTTCGCAAAAGTGGATGGTCGGGCAAATGGAGGCCACTATTCTGTAAAAGCGCGAGTGCAAATGCGGTTAAGTGAGCCGCAGGTGCGGGATCCCTGGGCAATACATAAAAGAGAGGGTTTGGTAATTTTTCTCATAGTTTGAATTTTGAAACTCAGTTGGAGGTGATTTTTGAGAGGCTCTTTGCTACAATTGGAGAGGTAAATGAAGTTTAATCACTTTTGTTTATAGATATTTATTACACATTGATTATTACAACTCGTTTGTGTGAATTTAAAGTGAAACTTGGGGATTTTAGGCTATATTATTGGAGAGTGAGATTTGGTGATTTGAGGGTCGATTTGTGGATGGAATTGGATGAAATTAGTATGGTATGACTCGTACTTGAATGGGTTTTTGAAAATTCTAAATTTTATGCGGTTCCTGGATGCGGGCCTCGGGTTGACTTTGCATATTTGATTCAATACTTTAGCTTTATCATTTGGAACTATTATCGATGGTTTTTATTGATGATGTTAAGTTGCTTTGGCTAGATTCGAGTCGCTCGGAGGCCGATTCGCGTGGCAAGGGCTTTTTAGAGTATTGATTTGCACATTTTGAGGTATGTAACATATCTAAACTTGAATTTGAGGGTATTTAACTCTAGGAACTATATTACATGAGAGGTATTGGGGTGAGGCACGTGCTAGGTGACGCGCGTGTGTGTGCGCACCGAAGTGTTCATAATTAGAGGCGGCTTTAAGGCTATTATGGGATTGTTTTGCTATCATGCCTTGTTATATCCGTATTTTCTAAACATGTATGATCATTTGAGTTATGATTCATGTTATAAATTATGTCCAAGCTATGTGCTACTTGTTTAAGACTTGATAGGGCTATTCTTGCCATTTTTGAACTATTTGCCTTAATTGTACACATACATTCAGTCACGACGCCATATTCGTGTATGATATCTCCATCTCAGTACGTTCTTATCTGATTCGTCACATGTTGTTGATGCATCACATGTGTAACATTGTTGAAATTGAATACTGTGAGATGTAGTTAACGGAGGCTTGACCGCTTGATGACTAAACTTGGGCCATAGAACCACTTTGGTATTGATTTTGAGGTGACGTGTACACATGGCTCATATTGGTCTAAATGTTACTGCTTTGGGGCGACACGTGCATCAGGCCTCACTATTGGGCAATGTGATTATGATCAACACTTGGGCAGGATCCGCCTCTCCGGAGTCTGACATACCAACAGTGGGCGCAAGCACAGTGTTTTATATACGTGCTTGGTGATGGGCAGTTATGCCAGGCACCCATACAATGCTAAGTGTTATTGTTTGGTTATACTTAATGGTTTCACTGTGATATTGTTGATTTGACATGTTGACATAGCGATGTACCTTCATCATGCTAACTGGTAAATGAAATGTCTTATCCGTGTTAGGCTTAAATTGTTATAGTTGGAAAGCATGCCTAAATTCTCGAATTATGAACAAGTTGAACATAATATCATTGAGTTACATGCTTCTACTATTTCCTTTATATTTTGAATTGTTACTGGTTATTGATATTGGTCTCTAACTGTTGTTTCTGAGCTCGTCACTACTTTTAGCCCAAGGTTAGTTTTGTTACTTACTGAATACATGGGGTAGGTTGTACTCATGCCATACTTTGCACTTCGTGTGCAGATCCAGGTACTTCCGGACAAGGTGATCTCTAGAGTTCTGTTGCTACCAACTTTTGGGACACTACGAGGTAGCTGCTATGTCATCCGCAGACCTTGAAGTTCTCTTTCATTATTTCTATTATTACTGTTCTACTATTCAAATTGTTACATTAAGGATTTTGTCTTATATTTTGATACTTAGTAATGCTCATGTAATCGTTGACATCAGATCATTAGGATGGTTGTAGCAGTATTGTTGTCATTTTCATCAGTTATATCACTATATATCCGTTGTTGAATTTATTAAACCATGTTTATCCAAATTCGTTGTTATTATGTGATTGTTAGCTTGCCTACCACGTAGTGTTAGGCGTCGTTGTTGCTCCGGTGGGAGTTTGGTCATGACAAGTTGGTATCGGAGCACTGGGTTGCTTACGTCTCACGAGTCATGAGCAAGTTTAGTAGAGTTTTGTTGATCGGTAAGGATACGTCTGTACTTATCTTAGAGAGGCTACCAAACTGTTAGGAAAAACTTCACTTTTTGCATTCTTGTCGTACAGATTTGTTATTTCCGAAGTTTGAACCTTGACTCTTCTATTCTCTCAAAGATGGTGAGGACACGGGCGAACGAATCAGACGGACGACAACCAGTACCACCACTTAGGGTCACGAGAGGTCGGGGCTGCGGTAGAGGCCGAGGTGGAGCTTGCACTACAGCTAGAGCAGCACCAATGGAGCCACCAGTTGCTTCAGTGGAGGACCAGGTGCCGAATACTGTTGAGCCGGTGGGACCAGCTTTGAAACCGACGGTGTTGATGACAAATTTTGATCCTTTATTTTAAAATTAAATTATTTATACTTAATGATTTACAATATATGTATTGAAAATATTTTCTAATTAATAATACTTATTTTTATACAAATATGACATAAATAGGTAATTAATAATGTTAAATTAATAATTCGGTATTAAATGTTTGTAAAACATATTACCCTTACTATTTTTGAAATAATTAAAATAACCTCTATACTTAGAAACACAAGTTTTACAATTAATTAACAAATTAACCTTTGGCTTTTAATTAACTCGTTTATTATTTGAATTAATCCGAAATTAGTTTTCATCATATAGATAATAAAGTGTTTTTATAAATAATTAGTTAATTACAGTAATTTCTAGTGTATTTGATGATTATATTTTCTATCACATTTAATCAGAATTAATGAAGTTAATTAATTTAATTTTAAAGGGGTTAAAAGATCAAAAGGCCACAATTGCAAATGATCAATTAAATACAATGTGGCTATTTATCAAATAAATTTTAGCCCAAACATTGGCTTAATCTCTCATCTGACCCAGTCCAAACAACCTCACCAGTCCATGTTGGGGATCCACCCCTAACTCTACGAACCAACCAAATCGTGGCACGTCACTTTCTAATCCCACTCAAAAAACAAACACAAACAATCTGGGCCGTCGATCCAAACCATCGATGATCCATATTTATTCCTATTTTTCCTTTTATTTTTCAACCTCCCATCAATATTATCTTAGTCGTTGGATCACACAGATCCAACGGTTCCCGTATTTTCTTAAAACCTTTTATTTAAACTCTCTTAAGTCCTGATTTATCAGGCCCGTTGATCAAATGATCCAACGGCCCAGCTCTCTTCCCTCATTCTTAACCTTATAGACCAACCCCAATTATGCCAAACCCTAAATCATTCACCTCTTGACTAGCCGCCCCCTTCCCCTTTCACTCTTTATACTCTCGTCTGCCCAGTCTCCATCAATCACCAGACCTTGCAAAATTCGTACAAGGTGATAAGATTTAGCTTCAACACATCTCTTTAGCTTCCTGAGCCATGAGTCCAGTCAATCCTTTCTGTTTTTGCCAATAAAATCCAAAAAGGCACAAATCTGAAACCCTATTCTAAAGATGAAACTTCAAAATCGTTTGATTTCCCTCATGCTCCATCAAATCGGAGCATGCATAGAGTTTTCTCGGAGTTTCATCATGAGTATTCGATATCCGGAGGTCAAACGCATTGACCTCTGGACATTGGAGCCTTAGCCGATGGATTTTGCTTATCAATGGTTGATTCTGATTCTCAATCGCCTAGGTAAAATCCTTCATCAATTCTCCCTTTGTTCTCTCTGATTTTACTCCCAATCATCATCAACTCATCGTCATCTTCCACTCAGTTTGAATTCACTGGAACCCTAGGCATTTATGACACTATAAATAAAGTCTTTAATTTTTTCTCATCTAACACACAACAACATACACTAAGAATCACCACACATATAGTCGAATGATTGAAAGCTTAGGTTTATAACTGATTTTTCACTTCTTCCTCTCTTTTCCGGTTTGAGCTCATTAACTATTCGAAGTTTGAGTCATTGGTTCCTAAATTGCAAAGTGATAGACTTTGTTTGGTTTGTTGCTCCGAAGGAGGTCAATATATACTGACCCTCCCTTTCTTTGATTATCGGTGTTGCTTAATGCTTCCCATGTTTCTTCTGTTGAGTGCCTTCCGTTTATAATGTATGTTAGTTGGTTTATGACGATTTATCATATCTTGATATTGTATGTTATCCTTACTACTTGAGCCAATTGTTTCCCTGATAACCTGGAATTATTATTGTTAAGTCAACTATCCTTGTGAACATAAATAATCTTTACTAGATAAATGCTTTTCTAAGTTGAACAATCTGAACGTTGTTGAACTTATGTATCCATTTAAGGAGCCATAATGATTCTCTGGACATGTTCTTTTCTTAGAACTTTCTGATGTCTTGCTGAGATTTAAGTCTTACATTAATTAGAAATGCTACTTGTTGATCTATGACATACACTTGACTTGTTTGCTTTGATAATGTTAGAATTGTGGCTGTCATGTGCATTTAAAAGGTCTAATACAAGTTTTCTATTATAAATGTAACTTACCAGCTTAGTTGTTAGGTTGCCTGCTCTTCAAATATATTTTATAATCATGTAATTTCTTAAGACATCATTTTATATAGGCTTGAAAGTCTTCTGTTAATCTTCATGTTTATGTGTTTGCTAAGCTACACTTATAAATTCCACTGGACATATATTTTCTAAAATGATCAACCTAAGTCTTTATGAGTTTTTGTAATTAATATAAATATTGTGGTGATTCTATGTGTCAGCTGCTATCATGTTTAAGCCATACCCTTAAGTCTCCCTTAAGGTCTTGCTAAAAACTATACTTGTTGCATTTGTTGGGATTAGCAATGCTATTTGTTAATGTATCTGAACTATACTTCATCATGATGTCTGTGTTATTACACTAACTAGTCTGCCTGAACTGATTAATCAGCTACCATAACCATGTCTTCTTAATGTATATGAAATTTTCCATGTTCTTATGATTTAAACCACATGTAATCAATTCATTATCCTGGTCTTAGATCACCTGCTCATTCTGCAAGCCTATAGCCTTTAAAGAATATCATTAAATATATGTTTGAGCATTTTCTTGTTAGCCTCTACATTTAGGTATTTTGATTCATGAACCTCATATTTGCCTCTTAGTCTGAAGGGACTTATGTTTGAGCTGCTATACTGTTCCCTTTAAAACTATATCATCTCATAAAGAAGAAGTTGAATCTTGATAGATTAATATCATAAACATTTGAATATAAGTTAGCTATGATTGCTTATGAACTTAAGAAAAACTCACTAACATTTGCTTGCCCTGTTTGGAATAGATATTGTATCATGCTTGGGTGAGCACCTTGACTCTTAATAACTTAGTATGAATCTACGATCGTGAAGTTGAAAGGATGAGTGATCATGTTATTAGCTTGGATTAAATAAAAATTGACCTTCTTTCCTATATAAGTACTTGTATTGGTGTTGTTGCTTTTAGAAAAATCTGGACAAGATTGTAAGTCCACACATCTAGTAGAAATGAAGATTTAAACAATGTATTAACCTTTGACTATTCTGAACATAGTCTAATAATTGTTAGTGTGCCGTGAACTAAGTTAAAGTTCCCTACAAGTTTGGACCTATCAGTAGGATTAGTAAGGTCAAGAAATATGTCTGTTATACCTCCTTGGATCATTTAACTTAGTATTTTAAACTTGAATTAATCTACTAATGATTACTATAACCTCTCCTTGTTCTACATCTATGGTTGGCTTCTCCGAGTGTTCTTATACATGTTGAATAATAGTGTAAATACTTGCAGCAGCCTACATTCTTGTCGTTTGAACTAAAGTTGACAATCTTCATATCCTTATGCTCTGCTGATAATATTCTATGAAGTTTCTGTTACAATATGTATTACCTAAACCTTTGTCTTAACTGCTGCTAATACGTTAGCTATTAGAGTGAGTACCTCATTTATATCTAAACCTTTGGGGAAGGATGATCGTGAGTAACTAAAAGTATTTGGACTGGTGCTTAGTTTGTGGATGAGGTGTTCTTCTCTGACACAAGCACTGCTTAGGGTCCTTGAGACCCTTGTGAACTCTGAAGTGCAAGGGATTCCAAGGGATATCTTGTTCAAGGGTGAGGTTTTACCCTAAGCTCTTAGTCATTGACCTTCATTAATGAGTTTAGGATTAATATAAATGAGTTTTGTCTTCACTCTAATATTGTTTATTTGTTACAAACTTCTCTTATTAGGCCTCATATTAGTTTTACCATACACTTAATCATAGTTGTATGTTATAGTTTATTGGGCCGAAAGCCGAAACTGAAAGGATGATTATGAAGTTGGTTTTCTATATGCAAAAATCAAACATGGTCGGGGTTTAGTATCATCAAACTTCAACGAATTTTCTTCAAAACATAGCTACAAATCGAAAGCAATTCCTAAAGGTATATTCAAGGCCCAATTTTCTAAAAGTCTTTACTAAATTTATGCAAATAGCCATATTATCTCAAAAGATAAAGCATTCAAAAAATAGCCATATTTTTCAAATCTTGTAGATGTAAACATTACAACGACATTTCCAATTCTATTCAATCTTGTAGATGCAAATATTTTTTTAAAAAGACTATTACAAATTAAACCTATACTCTCATTTCAAAGTACATATACTACTTACTTTCAAAATAGTAGACTTTAAACAAGGATAGAGTAAGCCACATTTCTAGCACTAAACTGAGTAGAATATACACATCTAATTCTCTAAACCTAGTCTAAGTCCTATGAAGCTACCTCAGGTAGATTTAAGGGGGTGCCTAACACCTTCCCCTTGGAAGAACAAGAAGCCTTAACCAAATCCCATCGGTTAGGAGACTAATAGGATAATAATCTAATAAATAAATAGGTACCCTAATATATCTTTAAATATTAGGTGGCGACCCTCTTTCAATAACAACAAGAAAACCACTAATTGAATATTATTTTTGACTCATGCAAAATTGGGTACAACAACATGGCGACTCTGCTGGGGATCTTACACATAGGTTCTGACCTTAGCAGACTTAGACTCGATCTGGAATTTAGGGATGCTTGTTTATATGCTACTTTAACTGTGCTTAACTTTGCAAATAGGTGCTTACCTATCTTACTTGTTTAGCATATACTTATCTGTCTGCTCTAAAATTATCATTGTCATCCCAACTATCTATTATTGCTTTATATACACTGTCATCACATTTATTCCTATCGAGTCTTTTCCGTACACTATTACACACAATGTCACGCGAAGATTGTCTTTTACACCCCTCCGGACCTTCTTTCAAAATTCTTTAGTCTCAGAGAACGGCTTTGTCAGGTCCACTGACATAACGTCTCGCAGTATTCAGTCCAACTCCAAGAATTAGGAAATACTCTACTCTAGAAAACATAGGTCATACTGCATAAGCCTTAGGTGAGTCGGTCCTTGGCATCGACTCACGATTAGGAAAGCCATCCTAATGTCAGAAGGCCATGCACCCAATGAGCATGGGCGCACCACACAAGCTGAAACAATGGTAGAGAAAGATTCGCTGAGATCATGGAGATGAGATCAGAGCACACTTATGAGCATTGACCGCTTTAATAAACATCCGGGCTGATAAAGTTCTTACCAGATTGCTGAGAGAATCTTGGGATCCAGCCAAGGTAGTTTTCAAGTTCGTCGATTGTGAATTGGTACCAACACCGGAGGAAGTCACTAGCTTCACAGAATTGCCATTTACCGAGAGAAAGCCAATACTGCATGTTACCATGCCCGGCCACAGGTTTCTCCAAGATTTGGGTCTGACAGGCAACCCGAATCTGAGGAACATTAAAGATGGGTGGGTGAGCTTGGACCAAATATTCAACATATTCGGACATCGAGAGGGTTACGAGTGGCATATGAGGGAGTTCCAATGTGATCAAGCAACCTGGGAAAGTCTCTATACTTTAACCTTCTCTTTGGCATTGTTAGGATTACTGTCTTCCCATAATGGAAAGGGAGAATTAACATCAACTTATTGCCCGTGGTCTTTGCAACTTTTCGGGGATATCTCCAAGTTACCCTAGTTCCTATGATACTAGCAGAAACACTCTGAGCAATGTTCGCATGTTCCAGAGGATATGACCTTTTCAATGGCTAAAACTTGTTACTCCAGATATGGACCACAGAACACTTCTTTCAAAGAGTGGCCACTATCAACTATTTTCTAGGTGTCAGTAACATGAGCAGTAGTAACAACGAGAGAATGAGGGACTAGGTCTCACCGCACGGGCAGGAAGAGTGGAAAGATATGCTGAAAAAATCTGAGCAGAGAATGGGTGAACTGGAAGCTTTCGTTGTTGAGCGGCAGGGCAATTCTAAGGACTCCCGGAAAATACATCATCGAGCTAGTAGGACTTGAAGGTGTTTAGCCGTATGCACCTCTATGGTTTTAAGGCAGTTTGGTCTAATCCAAGATGTACCCCTTTAGTCGAGGACAACTCTGTATGAAGATGACTACAAAGGACAAATCCCGATCCCAAGGGTGAGGAGACTTCAAAACGAGACTTGATCATGATTGCAATGGCTCAGAATTCCTAGTTTACTCCAGAATACTCCGTGTGAATCAATAAGGGGGATGAGTTGGCTCAACCAAGCCGAGAAGGAGTTGCCAGGCTAGAAGATGCAGCAGCAGCCCTACAATTATATCATGAGCGTTTGCCTCATTATCTAGTTACCACCGCCATGATGACCGAGTGATTGAGTATATACAGATTGAACAAGAAATAGAACTGGAAGAGGATCCTGAAGAAGAGCCTAAGTACAACAATGGGGAAGAAATAGAATTTGAAGAGGACCCTGAGGAGGATCCCGAGGACGAAGACTTGGGTGATGACTCTAGGGATGACTATTAGTGGCTGGTTGATTTCCCTCTATCCTGCACCCACTATCTTTTACCTCTTTCATTTCCCTAAGGGCAAGCGTATTAGCCCATGCAACCTTGTGGATGTTGGAAAAATAATGTTGTAACCACCGCTCCCGCCTATTGTAATCCAAAGAGTATGAATTAAAAACCAAAGCTTGCTCTGGATGTAAACGTGTCAAAATCTGATTGGCCGTCAAACATTCCCGACATCGGCTTACCTCCTACAAAGAAAGGTCCCTCGCATATTAGGAAACACGCTTATTTTTGCATTACATTATTATTATTCCCCAAACAAAATAGACGTTGGATTGTGTTTATACGAAAAATTAGCTGAACCACCATACAACCTAAGATCAAAAGATGTTTGTAACTGATGAACCGGCCAAAAATGCTCTAGTAATAGCCGACAACCCAGGGCAATCGGGGGAAAAGAATGATACTCAAAATGATGAGCATGTTTATAAAACGGCACATGAAATGGAATCACTAAGATAGAAGTACAGCATATTCGGGAACTGGCACATTTGGCCATGACGACACTTCCAAAACCACCCCGCTTCCCTTCATTAGACTTCGTTCCTGATCACTTCCCTTCAAACATCTGACCAGCAAAAAACACCCCAACCACAGTCACTACAAATCCCACAACATGGGTTGTACCACCAGTAACCCCCCAAAATACACCAAATCCTCCTATACATACACCTTATGTCCCACATTACATCTAGACACCGCAAAACCCACCATTCACAACTAACTCAGTCCATACCCCTCCCTGTGATAATTGCAACAATCAGACCCAGCACATACCTGCGGCACACACCTCTACGCATAAGTGGTATGTTCCACCTGTATGTGCCACCTTAGAACCCACCATTATAGCACCTGTCATGGTTAGAGTGCCATATGAGATTGATCAATATGATAAGATGGATAGGGAAGAAAAGTACAAAGAATAAGAGTCAGTATTAGAGCAGTTGCGAGTTTTGAGAAAGCAGATGATGAATCTCCAGGTTACTCAAGGAAGTGAGAGCGTGTATTATGAAGACTTGTGTATACATCCTGATGTAGACATGCCCGTAGGGTATAAGCCTCCGAAATTCGACATCTTTGATGGAACGGGTGATCTCCACGTGCAACTAAGGGCCTACTGCGACAAGCTAGTTAGTGTAGGAAGAAATGAAAAGCTGAGAATAAAGTTATTTATAAGGAGACTGATAGGGGAAGCGCTCACCTGGTACATGCGCTAGGACCCAAGAATTCGATAGAGTGGCAACACATGGCAGAGGACTTTATGAACCGTTTTCGGTTTAATACCGAGATCACTCCAGACAGGTTTGCACTAGTGAATTTGCAAGAGAAACCATCAGAGTCACTTCAAGAGTATGCCCGCCGCTGGAGGTCGGAGGCTATCAGGACCAAACCCCCACTAGATGATAATCAGCTAACCAAGTATTTCATCAAGGCTCAAAAAGGAATTTACTTTGAAAAAATGATGGGCATGATGGGGCAGAAGCTCCCCAGACAGGTTAAGATGGGAGACTTTTTGGAAAAAGGCATCAAATTAGGCAAGATACAATCAATGGCTGCGCTGCAAACTGCCAGCAAAGCAATTCAATCTAGTTCTATAAACAGTAGGAAGAAGAAGAATGAAGAAGTATCAGCAATTATTCCATGCTACCAGTCCAGTCCACCTCGCAGATACAACTTTTACCCTATGAATTCGAATACTTTACACCAACCTACCTACGATCCAGTATACAACCCACCTCGCACCCATATAAATCCAAAACCTCCACGACCATATGCTCCAGTACAAACCACCATCCTTCAAAATCGACCCGCCTATGCACCCCGGCCATGCCCAAACTTTGAAGAGAGAAACTCATGAAACTACACCCCTATTTCCTAACACTTAGGGTTGAGAAGAGATGGAATGATACACCAAGTGGAAGGGAGAATTCCCGACTAACCTTCCAAATACTTCGATGCAACTAAGTAGTGTGCCTACCATTCAGGTGTTCCTGGGCATGATACTGAGAACTGCTTTAGGCAGAAGAATGAAGTAAAGTCTCCGGTCAAGAGTGGAACCATCCAATGTACTTTGGCTCCACCGAATATGAATCGTAACCCACTGCCAAACCATAGGAATCAAGGAGCAAACATGATCTCTTTGGACGAATATTATGATCTCAAGGGGACCATTATCACAATTTGGAATGTCGAGGCTGCAATTGTTCCACCCCGAAAGACTCCGTTGATTACTGTAAATTTGAAACCTCCGGTGATGGTCTAGACATACCAACAATAGCCCACTGCCACCATCAGTAATAAGGATAGTCGAGAATACAAGACAATTCCATGGACGTATCAACAGAAAGGAAAAGGTAAAATAACGGATTCCGCAGTTGCCGACAAAATGACTAGGTCAGGAAAATGTTACGCTCTAGAGGAGATAAACTGAGGAAACACGAGTAGAGAAGAGAATCATATGAGAAACATGGAGGAACAACTGAAGAAAACCCTTGCAGACATATCGATCATGGATCTGCTGATGAGTTTCTACAGTCATAAAGATGCTTTGATGAAGGTGTTAAGTAGAGTAAGTGTGCCGAGCAACACTACCAGCGAGGTGTTGGTAGTAACCATTGGAAAGATGGTCGAAGCAAACATGATTTCCTTTCAAAGAGACGAGCTTCGCGTATAAGGTGTGGATCATAATAGAGCCCTGCACATCACATTCAAGTACGGGGATAAAGTGGCGTCTCGAGTGCTAGTGGACGAAGCATTCGGAGTGAATACTTGCCCGTTCTCTACACTACGAGAATTAGGTATCCATTTGATAGAGTTAAGGAAAGCCATGTAAGAGTGAGAGCTTTAAATGGGTCACAGAAGGATGTCATCAGAGAGATCTACTTAGCCATGTAGACTGGACTAGTTGAGTTCTCGATACTGTTTCAAGTAATGAACATTTCGTCTTCATACAACTTGTTACTAGGAAGGCCCTAGATACACATGGCAGGGTATTTTTGTCCACTCTCCATCAATGTATGAAGTTCGAGTGGGATTTCCAAGAGACTTTAATTCACGGTGAATGGAGCTGGTTAGCCTACCTGGGGCATGTAGTCCCCTTCATATAAGGATTTGATAGGGTTGCCTTTCATGCGGTCGAGATCATGCATACCACAGAGATAGAGAAGAATGAGCAGATTTGGGAATGCAGTTGTCATACAGATCACAGATGGCAATGAGGGAGATGATGAAGTAAGGGTACCGACCAGGGACCAGGCTAGGAGCCCGATCATATGGGATAACAGAGCTGATTGAGCCAAAGGGACAGAAGATTACTGCTGGCTTAGGGTATCAACCTACAGTTGTAAAGACTTACACCGGTAACTTTGGGAAGAAGGCTTTTGTGACAGAGTGTGTTTCGGGTCTGGGTTAAGGATCAGCACCAGAGGATGACATCGTTGATGGAATGGGAAGATTGTTCATGACTATGATCGAAGAATGCCGCGACGAAGCTGACATCAAGACACCAACCATTCGGGATGCCAAACCAGGAGAGGCCTTGCAGAATTGGACCGCCAGCCCATCCCTAGTTCTCCAGGAGTATTGGTAGTGTGGAATTGTAGTAATTTTGAAAAATCGCACGGTCAATTTAGGCCTGAACTATGCCTGTACTTTTTTCAATTGCCTTCTTGAACGCTTAGATGTTCCCATTTTGATGAAATAAAAGAATTGCCTTTCTTGAAATCATTAAAAATTCATTTTTCTTTTTTTTGTACTTAGTTTTCTATTATGTAATTAAATCGATAAAAAACTGCATTGGCGCGATTATGACATGTAATGAATCCCTCGAGCAAAATGATACAGACTACGAGGAGTACGATGAGACCATGATGCCTGAAAACCTCCCACAAGAGATCGAGCAGTTAAAAAGCAAGAAGAAGCCCAACCTCTAAGAAACAGAAGTGATCAACTTAGGAAGCGAAGAATATGTGAAAGAAACTCGAATCAGCATCCATTTAGAAACAGAACGGAAAGAAGAATTGGTAGAGCTCCTGCGAAAATACATTGATATTTCAAGTACTGACATTATCTCGCACCGACTGCTGACCAATCCATCCAAATCGTTAGTTAAATAAAACATAGAAATTTCAAGCCAGATTTGAGTTTGAGGATAAAAGAAGAGGTCACTAAGCAGATAGAGGCAAACGTGGTGAGAGTCACCAATTATCCCACATGGTTGGCAAACATCATACCCGTACCAAAGAAGGATGGGAAGATTAGTATATGTGTGGATTATCGAGATCTCAACAAGGCTAGTCCGAAGGATCATTTCCCTCTACTGAACATTCATATCCTTATCGCCATTTGCGCGAAGCATGAGTTGCAGTCATTCATGGATTATTTCGTCATGTAACACCATATCCTGATGCACGAAGAAAATGCAGAGAAGACATCGTTCACTACACCATGCGGAGTGTATTGCTATAGAGTCATGCCATTCAGCCTCAAGAACGTCGATGCTACTTACATGAGGGCCATGACGACTCTCTTTCATGATATGATCCACAAGGAAATAAAGGTATATGTGGATGACTTCATCATCAAATCTCGGAAGAGTTCAGAGCATTTGAATGACTTGAAGAAATTCTTCGAACGTTTGCGGAGTTCGGCAATTCACACCGGGAAACTTGGTTTTCAAAGATATTCCCTCATCAAGAAGAAGCCAAGGGAAAGTTCGCGCCAAATTGGCAAGGTCCTTATGTGGTCCATCGAGTGTTGTCTGGAGGAGCATTGATCCTAGCAGAAATATACGGCAGAGTCAGCACGAAGCCCATCAACTCAGATGCAATCAAGAGATACTACATTTGATGAAGGTAGAATTAAGTTTTAGTTGTAACAGAACTACGTCCGACCTAACTTTCCATGGTGGGAGAAGTAGGCAACCCACGTAGGTTATGGTCTTTTCCCTTCTCCCCTTTCTTATTTTGTAATAGAATATCCAAATATCATCTTGTATGTGCTCTGAACTATGCCATGACTTGATTTCTCTAGAACTGGACCTGCTGAGTTCTCTAGAACTCAGGCGCAAGTTCTAGCCTCGAGTCAAAGATACAGAAGCCTGCCGCTGCTGTGTTCGAAATATGATAGGCCTACATTTATTTTGGGCCCAAATTCTGAGCCCAATTCCTTTCCTTTTCCTCACTATTAGATAAACTGGACTTGATATCTATTTTTATATGTCTTTGGATGACTAACGCTATTATTGAATATTTGTTATGCTTTAATTATTTTATGAACCTGGGCAAGCCAAGGCCCCATAGGTAATTAAAAGCAAAACCATTGTTTATACTATGTTAGTTATAAAATATCAACACTTTGGTCATTTGTTTTTACTAAACAATATTTCATTGTTATTTCTTTCGCTAACCGCTTCAATGAAGTTCTTTTGAGGTTTTAAAACAGATTTAAAAAGGAAGCGACTCTTCTCTTAAACGCCAAAATTCAAAGGATGATTGTGAAGTTGGTTTTCTATAAGCAAAAATCAAACACGGTCGGGGTTTAGTATCATCAAACTTCAACGAATTTTCTTCAAAACATAGCTACAAATCGAAAGCAATTCCAAAAGGTATATTCAAAGCCCAATTTTCTAAAAGTCTTTGCTAGATTTATCCAAATAGCCATATTATTTCAAAAGATAAAGCATTCAAAAAATAGCCACATTTTACAAATCTTCTCAAATCTTGTAGATGTAAACATTACAACGACATTTCCAAATCTATTCAATCTTGTAGATGCAAACACTTTTTTTAAATAGACTTTTACAAATTAAACTTATATTCTCCTTTCAAAGTACATATACTACTTTCTTTCAAAATAGTAGACTTTAAACAAGGATAGAGTAAGCCACATTTCTAGCACTAAACTGAGTAGAATATACACATCTAATTTTCTAAACCTAGTCTAAGTCCTATGAAGCTACTTCATGTAGATGCCTAACACATTCCCCTTAGAAGAATAAGAATCCTTATCCAAATCGCACTGGTTAGCATACTAATAGGATAATAATCTAATAAATAAATAGGTACCCTAGTATATCTTTAAATATTAGGTAGCGACTCTCTTTCTTAAACAACATGGAAACCACTAATTGAGTATTATTTTTGATTCATGCAAAATAGGGTGCAACAACATGAAGACTCTGCTGGGGATCTTACACGTAGGTGCTGACCTTAGCATACTTACACTAGATCTGGAATTTAGGGATGCTTGTTTATATGCCGCTTTAACTGTGCTTAACTTTGCAAATAGATGCTTACGTGTCTTACTTGTTTAGCATATACTTATCTGTCTGCTCTAAAATTATCACTATCATCCCAACTATCTATTATTGCTTTATATACATTGTCATCACTTTTATTCCTATCGAGTCTTTTCCCTACACTATTACACACAATGTCACGCGAAGGTTGTCTTTTACACCCTTCCGAACCTTCTTTCAAAATTTTTTAGTCTCAGAGAATGGCTTTGTCAGGTCAATTGACATAACGTCTCGCAGTATTCTGTCCAACTCCAAGAATTAGGAAACACTCTACTCTAGATAACATAGGTCATACTGCATAAGCCTTAGGTGAGTCGGTCTTTGGCATCGACTCACAATTAGGAAAGCCATCCTAATGTCAGCAGGTCATGCACTCAACGAGCATGGGAGCACCACACAAGCTATAACAATGGTAGAGAAACATTCGTCGAGATCATAGAGATAAGATCATAACACACTTAGGATCATTGACCGCTTTAATCAACATCCGGGCCGACTAAGTTCTTACCAGATTGCTGAGAGAATTCTGGGATCCAGCCAAGGTAGTTTTCAAGTTCGTCGATTGTTAATTGGTACCAACACAGGAGGAAGTCACTAGCTTCACAGAATTGCCATTTACAGGGAGAAAGCCAATAGTGCATGTTACCATGCCCGGCCACAGGTTTCTCCAAGATTTGGGTCTGACAGGCAACCCGAATCTGAGGAACATTGAAGATGGGTGGGTGAGCTTGGACCAAATGTTCAACATATTCGGACATCGAGAGGGTTACGAGTGGCATATGGGGGAGTTCCAATGTGATCAAGCGACCTAGGAAAGTCTCTGTACTTTAACCTTCTCTTTGGCATTGTTAGGATTACTGTCTTCCCAGAATAGAAAGGGAGAATTAACATCAACTTGTTGCCCGTGGTCTTTGCAACTTTTCGGGGATATATCCAAGTTACCCTAGTTCCTATGATACTAGTAGAAACACTCTGAGCAATGTTCGCATGTTCCAGAGGGTATGACCTTTTCAACGGCTAAAACTTGTTACTCCATATATGGACCAAAAAAAAATTCTTTCAACTATTATATGGGTGTCAGTAACATGATCAATAGTAACAACGAGAGAATGAGGCACTAGGTCTCACCGCACGGGCAAGAAGAGTGGAATGATTTGCTGAAAATATCTTTAGCAGAGAAAGGGTGAACTAGAAGATTTCGTTGTTGAGCGGCAGGGCAATTCTGAGGACTCCCGGAAAATACATCATCGAGCTAGTGGGACTTGAAGGTATTTAGCCGTATGCACCTCTATGGGTTCTAAGGCAGTTTGGTCTGATTCAAGATGTACCCCTCTGGTCGATGACAACTCTGTATGAAGATGACTACAGCGGACAAATCCCGACCCCAAGGGTGAGGAGACTTCAAGACGAGATTTGATCATGATTGCGATGGGTCAGAATTCCTGGTGTACTCTAGAATACTTTGTGTGAATCAATGAGGGGGATGAGTTAGCTCTACCAAGCAGAAAAGTAGTTGCCAGGCTAGAAGATGCAGCAGCAGCCCTACAAATATATCACGAGCTTTTGCCTCATTATCTCGTTACCACCGCCATGATGACCGAGTGATTGAGTATATACTGATTGAACAGGAAATAGAACTGGAAGAGGATCCCGAAGAAGAGCCTAAGTACAACAACGGGGAAGAAAAAGAATTTGAAGAGGACCCTGAGGAGGAGCCTGAGGAAGAAGACTTGTGTGATGACTGCAGGGATGACTATTAGTGGCTGGTTGATTTCCCTCTGTCCTGCACCCTTTATCTTTTTCCTCTTTCACTTCCCTAAGGGCAAGCGTATTAGCCCATGCAACCTTGTGGATGTTGGAAAAACAATGTTGTAACCACCGCTCCCACCTATTGTAATCCAAAGAGTATTAATTAAAAACCAAAGTTTTCTCCGGATGTAAACGTGTCAAAATTCGATTGACCGTCAAACATTCGCGACATCGGCTTACCTCTTGCAAAGAAAGGTCCCTCGCATAATAGGAAATGTGCTTATTTTTTCATTACATTATTATTATTTCCCAAAAAAAAATAGACGTTGGCATGTGTTGATACGAAAAATTGGCTGAACCACCATACAACCTGAGATCAAAAGGGAAGATGTCTGTAACTGACGACCCGGCCAGAAACGCTTTAGTAATAGCCGACAACCTAGGGCAATCGAGGGAAAAGAATGATATTAGAAATGATGAGCATGTTTCTAGAATGGCACACGAAATGGAATCACTAAGATAAAGGTAATGCATATTCGGGAACTGGCACATTTGGCCATGACGACGCTTCCAAAACCACCCAGTTTCCCTTCATTAGACTTCGTTCCAAATCACTTCCCTTCAAAAACCGGACAAGCAAACAACACCCCAACCACAGTCACTACAAATCCTATAACCCGAGTTGTACCACCAGTAACCCCCGCAAACCTACCAAATCCTCCTATACATACACCTTATATCCCGAATTACATCTAGACACCGCAAAACCCACCATTCATAACTAACTCAGTCCACACCCCTCCCCGTGACAATTGCAACAATCAGACCCAGCACATACCTGCGGCACACACCTCTACGCACGAGTGGTATGTTTTACCTGTACATGCCACCTTAGAACCCACCTTTACAGCACCCATCATGATCAGAGTGCCATACGAGACTGACCAATATGACAAGATGGAGAGGGAAGCAAAGTACAAAAAAGAAGAGTCGGTATTAGAGCAGTTGCAAGTTTTGACAAAGCAGATGATGAATCTCCAGGTTGCTCGAGGGAGCGACAGTGTGTATTATGAAGACTTGTGTATACATCCTAATGTAGACATGCTCGTATGGTTTAAGCCTCCGAAATTCAACATCTTTGATGGAACAGGTGATCTCCACGCGCAACTAAGGGCCTACTGCAACAAGCTGGTTGGTGTAGGAAAAAATGTAAAGCTAAGGATGAAGTTTTTTATAAGGAGACTGATAGGGGAAGTGCTCACTTGGTACACGCGCTAGGACCCCAGAAACTAGAGAGAATGGCAAGGATGGTGGAGTACTTTATGAACCGTTTCCGGTTTAATACCGAGATCACTCCAGAAAGGTTTGCTCTAGTGAATTTGCAAAAGAAACCATCAGAGTCATTTCAAGAGTATGCCCGCCGCTGGAGGTCGGAGGCTGCCAGGACCAAACCCCCACTAGATGATAATCAGCTAACCAAGTATTTCATCAGGGCTCAAGAAGGAATGAATTAACCAAGTATTTCATCAGGCAAGATACAATCAATGGCCGCACTGCAAGCTGCCAGCAAAGCAATTCAATCCGGTTCTATAAGCAGTGGGAAAAAGAAGAAGGAAGAAGTATCAGCAATTGTTGCCTGCTACCAGTCCAGTCCACCTCGCAGAAACAACTCTTACCCTATGAACACTAATACATTACACCAACCTACCTACGATCCAGTATACAACCCACCTCGCACACATATAAATCCGAAACCTCCATGATCATATGCTCCAGTATAAACCACCATCCATATAAATTGACCCGCCTATGCACCCTGACCATGCCCAAACTTTGAAGAGAGAAACCCATAAAACTACACCCCTATTTCTGAACCCTTAGGGCTGAGAAGAGCTGGATTGATATACCTAGCAGATGGGAGAATTCCCGACCAACCTTCCAAATACTTCGATGAAACCAAATGGTATGCCTACCATTCAGGTGCTCCTAGGCATGATACTGAAAACTACTTCAGGCTGAAGAATGAAATAAAGTCATCGATCAAGAGTGGAGCCATCCAATGTAATCTGACTCCACCGAATGTGAATCGTAACCTACTGCCGAACCATAAGAATCAAGGAGCTAACATGATCTCTTTGGAGGAAGATTATGATCTTAAGGGGACCATTATCACAATTGGGAATGTCGAGGCTGCAAGAGTTCCACCCCAAAAAACTCTGTTGATTACTGTAAATTTGAAACCTTTAGTGATGGTCTAGACATACCAACAATAGCCCACCGCCACCATCAGTAATAAGGATAGTCGAGAATAAAAGATAATTCCATGAACGTATCAACAGGAAGGAAAAGGTAAAATAACGGATTCCGCAGTTGCTGACAGAATGACTAGGTCAGGAAGATGTTACGCTCTAGAGGAGATAAACTAAGGAAACCTGAGCAGTGGAGAGAATCAGATGAGAAACATAACAGATGTCGAGGCGGCAGAGTTTTGGAGGAAGATGCCAGTTAAGAAGTAATTTGTGGAGGAATAACTGAAGAAAACCCTTGCAGACATATCGATCATGGATCTGCTGATGAGTTCCGACAGTCATAAAGATGCTTTGATGAAGGTGTTAAGTAGCGTAAGTGTGCCGAGCAACACTACCAGCGAGGCGTTGGCAGCAACCATTGGAAAGATAGTTGAAGCAAACATGATTTCCTTTCAAAGAGACGAGCTTCGCGTATAAGGCATGGATCATAACAGAGCCCTGCACATCACATTCAAGTACGGGAATAAAGTGGTGTCTCGAGTGCTAGTGGACAAAGAATTCGGAGAGAACATATGCCCGTTCTCTACTCTATGAGAATTAGGTATCCATTTGATAGAGGTAAAGGAAAGCCAGGTAAGAATAAGAGACTTAAATGGGTCACAGAAGGATGTCATCAGAGGGATCTACTTCGCCATGTAGATTGGACCAGTTGAGTTCCCGATACTGTTTCAGGTAATGAACATTTCGTCTTCATATAACATGTTGCTAGGAAGGCCCTTGATACACAAGTCAGGGTAGATTTGTCCACTCTCCATCAGTGTACGAAGTTCGAGTTAGATTTCCAAGAGACTTTACTTCACGGTGAATGGAGCTGGTCAGCCTACCTAAAGCATGTATTCCCCTTCACAGAAGGATATGATAGGGTCGCCTTTTATGTGGTCGAGATCATGCAAACCACAGAGATAGAGAAGAATGAGCAGATTCGGGAATGCAGTTGCCATACGGATCACAGATGGCAATGAGAGAGATGATGAAGTAAGGGTACCGACCAGGGACTAGGCTAGGAGCCCGATTATACGGGATAACAGAACTGATTGAGAAAAGGTACAAAAGGTTATTGTTGGCTTAGGGTATCAACCTACAGTTGTAAAGTCTTACACCGGTAAATTCGGGAAGAAGGCTTTTGTGCCAGAGCGTATTCCAGGTCTGGGTCAGAGATCAACACCATAGGATGACATCGTTGATGGAATGGGAAGATTGTTCATGACTAAGATCGAGGAATGACGCAACGAAGCTGACATCAAGACACCAACCATTCGTGATGCCAAACCAGGAGAGGCCTTACAGTATTGGACCGCCAGCCCATCCCTGGTTCGCCGGGAGTATTGGTAGTGTGGAATTGTAGTAATTTTGAAAAAATACACGGTTAATTTAGGCCTGAACCGTGCATGTACCTTTTTGTCAATTACTTCCTTGAACGCTTAGACGTTCCCCTTTTGAAGAAATAAAAGAATTGTATTTTCTTGAAATCATTACAAATTCATTTTTGATTTTTTTATACTTAGTTTTTATTTTAAGTAAATAAATCGATAAAACCTGCATCCCACGATTATGACATGTAATGAAACCCTCGAGCAAAACGATCCAAACTACAAGGAGTACGATGAGATCATGATGCCTGAAAACCTCTCACAAGAGATCGAGCAGTTAAATAGCAAGAAGAATCCCAACCTTGAAGAAACAGAAGTGATCAACTTAAGAAGCGAAGAATATGTGAAAGAAACTCGAATCAACATCCATTAGAACCAGAACGGAAAGAAGAATTGGTAGAGCTCCTCTGAAAATACATCGATGTGTTTGCGTGGTCATATGACGACATTCCTGAATTAAGTGCTGATATTGTCTCGCACCGACTGCTGACTGATCCATCCAGATCGTCAATTAAACAAAACCTAGTAATTACAAGCTAGATTTGAGTTTGAGGATAAAAGAAGAGGTCACTAATTAGATAGAGGCAAATGTGGTGAGATTCACCAATTATCCCATATGGTTGGCAAACATCATACCGGTACCAAAGAAAGATGGGAAGATTAGGATATGTGTGGATTATCGAGTTCTCAACAAGGCTAGTCTGAAGGATCATTTCCCTCTACCAAACATTCATATCCTTATCGACAGTTGCGCGAAGCATGAGTTACAGTCTTTCATGGATTGTTTCGTCGTGTAACACTAGATCCCAATGCACGAAGAAGATGCGGAGAAGACATCATTCACTACACCATGTGGATTTTATTGCTATAGAGTCATGCCATTAGGCGACAAGAACGCCGATGCTACTTACATGAGGGTCATGATGACTATCTTTCACGATATGATTCACAAGGAAATAAAGGTATATGTGGATGACTTCATCATCAAATCTCGGAAGAGTTCAGAGCATTTGAATGACTTGAAGAAATTCTTCGAATATTTGCAGAGGTACAGTTTGATGTTGAATCTTGTGAAATGTCCATTCGGAGTCCCCACCAAAAAACGATTAGGTTTCATCGTCACCAGGAAAGGGATAGAGTTCGATCCTTCAAAGATCAAGGCCGTTCAAGACCTTCCACCACCTAAGGGCAAGAAGGACGTGATGAGCTTCCTTAGCAGATTAAACTATATCAGTAGGATCATAGCCCAGTCAACGATAATATGCGAGCCCATTTTCAGGTTGTTAAAAAAGGATGCCGCTACAAAAGGGACTGAAGAATGTCATAAAGCTTTCGATAGGATCAAAGAATATTGGGTTATCGGACCACCATGAGGACATCCACTAGGGCAACACCATATATTTTAGTATAATGTACCAAAGTTGTGATACCCACAGAGGTCGAGATACTATCTTTGAGGGCCATTCAAGAAGCCAAGTGAGATGACGCAGAATAGATACGGGTCAGATAGGAGAACTTTATGCTCATAGATGAAAATAGAATGGACGAAGTATGCCATGGTCAACTTTATCAAAATAGGATGGCCAATGCATTCAACAAGAAGGAGAAACCTCGGCAATTCACACCGGGAAAGTTGGTTTTGAAAGATATTCCCTCATCAAGAAAAAGCCAAAGGAAAGTTCACGCCGAATTGGCAAAGTCCGTATATGGTCCATGGAGTGTTGTCTAGAGGAGCATTGATCCTAGCAGAAATGGACGACAGAGTCAGCACGAAGCCCATCAACTCAGATGCAATCAAGAGATACTACATTTGATGACGGTAGAATTAGGGTTTGGTTGTAACAGAACTACGCCTGACCTAACTTTCCATGGTGGGAGAAGTAGGCAACCCACGTAGGGTCCGGTCTTTTCCATTCTCCCCTTTCTTATTTTATAATAAAAAATCCAAATATCATCATGTATGTACACAGAACTATGTCACGACTTGACTTCCTTTTGCGGGAATACGTAGGAAATCCACATCAAATTCAGTCATATAGTGTAATTGAACTATGTTTAGGCCTAACTCCATTTTGATACATAGTTAGTCTGAGTCAGTCTCGACCACTTCATTTCAACCTCTTATCACTTTACATCTATTATAATTGAACTACGTTTTGACATGATTCCATTTGGATACGTAGGTTGCTTGAGTCAGGCTAGATCATTGTCATAATTTATTTATCGTTCTATTACCCTCGAACTATGTTCAGACCTGATTCCATTGTGATACGTAGGCAATCTGAAAAGGTTCGGTCATAACCTTTGGAAAACCTTTGTACTGTATTTGTTTAGATTAGGACGCAATCATTACAACAAGAAGCTACGTCATTAGGGGCATCTCCTGGAATTGACAGCAATGGGACATAGCCATCAGAAACAACGTTCGCATCAGAGGGAACTTCTAAACATGTCATAATCCGGAACGACGGCGCTTGCCATAAAAATGAACAATGTTTTAAAAATATTTTAGAAAGACTCCATCATTCCACCTACCGAACTTTGCGGCATAATCTCACCAGATCCGGAGCAAGGCTAGGCCTGCGATCAACACAAATCGACACCCCCCCCCCCCAAAACACACACATACTAAGATTTTTTTAACGCATCACATACAGGAGATGAAAAATGCTGGGGCACAATCATAACAATGACGGACCCTCTACCATCTCATGAACCCTTATCTTTCTTTCATTTTTCAACCCATTTTCTAATGTGATTAAAGACTATCTTCAAGTTCTTTGCAGGTATTTCGGATCCAGGTCTCCGATACATTGGTAACCCATCGTATATAGCAAACCTCCTACTCAACCAATGGGGGCGCCTTGTACATAATGAGGTGTCGACCTCACCAATTAAACCCATGTATATAGCAAATCATTTGGTCAAAAAAACGGAGCGCCTTGTACCAATTGAGTCGCTGGCTTTTCCAATCGAAGCCATATATATAGCAAATTGTTCGCTTTGCCAACTGAAGCACTTCACAGAGATCACACTGTCACTCCGCCATGTCGGAGATTCCAAGTAGATAGTTGCAAATTTCGTCGCCAACTTCGCCGATCGAAGGATAGACCATCCGATTCTGCCATACGTTCTTCTGATCGACACCGCAATTTTGTTTTGTAGTCAAGAGTATATCTTGAGCAAGCTCCTCATTTCTTTATTTTATCTAGAATGTTTTGACGTTTCATTTATGCAGCTTACAGGAATTTTACATTTTCAAGTCAGATACTCCCATCGTGCGTAGATACTTTACATTTCAAGTCAGCTATTCCCATCGCAAGGAGATACTCCCATAGTGCGAAGATATTTTACATTTCAAGTCAACTACTCCATAGAGCGTAGAAACTCCCATTGTGTGGAGACTTAATGCTCCAAAAACTGCAGAACGGTACACAGTCCGGCTAACAATCAAGTTAAATTCAAAGGCCCAACCCCGGCATCCCAAATAATGCTCCAGATCTTTGAGACTTCAGATTCAAATATCTTGTCACCCCAATCCCCAAATAATGGCTAGCCGTCATCCAAGCATTATCATTCGTGCATTATTCACATCAGATCTTAATATATTTGCATTATGATATATAGGTATATGTGTACTTTGCTTTTGCAGGATCAAACATCGCAACGTGTAACTTCTTCTAAGCAGAAAACAAAGCTACAACTCTACGAGGAACCACAAACTCATTAGAGGGCCAAGGATCCAAACTCAAGCTCAAATACGATCAGTAGACCTCCAAATCATCGAATCTTTTAAGTCTCATAATCAAGCCGCAATCCGAAAGTCATTTTGGGTGCCAAAATCTTCTCGTCTTGCAGTATCGACATAATACGACACTAGGGAAACTCCTGCAAGCACCGCCTTCTCCAAATCATCATTCCAGAACTACATGAGGCCTGATCCTCGTTGAGCCCGAGGTATATAGGCGATTCAAAGCCAGAATTCGGCCCTCATTTTACCAAAATTCCCCTGAAATCTTCCCTAACTTTTCCTTAGTCCTACAACTCATAATCCTCCTCAAATCGTTATTCCATTCCTACAATACATGCCTAAAGTCGGGACAAAATTTGTCTTGGTTCAATTTCATTACCCGAAAACTCTTTCATCGTCACCGGTGAAAGAGGGGCAGCTGTTCAAGACTAATTTTGACCCTCCCTTTTAAAATTAAATTACTTATACTTAATGATTTATAATAAATAATATATATTTTTATACAAATATAACATAAATAGGTAATTAATAGTGTTAAATTAATAATTCGGTATTAAATGTTTATAAAACATATTACCCTTACTATTTAAATAATTAAAATAACCTCTATACTTTGAAACACAAGTTGTACAATTAATTTAACAAATTAACCTTTGGTTTTTAATTAACTCGTTTATTATTTGAAATAATCCAAAATTATTTTTCATAATTTAGCTAATAAAGTGCTTTAATAAATAATTAGTTAATTACAGTAATTTCTAGTGTATTTGATGATTACATATTCTATCACATTTAATTAGAATTAATTAAGTTAATTTTAATGGGGTAAAAATATCAAAAGGCCACAATTGCAAATAATCAATTAAATACAATGTGGCTATTTATCAAATTAATTTCAGCCCAAATATTGGCCCAATCTCTCTATTTCTTTCTGATTTTACTCCCTATCGACATTAACTCATCGTCATCTTCCAATCTGTTTGAATTCACTGGAACACTAGGCATTTATGACACTATAAATATAGGCTTTAATTTCTCTCACCTAAGACCCAAAAACATACACTAAGAATCACCTCACACATAATCGAACAATTGAAAGCTTAGGGTTTTAACTGATTTTTCACTTTCTTTCTCTCTTTTACGGTTTTGAGTTCATTCTGTAAAGCCCCGTAAGAATTTCACCTAAAACCCGAGATTTCATGGTGCCAAGGTAGGCTAAGGTATCTTTTTCAAAACTCACAAGCTCGCCGCGATACGGACTTTTTGGATTGAACAGTGCGTTGGGGAGTTAAAGAAATATTATAGCAGAACGGGGCATTTTTGTGGTCCATTATGCGACCGTAGAACTGATCTGCAGACCGCAGATCCGTCACAGAGTGAAGCAGAGAAATGGGCAAAATTTGGAAGTTATTTTGCGGTCAATTATGCAACCGCATAATCGTTTCGCGGGCCGTACATCTGTCACAGAACCAACATCAGGAATTTCAGAAGGAGGTTTTACGGTCCATTATGCGACCGCAGAATCGGTCTGTGGACGGCAGACCTGTCGCATACCAGCACAGAAGTGCCCAGTTCCGGAGGACCATTATGCGGTCCATTTTGCGGACCGCAGAAGTGTAATGCAATTGCATATGCGACCGCATATCTGCATCAGGACTTCATTTTTTAAATTTTATAACTCGACCCCATTTCGTTTTATTTAGCCATAGGGGTGATTTTTAGGGGTTATCTGGTATTTAAGAGAGAGGAGAGAGTTATTTTGGAGAGAGAAAGGGGAGGATTCAAGGATTTCACTACTCACCTTGGATTAAGCCTTGGAATTTTCTGCGACCGCGGACCTGAGTTTGGAGGGTCCATTTTCCTATTTTTATAACCTGATCCCATTTTGATAAATAGCCTTCAGGGCTCATTTTGAAGCAAATATCTGATGATTTTAAAGAGATGTAGGAGCATTTTAGAGAGAGAAGAAGGAAACCTAGCATTCTAATCATCCAATCTTGCACCAATCTTCAAGAATCAAGGAAGTCAATGACTAGACTACCATCTATCCGGGTAAGTTCCTATCCTATACCACCCATACAAGTTATTTTAGGGTCTAAGTATATTGTGGGATTGAATTAGGCCATGCATGTGTCAATAGGTTGTAGTATGTGGGGTTAATGAACCATTTTGGGTAGTTCTTGTTGAAGTTGGTTGAGGGAGGAAGGTATTACCATTATAGAACTTTGTAGTCTATTTTGCATACTAAGTGTTTGATGAAATTCCTAAAAGAGTTACATCATGAGAATCCTTCTAATTATTGTCCGATTTTTGCTATCTTCCTATAGATTGTTATTGCTAGAAGTGTTGGGACGTTGTAGTAACTTAAGAAAATCTCAAACAAGATATGTTGGCTAAATTACTCTCTTAGAATTGAATTCCATGATGTTCCCGTAAGTTACAACTATGGTTGGATCAAGTTCCTTATTCCCATGTTCCGAGTTTTTCCCAATAAACTCGATTGTCCCGAGAAAGCCAGTGTTGAGAATTATGTATTCAAAATGCGTTCTGAATGTTCCTATCACATTATGTGTTCAAGAATGGTATGTGTATTAAAATGTTATGGCTTGAGTCGTGTTTCAAATGAAAGTCCATTATGCTTCACTTGGAAAGAATACTCTATGCGTCTAAAACTCCAATTGCTTATATGTGTACCTAAAGTCTTGATTTAAAATGCCTTGTTGTTGATAATCTATAAGGATGCTTGAAAGTGATATAAGTGAGTTGGAGATATAAAGTGTGGCCAACGTGCCAAGAATGAAAGTTATACTTGTGGTCAATGGTGCCGAGGAAATGAAATGATGTGAGAAAGGTTATGAAATAGACCTTGATTCAACTGTTCCAAACTAATTTCGAAAATAGATTTACCTAAAAGCTTATGTACCCAAGTCATGCCCAAATGTGTGTGTTTTAACTAATGCTATTCTTTGTAAGTATTTCCAATATGTTTTGAGCTCTTATATATTCATGAGTTGAAATTGTGTATTGCCCTTTTGGGGAAAAGTATTTCAATAATAAATGATGTGTTACTCGTTTATGATTTTAACTTGTGCTTTGATTGCCAATCATTTTACTTCATTTCTTGAAAAGAAATCCATTGTGTTTAAAGTCTTCGTTACTAATAAACCTAAAGTTGTGATTTTTGGAAAATTCAATTTGTTGATATTTGTGATGATGATCCATGAAGGTAAAGAAATGATAATGTGGAATATGAAATACGGCCAACGTGCCATGGATGAAGAAACATAAGTATGGCCAAGAGAGCCAAGGAAATAATGATGTTGTGAATGGTTGAAAATACTAACGAAGCTATATATATATAGGGTGAAAGGTTAAGAGGTGAATACAAAATATATTTGTACTTGTGTTTCCCTTGTGTGCAAAACAAAAATATTTTTGGGAGCATCATTAGCAAAACGATGAAGGGTGAGTCATAAGGCCTACACCCAAAACTACATGTGCCGGTGTAGGGGTGGATTGTGATTATTCCTCTTATTTTGGATGAGATTAAAATATTGAAGTGATTGTGATTATTCCCCTTAATTGGTATGAGATTGATATTAGCTGTGAATTGGAATGTCAACGCACACGGCATATGTGGGAAGGCGCCCTAGCCGATCGGGTGGAGATCGGATGCCATGTTGCGCACATGGTGGTACTACTCTTGGAAACACCTTTTTTTTTGCATCACATGTCAAACCACATTGTTTGTGGGGAGATGGTCTAGCCGATCGGGCGTGATCGGACTCCGTGCTAAAAACACGATGTTATATCGGTTCTAATGATCTCCCAACCAAAAATATATATTACTTTCGTATTTTAAAAATTATTATGTTTAACTGGGCAATTAGATATTGTTGATTGTGACTTGTTATTTCTATGGTTTTTCCTTTCTTATATTGGCATTCTATTTTGAAAGAGGACATTTAGCTTTACATACTAGTACTATTCCATATGTACTAACGTCCCTTTTGTCGGGGGCGCTGTATCTTCAATAGATGCCGGTGGTTTGTCAGCGGGCGGTTTTGATCCTTGTTAGTAGTTACTCTCTATTCAGAAGATTTTGGTGAGCCCTACTCTGTTCTGGGCTTCATGTCATTTGACGTTGTACTTTATGTTTTGAGGTATAGCCGGGGGCCTTGTCACCGGCATTCCATACTACTCTTTTGTTTTACTTTTAGGCTTCGTAGACAGGTTGTGAGTGGTGTTTGGGCAAACATATTTTTTATCATATCTATAAACTTGTAATATTTTGGAAATCATAAATAAATATCCTTTAGTAATGGAAAAAGAATGTGGAACACTTGACTCTTCTCATGTCTATCACTTGTACTGATTCTTATGTTGTTAAGGGACAAAGTTGGATACAAGGCATCTAGAAGGCTTTCTTAACCGGGGTATCTCGGTTGAGTGTCGGCCGCGCTCCACGAGGTCGGAGCGCGACATAAGATGTGATAAATGGGTGATAACGGTAAATCAAAATATGACAGGATGACAAAATCTATAGTCAAGTGAAGGAAAAGACAAGAGGTGACAGGCCTTGAGACAATACAAGAGTATAGTCCAAAAGTCATCCTCATTTTGAGAAATGAGTTGGTGACTCGAACGTGATTACCAGAAGAAAAGGTTAGACCCCCCAGAGTAATATAAATCAGTAAGGGCTAGTGAACAAGATAAACTGAACATGAATTAGGGACTGAAGGATTTGATAATAGTCGGCATCGTCAGAATTTCAGAGATTGCATTCCGACGATAATTTAATGGACAACAGAAGAATAACCTTTAAAGGTCATTCAAGAAGATGCTTCCCTAAAGCAAGCACTGTGACCATAGTTAAGCTTAAGGGACTAAGGGTTCCAACTATACTGGGTGTCACCCTCATGTGTAAGGAATTAAGTTATCCTTGGTACAGAAGGGTTACCGCTAGGCGAGTAAGATATTAGTGAATATGTGGAAAAAATGCCAAAGATGAAGAGGAAACTATGGTATGATACCACTAAAGGAATGAGATTGCATTTATCCAGATCCTACATATATGATACCAATCCAGAATATTACGCAAGCATGATGCCAAGGAGAGGCAGTAAGGGTTCCGGCACCAGATGTTATTGATAAATAAGTGTGAATGAACACTTGATACATAATGAGCCAGTATGAGAGGTAAGTTAAGACAAAGGAAATAACCCAAGAGAGATTACACGGAATATAGATATGAGAATGGACCAACGAGTAGTTAGTAGTTAATTCAGAAAGAGTCTAGTTATGGCTAGACAAGAATATACAGATAAATCAATAGATCGTGCAAGATAAACATAGTAAAACCCAACATCGGGAATTCAGTCTCGCAGATATGATGACATCGTGATATTTGAGAAATATTTAGATAGGAGTTGGGGTATTTAAAGGTACCGTATAAGTGTTACAGAAATAAAAGACAGTGCCACAGGGGAGATAGTCAAAATTGCAATTCAGAAGCAACCCTACGAGCATAAGGACGCGGAGGTAAGTAACTAAGGAGAATTATAGGCGAGTGAGAACATCAAAAATCCTTTGGGTATACGATGTAATAAGCTTGCAGCATTACAAGAGTCAAAGGGTCTCCCCTAAGTACTACAACGAAAGACTAGCTGAGGAAATAAGCAAGAAGGCTTCAACCTAAGCATAGTGACCTAAAGAAGAAATGATCTTGTAACAACACTCTACCTACAACATTGCATGCACTCTATAAGAAAGAGGCACCTATCGGGACTAATGAACGGGAAGTAAAATCAAAAGTAATATTTGAGATCACATGGGTTGCATGGAATTCCAGTATTCGTGGGCACGAAGAAAAGCAAGTATCCAAGCAACAAGTGGTATAATGACTAGAAAAAATAATTGCTCACATTTAAAGACAACTGAGAAGGCACAAAAGGAAATCTATGGTGCTAGCAAGTTAAAGGAAGGATGCGAGTAGTATAAATAGATATGTGTAGGTCGCAAGTTAATGTATCGTAGAGCGACAAAGTTTTAGGTAGATAGTGGTAAGGATAAGAAAAGGTGAGTGATAAGGTGACAAGAATAGGTAATGCCTCGGAGGTAAGCCCATCAAAACAAGAGAGCTGATGGTTTTCGTAAGTTACAGAAAGCTCAGTATAGCCTGAATGAACTTGGAGGAGTCTAAGACTAGGAGCATTTAGAAGAGATGGAATGTTGCCCTGGAATTAGAATAAGGGTGTAATTGTGATAGATAAGAGAAAGATGTTTATGCCTTTGATTGAGTAATGATTCAAAGAAAAGGGATTTCATGAATTGCACGGGATTAGAATACCCCCATAAGATGAATCACGTTGGGTTGCTATAAAATACAGTTATTGAAGTATAGTATCGTCCCTAGGTGGATCAGGCAAATCACTTCAAATGCTCCTCGATGAGACGTGAGCCCTAGTGACAATGTATTACGTAAGAGGTTTCAAGTTTTCAGTGATAGATTATAGATCGACATTAAGGTGAATCAACAATACGTGGATAAAAATTCCAAAGTATGAGAGGAGATTAGGATGCCATTCTTTAGATGAACAGTAATTAGGAATCATTAAAGGACTTAGATTTATACATATAGGATAAGCAGCGAGTAACCTAGTGTTAGGTAGCAAACCTCGGTAATAACAAACTGAAGTAAGTGTTATAGTAATAGTATGGCCTACCTATATGCAGTAAAACCATAAGGATAGATAACCGAGGCTATGAAACAAAATATAGCAATAGTCGTAAGTTCGACAAAGTACCGAGCGAAGAACTTCAGTACACCTATAGATGCCTAGAGGAACAACTTGTCATAGTTCTATAAATGTTTACAAAGTGAGGCCTAGAGATTGGCTAAAAGCTAGAGGAAAAAGAAGAGAAGAGTCGTATAGGCGTACATACAAGGACAGAGTCGTACAGGCTGCATGACAGAAGGTAGCAACAGTTATGAGATTGGAAAAATTCCGATCACAAGTCATGGTGTGAGAAAGAGGCCTAAGGGGGGAATGCCTTGGCCTTTGGATTTATTCACAGAACAGTTGCCTAGATGGCAAGGACAGTATTATAGTATTCATAAAAGCTATTAGTTATGATACTGATAAGCGCATCAATCAACATTTGAGGATGAACGTTCCAAAGGGGGGAATGATGTTACACCCCATGTTGTCGTACGTGAGAGTTCATCGTAAGTCGATTGAGATAAGCTCAAAAATGAGATTATATTTGGAAAAATATAAAGTATGTTACTCGTGCTAACTTGGAGGCTATAAATATTGAATATCATGAATAACAAGTACCAAGAGGGTTGGAAGGCTTAGAAGCAAAACGAATTGAAGAAAATAAGTTTCGTCGAAGTCGACAAATTGGGAATGTTATAACATGTACTTTTGGGGTAATGCTAGGGTGCTTAACAATATAATGACGTTATGTTATGATTTATTACAGTCGTATGATAGTCTTATGTTGATATTTGAAGTCAAGCGAGTTGTGAAACAAAAGTTGGCAAAGGTTATCACAAGTTGCATTCATAAATATGCTGTAATGTAGGTCTAATGTAGCAGAGCTTTTCTCTCAATATAATCCGAATTATAGGGTGATACACCTATCAAGTTGAATTTTTACGAGTCTAGTTTCTAAATCACTAAATCGTTTGTCGATACGACATCAGAGTAGAGAGATATTCGCATTTTTGCGAGACTGTACAAGCCGCTCCATATGGAACCCACTTAGGCGGTTGAGATATCTTGATATATATGTGACGCTTAAAGCCCGTTTTAACTTATTATATTTCACTCTCTCCAGACCGTAGACACCTAAAAACTTTCTCTCAAATTTCTATAATGATCCAAAACCCAAACCAAGGGCAAACAACACAAATCAAGTGGCGGGAATCCCGTGGCGCTAGTGAGTTTCTTGTTCTTCTTGTGGTTGCTGATTTTGGTGTGGTTCCAGCTCGTGTAGGGAGCTGTTTAAAGTGGTTTAAGTTCTTTAACATACTCTCCCAAGGTTTTCATATCAACCCTAGGTGATTTCAAGTCTTCCAAAGTGATTCTAGAGCCGAGAAACCCGAATTGATTGTTAGTTTCACTTCCTTGTTCTTGTGGCTGCATTAGAAGTAAATTTTCGTGGTGAACTAAGCTCAAATTGGAGTTGTTATATCTGTTTAAAGGTACAAAACATCTTACTCTACATGTATTTAAGCTTATCCAAGTTATGACTAAGTTGTTAAAGCTAGAACTTGTGAGATATCGATCAAAAGGCTTGTTAGTAATGTTGTTGATTGTTGGACTATTTGGGAGGTGTTCTTGCAGTGTTTTATGGCTAGAAAATTTATGGAATAACTTCAGTATATTTTATTGTTACTATCAACATTTTTCCTGAATATAAATAAGAGGAAAAGGGTTCAAAATATAGTGTTATTGGACGTGATTCGAGCTTGCCGCTTGACGTGTTATTGTGCTGGTTGTGTTCCATATAGCTACTGGTCATTGTTTGGGCTGTTTGGTGACTTTTAGTAATTATGGGATGCATTACAAACAGGGGAGGTGATGTCCATTTTCTTGTAGAATATTGGTTTTGACATATGAGAGTTACAAAGCTTATGTGATGGCGACGAAGTCGGTTTACTAAATGGAGATGTAAGAAGATCATACGGAGCTTGGTTGACAACTGAAGAGAAGATTGAAAAGGTATATAAAGGAACTTCCTTCTTTCTTTTGGCATGATATAAAGTAAAATGAACGTAAACAATACCTTATTTCATAACAGATCTATTCCTAGAAACTAAGGTTGTCCATGTTGTTCTTTCCTTATAAAGTTACTAGTAAATTTATCCGCGCTTCGCGCCGCTGTAAACAAAATAAAATACTCTGAATTATAACAGTATATTTAAGATACATAAGTACTGTAAAAATCAATATAAAAATTAGAAATTATATATCGTTCTAGAGAAATGAAAAGGCTTTGAGACTTTATAAGGAAACACTGATTTGAGAAATTATGCACAAATTTACAAATGGTAGAGAAAGAACAAAGAGAGAAAAATTATGAAGAATAATAAATCTAATTATTTTCTTCTTGCAATAAAATGAAATAGGAAAATGGAAGAGAAGGGAGATTGTACGATTTTTTTTTTTACGTATGGAGAGTAGAAAGTTCTCTAGCTAAACTAATTTTGTTCACAATTTACTGTCATATCAGGCCATTGGTGCATGTGTTGTTGCTGGTGCTTGTTCACCTCGGTTAATATGGTTTCACTATTCTATACATCTGCTTTAGCATGAGCAAAAGCTGTTTCAGATGATAAAAAATGGGTTGGTACTGTTCCTACCAAAGCTAGATTAGATTGATTTAATTTGTGAGAATGAACTGAAAGTGGCATTGGTTGTAATTCTGCCTTTCTTTTTTTTGGATTTCTCTTTCTTAGCTTCTTCTTTACTTTAAGGCTCGTTTTAGTTCCTCCCTCTTTCGGTGCTTTTTCTTTTTTGTGCTCCTCCTTATCCTCTTCTTTCTTTCTTGCCATCTTCTTTCTTTAGTTCCTCCTTCTCTGGCTCTTAATTTGGGTGGTCCACAACTCATAAGACTATGTGTGCTGGCCAAAAATCCGTTAGTTTGCTCACTACACTCACTGGATCAGTTGCTCGGATAATGATTAATTTTTTATCATTCATACACATTGAGATCTCATCAATTCCTGCAAAATCCCATCATACTATCAAACAGTTACTCTTTTTTTGTAGTTTTTAGATATCTCAGTAAATTAGCTCAATTGATAGTGAAGTTGCAGAAGTCCCACCTTCAACTTCATATGATTTTCAAAATTAAACTTCATATTGTTTCTAAACATGAAGGCGAACAACTATATTCTAAAATTATAAAGAAGAGATTCACATTATATTGAGAATTGAGAGTAACAACAGAAACAAATTAAAGATAAATCCTCTTTGGCGAGTGGGAGAAAAGAAGAATACTCAGCAACAGAAGATGATGAAGAGGGGAAAAAAGTGATATTATATTCTCTTCTTGTACTTTCAAGAGTATTTCAAACCTAAATAAAGATTTATAAGGAAATATATAGTGAAAAGTGATGATAGATTTAATTTACTAACTAATTGACAACCCTTAGTTATCCATGATCAGATTGTGTCACAATTATTTAGCTCTTTAAATGCGCAAACATTGGAAGGAAGACACAAAGAACGCTATCACATGGAGTAATAATAGGAATGACATAACATCGAGTAAACTCTTTACTTATTACAGAAAAAAGTTTTGAAACTATCCTAAAAGAAAATTTGACAGTATAGTTGAACGAATCTCAATTTCATGTCTATCTGGGTAAATTCAAAATTAATGGTGTCTATTCAACTCAAAGTTATTTGTGTCAAATTATTTAGATGAACCAGTATGCAAACTTCTCATTTAACATATGGGTTCACTCTAATGAAATGAATTTATCCGAGGTAAAGGGTGTCTGAACACAATCTACCATTTTAACGTTGACATTAAATCTCAGCCCCTAGTCAGACTAAATTAATTTTGTCTAAACGAAACAATTACTTCCTTTTTGGCATCACTGTGCTTTGTAAACATCACACCAATGCCCAAAACACAATGAAACAAAGAGAAAGAACAAAGAAGAAATCCAAGCCAAAAGAAATCAAAAGATGCAAATAAAAAATTAATAGTATGATTTACTTAAGCCGCCTAAATTCTCGTGTTATGAGAAAGAGTAGATACCTTGCATGTTTTGGCTTTTCCAGGAGCAAAAATTTGGTAACTAATAGACTCATGTTAATACTTTTTAACTTCTGTCTTGATATGTAAATCAAAAAGACATGTGGAACTGAAAAATACACAAAAATGAAAGGTGATTTAATCGCAAACAGAATAAAAATAGTGAAAAGAGTGAAACTTGATATCTGAGGAACAATACAGAGATGCATTTTCACATGATAAGCCTTTAGTCCTTACATACGAATCTCAAAATACACAAATACATACTAACAGAGAAAAATGGTAACTTTTGTCAATATAACATCAAATTCTACAATGCGAAAAAAGTGAAGCAAATATTCGTCAATCATTAACTAACGAAAAATATTTACATGTGATTCTTCAGAGAAATCTTGCTAGTTTTGGAGATGTGGTAACTATAAATTGAGAAAAAGGATATGAAGGGTAGTTGAAACTTGTGGGAAAGAATAACAGAACAAAATATTTAAGGTAAAAAAAAATAATGAAGAGCAAAGATGACCGGCGAATGGAAGGAAGAAGAGGAGAGGAAGGCGTTATAAAGTGGTGTGTAAAGAATGAGGAGTTTTACCTGGGAAGGGGAAGTAAAGAGACGTTTCGGAAAGGGTTTATAAGTTTTAAAAACAGAAGGAATATGAAAAGACGGGTCTGTTTTTTTTTTTTTTAACTCTGCACTATTTTTTCATTAAAAGAGGTAAAACTCTAAGAAAATAGATAAATATAAATCCTGACATATTAGAAGTGCCACATCAGACTTTCATCTCTCTGCTTGATATAATTATATAGATTCTAAGCATGTATATGTCTGATCCTTGAATCCTATTGAGGTCCATATTGATGGTATGGATGTCCATAACGTTAATCGAAGGTGCAACAACCCGACGTCACTCCAAAAAGGTTTAGAATGTGATTCCATGAGTCCAGCATGCATTATATATATATATATATATATATATATATATATATATATATATATATATATATAGTCAGTAAGTATTTACTCTACCGAGCCGCGCTATAGTCAGCCGGGTACGGCACCTATTGTATAACCACTGATCAGTTGGGTTTTACCGAGCTCCACGTGGCCGGGTACGATTTTACGGAGCCTTACAATGGGCGTTTTCTTCTTTACGCTATCCCCTTCTCCCATTACTGACTCAAATGGACTTCTTGTAGGGATGGGGCTTGAGAAGAGAGTATTATCTTATATTTTTAAAAGTTTATGTATATATATGTATCATGCATTTCATGTCAGTAGGCCTCAGAGGCACTCAGATGCTACAGGTTGTATCTCCTCTATTTCACTTTACATAACTGTTCTTGTTTATTCTTTCCTACCTTACATACTCGGTACTTTATTCGTACCGATGTCCCTTTTGCCTAGGGACGCTGTGTTTCATGCCCGCAGGTCCCGCTAAACAGGTTGACAGTCCTCCTAGTAGGCTATCAGCTCAGCGAAAGATGTTGGTGCACTCCACTTGCTCCGAAGTTACCTATTTTGTCAGTATGCTTTGGACATCAAATAAATGATTTGGCGGGGCCCTGTCCCGATCTTTATAACATTTACGTACTCTTAGAAGCTTGTAGATAGATGTCATATATATGAATATTTGTATGGCCTTGTAGGCCTATGTTGAGTGTACAAATGATCATGTTAGCCTTATAGGCCCGTATGTCACATGTATAAGTTTGTATATCATGTTGGGTCGTCCTATGTCGAGTATTCCCTTATGTTTTATTCTGGTTATCTCATGACAGCTCTTTTGGCCCATTTACGCTTGATAGTATGATTAAGGATACATTACGTTGGTGCTCGGCAAGTAAGGAACCGGGTGCCCGTCGTGGCCCTCCGATTTGGGTTGTGACAAAATCGGTCTTCTAAAACAAACAGGGTATATTCGCTTCCACCAAAAACATATTTTTTAAAGGTAATCTCTTGTTCTATAAGTTATAAAGTCTCACAAACAAATATCACTCTTTTAAAAGGAAATACGCAACCTTCTTCAAAAAAATAAATTTTCAAACAAGACCTAAACCATTTTTCATCAATCTTACTTAGAAAATTTAACCACTAAGCAATCAGAATTTAGACCTTTCTTTCCCCAAACCTAGCCTATGTTTGAGGAGCTACCTCATATACATTTTAAGTGATGCCAAACCCCTTCCCTTTAGAATAACTAGAACCCTACCCAAATCTCAGCGGTTAGCAGACTATTAGGATAATAATTTTCATAGATTTATAAGTACCCTAGTATACCTTAAATATTAGGCGGTGACTCTTTTTTATCAACTTCAGAAGAACCATTAGTTGTATTTTATTTTGACCTGTGCAAAATAGGGTGCAACAACTATCGATGATATTGCCCCCGATACTGGTTTTGCTAGAGGTCGAGGCAGAAGCAGAGGCTGAGGTGGTGCATGTGCTGCAGCGAGGGGCCTTGATAGAGCCGCGACTGAGGAGCCACCTGTAGCTCCGGTTGGAGAGCAATCACTTGAGGATCTTATTACTACCCCTAGACTCAAAGAGACTTTGGCACACTTCATGAGCATGTTCGGCACCTTAGCTCTTGCAGGATTGATCTCAGTTGCACCAACTACTTCTCATGCTGGGGGAGGAGCTCAGACTCCCACCGCCCCTACTCTAGACCAGCGGGTCCATGTCGACCAGGCTCTGGGTGTTATGCCGGTACAACCCGTGATTGCGGTTCAGCCAGAGGTCAGGCCGATGGCATCAGAGGAGGAGCAGAAGAAGCTTGAGAGTTCAAGAAGTATTTTCCTCCCACTTTTAGTGGTGCAGCTTATGAGGATGCATAGGGTTTTCTAGATTAGTGCCACCATATTCTGTGCACTATGGGCATCGTGGAGGTGAGCGAGGTTGACCTTACTAATTTCTAGCTGATGGGGTCAGCATATAGATGGGGCAGGCTTATGAGGAGAGCAGGCCAGCTAGAGTAGCACCATTTGGACTCAGTTAAGTGATATGTTTTTGAGGGAGTACATTCCCCAGACCCTCAGGGATGCGTTATGCACCGAGTTCGAGTAGTTGCATCAGGGAACTATGACGGTGTCTAAGTACACTATGAGGTTTAGTTAGATATCGTGTGACGCACCTGCTTTGCTTTCTAAATTCAGAGAGAGAGTCTGTAGATTTATCAAGGGGCTTAGTTATGGTATCATATTTGGGATGATGCGGGAGTTGGAGACTAATACTCCATTCCAACAGGTTATGGAGATCGCTAGGAGGTTGGAGCGTATCTGCCACTAGTAGAGAGGGGATAGGGAGGTGTAGAGGCCTCAAGATTTTAGAGGATTTAGTGGTTCCCGCTTCGCAGTTTCAGATCATCGATGCAAAGGTTATGTTATTCGACAAGTTCATTCTGCACTTCAGGTCACACGTAGTGCTCCAACTATTCAGATCCCTTAGAGCACTCATTTTGGACAGCCATCTTCCAGTGCACCTCCTGCATGGGGTGCCTTATAATTGTTATTCTAGTCGTCCAGGTCATAATCAGTTCCAGTAGCCACGCCCGTAGAGAGGTTGTTTCAAGTGTGGTGATACTAGGCATATGGTGAGAAACTATCGTAGACTTAGGAGGGGTTAACCTTCAAAGAGTACACAGGCTATGATTGTTGCTCCAGTTGCTAGTCTACCTGCATAGCCAGCTAGAGGTAGAGGACAGGCAGGTGGAGGGCATCCTATAGGGGGAGGTCAGGACCGTTGTTATGTTTTTCCTGGTAGGACAAAGTTTGTGGCATCAGGTTATGTTATCCCAGGTATTGTTCCAGTTTGTCACAGGGATGCATCAATTTTATTTGATCCGGGTTCCACTTATTTGTATGTGCCATCCTATTTTGCTTCATATTTGGTTATGTCTCATGATTCTTTGGATACCCCTGTTTATGTGTCTACGCCCATTGGGGATTCTATTATGGTAGACCGTATCTATCGGTCATGTTTGGTCACTATCGGGGGTTATGAGACCGGAGTTGACCTTATGCTACTCAGTATGGTGGACTTAGATGTGATTTTGGGCATGGACTGGTTGTCACCATATCATGCTATTTTGTACTGTCACGCTAAGGCCGTGACGCTTGCCATGTCGGGGTTACCGTGGTTAGAGTGGAGAGGTACATTGGGTCACATTCCTAGTAGGGTGGTATTCTTTCTAAAGGCATGATAGATGGTTGAGAAGGGGTTCTTGGCATATTTAGCCTTTGTGAGGGATGTCAGTGCTGATACTCCTACCATTGAGTCAGTTCCTGTAGTAAGAGAGTTTCTAGACGTGTTTCCAGCAGACCTACCAGGCATGCCACTCGATAAGGATATTGATTTTGGTATTGACTTGGTGCCGGGTACTCAGCCAATCTCTATTTCACCATATTGCATTGCACTAGTGGAGTTGAAGGAATTAAAGGAACAACTTCAGGAGTCGCTTGATAAGGACTTCATCAGACTGAGTGTCTCACCTTGGGGTGCTCCAGTTATATTTGTGAAGAAGAAAGACGGCTCTATGAGGATGTGTATCGACTATAGGTAGTTGATCAAGGTTACAATCAAGAACAAGTACCCACTACCACTTATTGATGATTTGTTCAATTTGCTTTAGGGTTCTAAGGTATTCTCGAAGATTGATTTGAGATCGGGGAACCATCAATTGAAGATCTGGGCTTCAGATATTTCGAAGGTGGCTTTTAGGACCTACTACGGCCACTATGAGTTTTTAGTGATTTTTTTTGGGCTGACCAGTGCCCCAAGAACTCTCATGCACTTGATCAATAGCATATTTATCCATATCTTGACTCCTTTATCATCGTGTTCATCGATGACATATTTGTGTACTCTCGCAGCTGGGAGGATCATTAGCAGCACTTTAAGATTGTGCTCCAGACGTCGAGAGAGAGGAAGATTGAGGTAGTTTATAGTTGGCCCAGGCCTTCTACCTCTACTGAGATCTTGAGTTTTCTAGGCTTGGCTGGGTATTATTGCTGATTCTTGGAAGGTTTTTCATCCATCACATCTCCTCTCACTAGATTGACTCAGAAGGGTGCCCCATTCAGGTGGTCTGACGAGTGTGAGGAGAGCTTTCAGAAGCACAAGAGCGCCTTGACTACATCTCCAATTCTAGTTTTTCCTTCGACATCGGGTTCTTATAAAGTTAATTGTGATGCTTCACGGATTGGTATCGGGTGTGTGTTGATGCAAGAGGTAGAGTAATTGCTTATGTTGCATATTAGTTAAAGCCCAATGAGAAGAACTACCCAGTGCACGATTTGGAGTTGGCAGCCATTGTACACACGCTGAAGATTTGGAGGCATTATCTTTACGGCATGTCATGTGAGATGTTCACAGATCATAGGAGTCTAGAACACCTATTCAAGCAGAAGGATCTGAACTTGAGGAAATAGAGATGGTTAGAGCTACTAAAGGACTATGATATCACCATTCTTTATTATCCGGGAAGACCAATGTGGTGGCCGATGCTTTGAGTAAGAAGGCTAAGAGCATGGGTAGTCTTGCTTTTATTCCAGTTGGAGAGAGACCGTAAGCTTTGGATATTCAGGCTTTAGCTAACAGGTTCGTGAGATTGGATGTTTTGGAGCCTATCCAGGTTCTTGCTTGCATGGTCGTCTTCTTTGGTTGAGCGCATCAAGGCGCGTCAGTATGATGATCCCCACTTACTTTTCCTTAAGGACAGGATGCATCACGGTTATGCCAAGGAGGTTACTATTGGGTACGATTGGGTGTTGAGGCTGCAGGGTCAGATCTGTGTTCCAAATGTGGATGGGTTGCGTGAGATGATACTTGAGATGTCCCATAGTTCATGGTATTTCATTCATCCAAGTGCTGCAAAGATGTGCCAGGAATTGAGGCACCACTATTGATGGCGGAGGATGAAGAAGGATATTGTTGAGTATGTTGCTTGGTGTTTGAACTGTCAGCAGGTGAAGTTAGAGCATCAGAGATCGAGTGGTTTTATTTAGAGGTTTGAAATTCCTGAATGGAAATGGGAGCGTATCACTATGGATTTTGTAGTTGAACTTCCATGGACCTTGAGAAGATTCGACGATGTGTGGGTTATTGTGAACATACTGACCAAGTCTGCACACTTCATTCTGATCATGACTACCTGCTCTTCAGAGCTTCTGGTTCGGATTTATCTTCGTGAGATTGTTCGCCTTCATGGTGTGATGGTGTCTATTATCTCGGATCGAGGCACGCAGTTCACATCGCATTTTTTGGAGAGTCGTGCATCGTGAGTTGGGCATACAAGCCAAGCTGAGTATGACATTTCATTCCTAGATGGACGGAGAGTCTGAGAGCACTATCCAGATATTGGAGGACATGTAACGTGAATGTGTTATCGATTTCAGGGGTTTATGAGATAAGCTCCTACCGCTCACAGAGTTCACCTACAACATCAGCTATCAATCTAGTATCATTCGTACGAGGCTTTATATGGGAGGCAATGTCATTTTCCGGTTGGTTGGTTTTAGCCTGGGGAGGCTAGGTTGTTGGAAACTAATTTGGTTTAATATTCCTTAGAGAAGGTGAAGTTGATTCAGGATCGGCTTCGTACAGCTCAATCCAGGCAAAAGAGTTATGCTGATCGAAAAGCTCGTGATGTGGCATTCATGGTGGGTGAGAGGGTTCTTCTTAGAGTTTCACACATGAAGGGTGTGATGAGGTTCGAGATGAAAGGAAAGTTGAGCCATGTGTACTTTGGTCCTTTTGAGACTCTTGAGAGAGTGGGTGAGGTAGTCTACAGACTTGCATTGCCACCCATCTTATCAAGAGTTCACACCCGATGTTTTATTTTTCCATGCTCCAAAAGTATTATGGTGATCTGTCATATATATTGGATTTCATCTCAGTGCAGCTGGACAAGGATATGACCTATGTTGAGGAGTCGGTGGCTATTTTGGACAGGCAGGTTCAGAAGTTGAGGTCGAAGAACATTGCATCAGTGAAAAATCAGTGGAGAGGCCGTTATCCTCATCTTTTTGGCACTTCAGGTATGTCTTTATACTCGTTCGAGAACGAATATTTGTTTAAGAGGGGGAGAATGTAACGACCCGATCGTTCGTTTTGTACATTTGAGACAGTTTTCCCTTTTGAAGTGTCCCCCATGTGTATTTACAGTTTTATAACTTGTGGGGATGGTTGGCTTCATTTCAAGGAAGTTTTGGATGGAATTGGAGCAATTGGTTCTTAGTTTACGAGCTTAAGTTAGAAATATTGACCGAGGTTTAACTTTTGTGAAAACGACCACGGAATGGTATTTTAATTATTCCAATAGGTTCGTAAGGTGATTTCAGACTTAGGTGTATGCCCAGAATTGGATTTGGAGGTTCCTAGGTTCATTTGGCCTGTTTTGCCGAAAGTTAGCATTTTAAAGGTTTAGAAATTTCTTAAGTTTGTAATAGATCCGTTTTGTCATTTGCAACTTGTCTACAAAGTTTGGTGTCATTCTAGGTTGGTTTGATATACGCTTGGTATTTTGACCGCGTGAGCAAGTTCGTGTGATGTTCTTAGACTTGTGTGGATGTTTGGTGGGGAGCCCAGGGGGCTCCGGTGAGTTTCAGACGTGTTTTGGATTGGTTTGGACTTGCTTCAAGTTGCTAGTGTGTTGGTGCTGCAGTTATCGCAATTGCAAGCACCAACATTGCAATTGCAAAGTTGGTAGGGTGTCTCAAGTATTGCAATTGCGAAACCTTAATTGCAATTGCGAAAGTTGGTATTTGGCTAGGCATGTCGCATTTGCGACCAATTGGCCGCATTTGCAAAAGCACTAACTCGGGTTTTTACCGGGCAGGCCCGGAATTGACTTTTATTCACTTTTGGGAAATTGTGTAATGATCATAACTTTATTACTCGAAATTGGTTTGCCTTGCATTGCTTGATATTATTAAGTCATTTTTTGTTAGATTTGAGCCGTGTGGAGGTGAATTTTAAAGGAAAAGCACTTTTATAGTATTGTTTTGGCCTAACTGAGGTAAGTATATTTCCTAATTTTGTGGGGGGAATTATCCCTTAGGATTTGGTCTAATTGTATTGATTGTACTATGTAAAAAGATGTGTACATTAGGTGACGAGTGTGTACACAGGCTTATGTGTGTAACATTGACCAGATTAGACTCTTAGGCAATTAATATGCCTTGAATTGAAGTTGTTGTTACATGGTCAAGTTATTCTCCATTTCATTGCATTGTTGTTGTGATTCTTGTATACATTGTTGCTGAGTCGTGGGCTATACATTATTACTGCTTTGGTATTGTTGTGGTATATGTGCGCGTGAGGTGCGATATGATTGGTCTGTTGAGATTGAGATGCACATGAGGCGACTTAAGGGTGGTATGAATTGATGCGCATGCGGCGAGATAATGGGATTTATGCGTGTGTTGCTAGTAAGGGGAAATACTTCATTGTGAAGCACACACGGCGAGATAAGGGGACTTATGATGTGAAGCTATTTCGAAAAAAATATTATAAAAAATGTGAAGCTCACGCAGCGTCATAAGGATGATTTTTGATTTGTGACTTGTGAATTGTGATTATGAGGTGTGGTACCTCGGGGTGATTCTGTAACACCCCGGAAAATTTTGAAGTAATTAAGCGCTATTAAGAAAGTTGATATGCGCTAACTGTATTATTTTGGGTGTAGACAAGGACTATTATATGAATGATATCAATTGGATATGATAATAAGTGTACGGGGCATATTATAAGTGGAGTGGGATCTAAGGTGAGCCCTAAGTCTAAGTCAAGTTGGAAATTTCATGATAGACTAAAGTTTCAAATGGGTACGCACAAGACCAAATGTTGGATGAGCATATCTACATATATATAAGGATTTATGTGATCGATGATCTATGAAATTAAATCTCTTTGCGTCTATATATCAAATGAAAAATCTTCGAGTCTAGTTTCTAATGCTTCAAACCGTTCGTCATTTGGACATTCCTACATGAAGTTATGACCAAATTACCAAATGCTGGCAAAATGCGATTCTGTGACCAATTCTGCGATCGTAGAACCAGTATGCGATCGCATAAGTAGTGTTACGCGGCGCCTTCCTGAAGTTCCTTGGAAGGGCGATGTAAGGCTAAGCAACCGATGTCAGTGCGGTTGTGATGTGCCAACTGAGGTCCTCGCCGTACGCTAGACTAGATTGTCAGTGCCGTACGGGAAAACCAATGTCGTGAGCAATTGAGCAGCAGAAAATAAGCAATTGATGATGAAAGCTGGTGATTGTATTGATGATGATGAAAGCTGATGATTGTATTGATGATGATGAAAGCTATTACAAGATGCAATGCGGTGTCGGGGGGGGAGGGGGAGACACCAGTACAGAGAATTGTTTGAATGCTTGAATGTTTGAATGCTTTGGTCCCCCTTAATAATGCTTAAAAACAAATAAACCAAAGTTACATGAGTTGACCTAAGAAAGCTGTAGAAGCACACTGTAAATGAATGAAGTAAAACTACTCTATAATTACCATGAAAAGGACTTAGTCTTCTATGGAAGAAAGTCTGATGGCAGCAACTTTGTCTTGAGCAGCAGGGTCTGCGCGCGCATTATTGTTGGCGCACGCAGCACTATTTGGATCTGCCAGCGGGTGGGCGCTGGTGCTTGGTATTGGGTCTGCGCACGGGGCACTGTCTGTGTGGACGGCGCTGTTGGCAACATGAATGTTTGTGCGCGCGGCATTGTCGGTGCGCGCGGCACTGATGGCATTCGCCAGTCGCTGGGTGCTGGCACTTATTATCGGTGGGGCGACAGAGGCGTATATGCGCTTGTCACTTGGCGCTGCCGAGACCACGGAGCCGACCATGGCGCTAGGCATTGGGAGGCTTGTCGGGATGCCACAGGGCACGTTCAAGGGGTCATGGGTCGATGATGGAAAGCAGCCCATGACATTCTCCCCCACCTGAGTTGGCGACATCCTCGGAGCCTTACCTGTCAGGTGATGATGATTGGTCAGGCTCTTGTTGGCTGGGAGGTATGTTCCCCTCTGTGTTGTGAGATGGCTTTCTGAATGATCTTCTATGTATTTCTGAAATGGCCTGAGGCGGCTGACATGGAAGACTGGATGGACTTTCCACCAGGCTGGTGTGTTCAGCTGGTATGTGGATTTCCCGATGTGCCTTTCAATGGAAAAGGGTCCGATGTATTTTTGCAATAGGCGAGGATCTTGGGTCCTCTTTGCAAACAAGTTCCGCCCCGGGGTTCTTACCATCACTTTGTCCCCTGCTTGATGTTTGGCAAAGCGAAGGTTTTGTTCGGCATACCTCGTTGCCCTGTCTTGGGCTTTGACAAGATAGCTCTGCGCTATCTTCAAAGTTTGCTCCCATTCTGTCGAGAAACTGGCAGTTCGATGAGATGTTGGCATGTTTGGTGCATTCACATTCTGTGGGAGTAGCGGTTGCTGTCCGGTAACAATTTCAAAAGTGCTTTTGTTTGTATGGATGCACTTTTGTGAATTGAAACACAACTGAGCAGCATCCAGAAGCTTCACCCAATGTGTTTGTGACCTGGTTGCAAATTGGCGAAGATATTCCTCCAGCATGTCATTAAACCAGTCTGTTTGATCATATGTTTTCTGATGATGATGGTTTGAGTTGTAACTCAATTTGGATCCGAGGCAACTGAAGAGTTGTGTCCAAAATTTGCTAGTGAAGCGTGGGTCGCAGTCACTAATGATGTTGCTGGGCATACCCCAATGTTTGACAACATGAGAGAAGAAGAGTCGAGCTGTATCTTCTGCCGATATGTTCTGTGGGGCTGCGATGAAGGTAGCATACTTGGAAAATTGGTCTACTACCACCATGATGGTTGCATGATTTTTGACCTTGGGTAATCCTATGATGAAATTCAGGGAAATGCTTTCCCAAGGTCTCTATGGGATAGGTAGCGGCTCCAAGAGTCCCGCTTGTGCTGAGTGATCCGACTTGTCCTTTTGGAATGCTTGACAAGTCTTCACACAATGAGGTGCGCCATGAGTTGTTGGACATCGATGATGTGATGTTTGTTTGATGATGTTGAGGGCAGTTGGAACCATGGGTTCAGGTCTGTTGGTTCCCTCCTTTAACTGCATAGCCGTGATGTTTCCAGCGGCCATCTTCATGGGTATGCACGGTATGGTGCGGGGTTCGGCCCTGTTGTCTCCCATCATTAGGAGCATATTGGCATATGGTACCGGGTTGATGTTGGTCAGCCTGAAGAATTCCAATCCCACTATCAGTTCGAAGTCATCGATGATAGCTATGTGTAGATCGAAAATTCCCTTATATGGGCTAGGCTTGATTGGCACTTCTTTGGCTATTCCACTCACTTGCTGAAATGGAGAGTTGATAGCCTTAACATGACCTTTGCATTTTTGCACTGCTAGACCGAGGCGTTGCACCTGAGTTGAGGCCAAGTAGTTGTGGCTAGCACCTGTGTCTATCAATGCCTGAATAGGTCTGCCGTTTACTTTCATGTCAACGAACATTAGGGTCCTCTTTTGTGATGTGAGAGGCCTCTCGTGCGCCTTTCCTTTCCCTTTCTTGTCGATTGGGAATGCGTTCTTCTTGGGGTTGCCAGCACTGGTTCCCGCCAAGGTATCATGAATTGAGCCAACAAATGCGTTGAAGGCCCCTACTTGTTCTGCACCGACTGAGCCGTCCTGATCTGACTCATCATCATCAACAGTTTATTGAGCATTGATTTGTGTATTGGGGCATTGATTGTTCCAATGTTCCCCACCGCAATGACGGCATTCATATAGGGGCTTTCTCCCCTGATTGTTGTTGACTGATGCAGCACTGTTGCTGCTTGAGGAAGTAGTCTTAGATTTGGATGCACCTCGATCTCCTCCGTTTCTGTTGGGGACACCGTTGCTAGGTTGGCTCCCATTGTATCCCCCTAGGACAGGCGGCTGGGGCCTATCCTTCTGAGTTTCCAACTGATAATCCCCAAGGCACTCTGCAACTTGAATAGCCTTGGATAGGGTATCTACCCGTTGTCTTTGCAGCTCCATACGAGCATGAGGTTTCAAACCTTCTATGAATGCGAACAGTTTTTCTTTGACCCCAAGATCCCGTATGTTTAGCATGAGTGCGGAGAATTCACGCACGTAGTCCCGCACCGACCTGGTGTGGCGGAGTTCACGCAACTTTCTCCGTGCATTGTATTCCATATTTTCGGGGAAGAACTGCAGGCGTATGGCTGCCTTCAGTTCTGCCCATGTGTTGAGAGTATCTTCACCGGCCCTGATAGCTTCGTATTTGACTCGCCACCAGAGTTTTGCATCGCCTTGAAGATACATGGCAGCAGTTGCTACCTTTTTGGATTCCTCTAACTGTCCAATAGCATCGAAGTATTGTTCGATGTCGAAGATGAAGTTTTCCACTTCTTTAGCATCCCGGGCTCCGTTGTATGGCTTGGGCTCCAGAATTTTCAGCTTTTGTGGCATGGGGGCGATGTTCATGGAACCCCTGATTTGGTTTTCGCCTCCTTTGAGCAGGCTTTGAAGGGCAGCATTGACAACATTGAGCTGGCCTATCAAGTTGTCTATGGTTTGCTGCATGACGGTCAGTCTGTCTGCCTCTAGTTCCCGATGGGCTAAATCCTCGGCACGCTCCTGTTGGAGGTCCTCGAATTTGCCATGAATTTTGGTTGCCGCGACAGAAGCCGTTTCCCGGTCTTCCTCAGAGTCGTGACTGATGTTTGCTATGTCAATTTCTTCCTGCCGCATTCTACGGTCCAGGTCATCTAACCTTTGCAATAGGTTGGCTTTTAGATCAGGCAACATATCCTAGATGGGTCGTAATGCGTCAACTGTCTGTTCTAGGGTCGTGATGTGATCCCCGTAATTCACCATGGTCAGAAATGGTGATGATGATGGCAATGAGTTCCCTCATCCAATGTCGAGCCTATGCTCTGATACCAACTGTTATGCGGCGCCTTTCTGAAGTTCCTTGGAAGGGCGACGTATGGCTAAGCAACCGATGTCAGTGCGGTTGCTATGCGCCAACTGAGGTCCTCGCCGTACGCTAGACTAGATTGTCAGTGCCGTACGGGAAAACCAATGTCGTGAACAATTGAGCAGCGAAAAATGAGCAATTGATGATGAAAGCTGATGATTGTATTGATGATGATGAAAGCTATTACAAGATGCAATGCGGTGTCGGGGGGAGAAACACCAGTACAGAGAATTTTTTGAATGCTTGAATGTTTGAATACTTTGGTCCCCCTTAATAATGCTTAAAAAAAATAAACCAAAGTTACATGAGTTGACCTAAGAAAGCTGTAGAAGCACACTGAAAATGAATGAAGTAAAACTACTCTATAATTACAATGAAAAGGACTTAGTCTTCTATGGAAGCAAGTTCGATGGTAGCAACTTTGTCTTGAGCATCAGGGTCTGCGCGCGCATTGCTGTTGGCGCGCGCGACACTATTTGGATCTGCCAGCGGCTGGGCGTTGGTGCTTGGCATTGGGTCTGCGCGCGAGGCACTGTCTATGCGGGTGGCGCTGTTGGCAACATGATGGTTTGTGAGCGCGGCATTGTCGATGCGCGTGGCACTGATGGCATTCGCCAGCCGCTGGGCGCTGGCACTGATTATCGGTGAGGCAACAGAGGTGTATGTGCGCTTGTCACTTGGCGCTGACGAGACCACGGGGCCGACCACGGCGCTAGGCATTGGGAGGCTTGCCGGGACGCCACGGGGCGCATCCAAGGGGTCATGGGTCGATGATGGAAAGCAGCCCATGACAGTAGTTATGCGACCGGAAAATGGTCGCGGACCTGTCCGGTGAAGCCCATTTCTGGGCATCCATTTTGCGGTGCATTTTGCGACTCGCATACCCATTCTGCGGTCCATTATGCGACCGCAGACCTGCTTTCAGCGGGTTAATTTTTCTATTTTTATAACGCGACTCCATTTTGATAAATAGCCTTTGGGGCATATTTTGGGAAAATTATCTGAGGTTTTTTAGAGAGAAGTGAGAGTGTTCTAGAGAGATAAAGTAGATGAAGTATTTTATTCATCAAGATCTTGCCCAAGCTTTGAAATCCAACAAGAAAATCTCACAAGATCTTCATCTAAGAGGTAAGATTCAAACCCCTAGTCTTCAATTTCGAGTTTGGGGTAAAAGATGGGTGATTAGGACTAAGATTCTTGGGTGTAAGAGTATTATGTAGATATTCTTGTACCAATAAGATTTGTGGGAAGATTGTTGAGCTCAAATAAGTAAAGATTGGGTTGAGGAGTGAAGGAAATCTTGTAGAATAACCTTATACTTAAATTTGCACACCTAGTGTTTGATAAAATGCTCAAATGAGTTGAGACCATGCATATCTTCCTAATTATGGTTCAATTTTGTTATGTCTCAAAATAGATTGGGATTGCTAGAATTTTCGGAACGTTGTAGTAGTTTAAGGAAAGCTCAGTGTGAGGTATGTTGGCTAAACTTTATCTCTTAGAATCGAATTTTATAATATTTCTGTAAGATCAAGTATGATTGGCTCAAGATTCCTAACTTCTATATTCCGGGTTATTCCCTATAAACTTGATTATTTCGAATGAGCCTTATGTCGAAAGATAGTTGTTCAAAGTATTGTTTGCATATTAAAATGCTATGTCTTTGAGTCGTGTTCCAAATAAAGGTTATGATGCCAAATTGTGTGAGAAAATCTCAATATTCTTAAGACTCTTAATTGCTCATATGTGTACCTAAAGTCTTGATTGGAAATGTCTTATTGTTGATAATCTATAAAGATAGTTGGAAGTGAAATAAGTGAATTGGGGATATAAAGTGTGGCCAACGTGCCAAGAGTGAAAGTTATACTTGTGGATAGTGGTGCCAATGAAATGAGAATATATGATAAAGATTATGAAATGAGCGTCGACTAAAATGTTTTAAAATGACTTCGAAGATAGAATTGCCTAAAAGCTTTTGTACTCAAGTCATGCCATATGTAGTTGTTTTAACAAATACTATGCTTTGTGAGTATTTTCAATATTTCTTTCATTCTTACATATTCGTGAGTGAAAATTGTGTATTATCCTTTTTGGGGGAAAGTATTTTAAGAATAAATGGTGTGTTACTTGTTGATGATTTTAACTTGCGCATCAATTGCCAATTACATTACTCCATTTCTGGGAGAGAAATCCATTGTGCTTAAATTGTTCATTTCTAATAAACTTAAAGTTGTGATTTCCGGAATATTCTTTATGTTGATATTTGATGGTGATCTTTGAAATTGAAAGAGGTGAAAGTGTGAAATATGAAAAACAGCCATTGTGCCAAGAATAAAGAATCTTGTGAATGGCTAAATGAGCCATGGAAATATTGTCGTAGTGAATGACTGGAAATATTAATGAGAATTTATACAATGTGAAAGATGTTGAGGTGAGTACAATTGTATTTATGATAACTTTGTGTGCAAATCAAATCAAAAATATTTTTGGGAGCATCATTAGCAAAACCGAGGAAGGGTGGGTCATAAGGCCCACACCTGAAACTATATATACCGGTGTAGGGGTGGATTGTGGTTATTCCCATTATTTGGGATGAACTTGAAATATTGGAGAAATTGTGATATTATTCCCCTTAATTGGGATGAGACTGGTAATAATTGTGGATTGGAAATTCAACCTACACGGCATATGTGAGAAGGCGGCCTAGCTGATCGGATAGAGATCGGACGCCATGTTGCGCACATGGTGGTACTACTCTTGATAATAATTTTCTTTCGCATCACATGTCAAACCACATTGTTCGTGGGGAGATGTCCTAGCCGATCGGGCGTGATCGACTCCGTGCTAACAAATACGGTGGTATATCGGTGCTAATGATCTCCCAACCAAAAATAATATTATCATCCTATTTTGATTATCACTTCATAGTGTTATCTTCATATTTTGAAAATTATTATGTTTTAACTGGACATTTGGATATTGTTGATTGTGACTTGCTGTTTATATGTGTTGCCTTTTCTTATAGGGGCATTCTATTTTGAAAGAGGACTTTTAGCTATACATACTAGTGCTATTCGACAGTACTAACATCCCTTTTGTCGGGGGCGTTGCATCTTTAATGGATGCAGGTGGTTCTACAGTAGGCGGCATTGATCAGTGATAGCGGTACACTCTTTTCAGCTGATTTGGTGAGCCTCACTTCATTTTGGGGTCATGTGTCTTTTGTTTCTCATGTTCTGTGTTTTGAGGTATAGTCGGGACCTTGTTGCCGGCATTTGCATATTACTCTTCTATTGTACTTAGAGGCTTCGTAGACAGGTTGTAGTTGTGGTTGATATTGGGAATTGAACTAGAAATATTGGTATTTGGAAATCATGTTTTTTCATTAATTCTATAAACTCGTAATATTTTGGAAATTATGAATGAAGCTGCTAATGAGAATGAAAAGGAAGTTGTTAATAAAATCTTTTCAGTGTTTGATTAATGGAGTACATCTCCTCTTTATTCATGGATGAGTTTGGGTAGAAGAAAATCTAACAGGCTTGCTCAGCCGGGTTTGGGGCGTGACAAACTTAGTAACAGAGCCTAAGGTTTTAAAGTGTCCTAGGATATCTCGGAGCCGTGTCTAGTAGAGTCCTTCTTATCGGTGTGTTGTCGACCACATCTATAATGGGGAGGCTACTTGGACATTTAGGAAATTCACACTTCTTTGATACTCTAGATCGTGCGATAGAACTCAAGATAGGAAGCTAATTTCCTTGTCATGTCTCATTTTTCATATGAGTAACCTACGGGTTCGAGGCAGCGAGAAGGAAATGAAATAACCAGTTGCTAGGGAAAATGTCCATGTTCCTATTAATGTCACCACGCTACTAGATCATGTGGTGAAAGAACGTAAGAAACGAAAGAGGGTTGTTTGTACCAATAAGCCGGAATGTTTGATATGAAATAATAGCCACTCGGGTTTATGTTAGATGATTCTTGAAACATGTTATGGTTGTGTAAAGAGGGGGCACAAGAAGAATAAATGCCCTTAGGTTGGATACACCCATCCAGGCCTGCCCGATATGCGGGCGAAAATATTTTGCGTCATGTTGTGAGTATGCTCAGAAGCGTGTTAGGGGTGGTAGATTTGGCCAATTCCAAAAGTCCATACAATGAGTAGTTGCAGAGAATGTTACTCCTGCCATGAAGGCTTGGAGGAAGACTAAGGGGAATGCTTATGATGTATGCAAAAAGGGTAAATGTCAGGTAAGCGGGGCGAGTCAGTTCAGCGGACCCCATCCTCGTTGTGTGAAGTGTATGAGATGTCATTCGAGGGTATGTCACTATGGTACTAATATATGTTTTGGATGTGGAGTAGAGGGGCATCAATTAAGGTACTGCCCTGTCAATCTAAAGTCATCAAGTAAGTCACTCCTTAATACATCATTATGAACACCGCATTATTTTCCTTGTTGTATATGTACATCCATATTGAAGAAGCCTACATAAATATGGTCTTAACCAAAACATTGAATCACAAAACATTGCATACTTTCTAAACGAGGCGCATTATTCGTGAAGCCACTCTATCACAAATTCTCTTATTTACAACCTCTTGGGGAATTGAGATCTATAATTATGTCCTTGAAATTGAGTTATAACTCTAGGATTAATACTTCTCACTTGCTTCCCTAAATTCTCAACAAGGGACTATACCTGATGAATTTCTTACAGAACATTTTGATTCAAATGGATAACATCTGCTCACTTGTGCTTATGCATGCATAGTCATAAAGTTTACCTATCTGGTATCAAATCCAATGTAAGACAACCTAGTGTTGAGATCATTCACGAGGAATTCTTTCTCTTCTGTGTATATGGCTCCTATGGTTAGAACCGTAACTTTACTCCTTTATGAATAGTATCATGAATCCTTTTCACTATCTAGTAACATGAGGGCATATCTCAGCACCTATTATATGTGTACGTGTCAATTGAAATGGTTACTTGTATGTATAACATTTCTCGGGAATTTCAGGTTTTCATGAATTTGTGACAAGAGGATATTTTTGTTCGCCCATCTCAGTATGACTTTCATGTCCACCTAGATCATGTCTCAGTGAGTAACTTACATTGTTCCTAGCATTGTAGTTGCCCATGAAGTGACCTAGTATTGCAGCTTGAGAGTTGTTATGGCAAAAACATGTCTAGCTCATAGCAAAGTGTTCATTCTCTCTAACCAATACATGACTTCATCCCAATATTAAGATGTCCTAGCTACATGATTTTACTTGTATGAGGTTGAAAGTTAAGCAGCCTTATGATGAGCATATTGAATTGAAAGACAAATTCGTCGTATCTCCAGTCCTCTCATATAGGACCAACTATTGGCAAAGGTTAAGTTGTGAGAATGATACTAATCTCACAAGTGTTCAACTTCTTTTTCATCACCATGGGTTTGTGACATAGATTCCTTGTGTCAGTTGATGTTAAGACCGTAATAAAATTTTATGCATTTTGAAACCCATATCACATTCGGGGTGCCAAAATATTCTCATTTTGAGTTGAACTGAATTTCCCTACACTCCAGGAGACGACTGGTGTCATGTACTTGGCCATTTCTCTTTGAGGCTTACTATTGCCGAACAAGACACATATGGAATGAAACAATTGTTGTTGTCCTTTTCATGACTCATGGTCTTCCAAGAATAACTGACGCTAATGTCTATATCCTTCCGATTATGCCTCCCATAGGTCACATGTCAAAGAAGAAGCGCCATCCCATGATCAAATATATTGGATAGGAAATTTTATGGTCATATTCAAGCTAACACATCTTAGACTAATTGTTGGAGGTCGCCAAAAGTTTAGTTTGGGTGTTCGGCATATAGATTTAGAGTTGAAGAAAGTGAACGGGTTATTCTCAATATTTTCTCCATGAGGATACTATGTGAATTGTTAATAAAGGTAAAGTATGTGTAGTCACATTAGGCCTGATGAAATCTCGAAGGAAATAGGCCAAACTATGAGTATGATGTTTCCCTTTTATTGTTCTCCGTGTACCCGGTGTTTCATGTGTCTATGTCTAAGAAGGTGAAGTTATTGGGTAATTGGATTATGAGGAGCAACTATTTTCTATCCTTTCTAGAAAAGTCCTGGAGTTGAGATTGCCTCTGTTAATGTGTTATGGCGCAGTCGATAAGTCGAGGAGGCCACCTTGAGGGCCAAAAGTGTTAAGGAAATAAAATGTTCTAACTTGAGTGTATAGTCAAATAATTGTGATTTGAAAGGTACTTTCTATGTGTTATGATTTAAATATGTGCAGCTCATGTCCAGATATCACTCTTGATAATATAATGCCTGTAATGATGAGATTTGTGATGTTGATATACATGGTGATGCTTTGTCTAGTTGTGTATGTCTTGATAGGTTGGTTTTGGTGATTATCTGACAGGTGGATAGGCCCAGTTACAGGAGAAACTCTGCCGAAATTTTTTAAGAGTTTGTAAAGATAGACAAATTTTAAGGGTCATAAATAAGTTGAGATTTTGGAAAGGAAGTATAAGACCCATGTAGTCATAATCGCCTATGTATAATGGCTGGAGGTAAAATAATGGTAACTCTATTATTAGAAGTGACTTGTGAAACATTCGAGGACGAATGTTCTTAAGTGGGGGAGAATGTAACACCCCGAAAAATTTTGAAGTAATTAAGCGCTATTAAGAAAGTTGATGTGCGCTAATTATATTATTTTGTGTGTAGAAAAGGACTATTATATGAATTATATCAATTAATCATGATAATATATGTATGAGGTGCATTAAGAATGGTTTATAGTCTAAGAAGAGCCCTAAGTCTAAGTCAAGTTGGAAATTTCATGATAGACTAAAGTTTCAAAGTGAGTTCGCACAAGACCCAACTTTGAACGAGAATATATATATATATATATATATATATATATATATATATATATATATATATATATATATATATATATATATATATATATATATATAGAGAGAGAGAGAGAGAGAGAGAGAGAGAGAGAGAGAGAGAGAGAGAGAGAGAGAGAGAGATCAAATGAAATATCTTCGAGTCTAGTTTCTAACGCTTCAAACCGTTCATCATTTGGACATTCCTACAAGAAGTTATGACTAAATTACCAAAGTCTGAAAATATGCGATTTTGCGACCAATTCTGCGATCGCAGAACCATTATGCGATCGCAGAAGTAGTTATGCGACTGCAAAATGGTCGCAAACCTGTCTAGTGAAGCCCATTTCTGGGCATCGATTTTGCGGTGCATTTTGCGACCCGCATACCCATTCTGCGGTTCATTATGCGACCGCAGACTTGCTTTCGGTGGGTTAATTTTTCTATTTTCATAACCCGACTCCATTTTGATAAATAGCCTTTGGGGCTTATTTTGGGGCAATTATCTGAGGTTTTTTAGAGAGAAGTGAGAGTGTTCTAGAGAGAGGAAGTAGATGAAGTGTTTTGTTCATCAAGAACTTGCCCAAGCTTTGAAATCCAACAAGGAAATCACACAAGATCTTCATCTAAGAGGTAAGATTCAAACCCCTAGTCTTCAATTTCAAGTTTGGGGTAAAAGATGGGTGATTGGGAGAATGATTCTTGGGTTTAAGAGTATTATGTATATATTCTTGTACCAATATGGTTTGTGAAAAGATTGTTAGGCTCAAATAAGTAAATATTGGGTTGAGGAGTGAAGGAAATCTTGTAGAAGAACCTTGTAGTTAAATTTGTACACCTAGTGTTTGATAATATGCTCAAATGATTTGAGACCATGAATATCTTCCTAATTATAGTTTATTTTTGTTATGTCTCAAAATAGATTGGGATTGCTAGAATTTCCGGAATGTTGTAGTAGTTTAATGAAAGCTCAAAGTGAGGCATGTTGGCTAAACTTTCTCTCTTAGAATCGAATTCCATAATATTTCTGTAAGATCAAGTATGGTTAGCTCAAGATTCCTAACTTCTATATTCCGGGTTATTCCCTATAAACTTGATTATTTCGAATGAGCCTTATGTCGAAAGATAGTTGTTCAAAGTATGATTTGCGTATTAAAATGCTATGTCTTTGAGTCGTGTTCCAAATGAAAGTTACGGTGCCAAATTATGTGAGAAAATCTCAATATTCTTAAGACTATTAATTGCTCATATGTGTACCTAAAGTCTTGATTAGAAATGTCTTATTGTTGATAATCTATAAAGATGGTTGGAAGTGAGATAAGTGAATTAGGGATATGAGTGTGGCCAACGTGCCAAGAATTTAAGTTATAGTTGTGGCTAGTGGTGCCAATGAAATGAGAATATGTGATAAAGATTATGAAATGAGTCTCGACTTAAATGTTTTAAAATGACTTCGAAGATAGAATTGCCTAAAAGCTTTGGTACTCAAGTCATGCCATATGTGGCTGTTTTAACAAATACTATGCTTTGTGAGTATTTTCAATGTGTTTTGCGTTCTTACATATTCGTGAGTGAAAATTGTGTATTATCCTTTTTGGGGGAAAGTATTTTAAGAATAAATGGTGTGTTACTTGTTGATGATTTTAACTTGCGCATCAATTGCCAATTACATTACTCCATTTCTGGGAGAGAAATCCATTGTGCTTAAATTGTTCATTTCTAATAAACTTAAAGTTGTGATTTCCGGAATATTCTTTATGTTGATATTTGATGGTGATCTTTGAAATTGAAAGAGGTGAAAGTGTGGAATATGAAATATGGCCATCGTGCCAAGAATAAAGAATCTTGTGAATGGCTAAATGAGCCATGGAAATATTGTCGTAGTGAATGACTGGAAATATTAATGAGAATTTATACAATGTGAAAGATGTTGAGGTGAGTACAATTGTATTTATGATAACTTTGTGTGCAAATCAAATCAAAAATATTTTTGGGAGCATCATTAGCAAAACCGAGGAAGGGTGGGTCATAAGGCCCACACCTGAAACTATATATACCGGTGTAGGGGTGGATTGTGATTATTCCCCTTATTTGGGATGAACTTGAAATATTGAAGAAATTGTGATATTATTCCGCTTAATTGGGACGAGACTAGTAACAATTGTAGATTGGAAAAGTCAACCCACACGGCATATGTGGGAAGGCGGCCTAGCTGATCGAGTGGAGGTCAGACGGCATATTGCGCACGTGGTGGTACTACTCTTGGTAACAACTTTCTTTCACATCACATGTCAAACCACATTGTTCGTGGGGAGATGGCCTAGCCGATCGGCCGTGATTGGACTCTGTGCTAACAAAGACGGTAGTATATCGGTGCTAATGATCTCCCAACCAAAAATAATATTATCATCCTATTTTGATTATCACTTCATAGTATTATCTTCATATTTTGAAAATTATTATGTTTTAATAGGACATTTGGATATTGTTGATTGTGACTTGTTGTTTATATGTGTTGTCTTTTCTTATATGGGCATTCTATTTTGAAAGAGGACTTCTAGCTATACATACTAGTGTTATTCGATAGTACTAACGTTCCTTTTGTCGGGGGCATTGCATCTTTAATGGATGCAGGTGGTTCTACAGTAGGGGCATTGATCAATGATAGCAGTAAACTCTTTTCAGCTGATTTGGTGAGCCCCACTTCATTTCGGGATCATGTATCTTTAGTTTCTTATGTACTGTGTTTTGAGGTATAGCCAGGGCCTTGTTGCCGGCATTTGCATATTACTCTTCTATTATACTTAGAGGCTCCGTAGACAGGTTGTGGGTTGTGGTTGATGTTGGGAGAACTAGAAGTGTTGGTATTTGAAAATCATATTTTTTCATTAATTCTTTAAACTCGTAATATTTTGGAAATTATGAATGAAGCTGCTAATGAGAATAAAAAGAAAGTTGTTAATAAAATCTTTTCAGTATTTGATTAATAGAGTACATCTCCTCTTTATTCATGGATGAGTTTTGGTAGAAGAAAATCTAACAAGCTTGCTCTCCATTTCTGGGAGAGAAATCCATTGTGCTTAAATTGTTCATTTCTAATAAACTTAAAGTTGTGATTTCCGGAATATTCTTTATGTTGATATTTGATGGTGATCTTTGAAATTAAAAGAGGTGAAAGTGTGGAATATGAAATATGGCCATCGTGCCAAGAATAAAGAATCTTGTGAATGGCCAAATGAGCCAAGAAAATATTATCGTTGTGAATGACTGGAAATACTAATGAGAATTTATACAATGTGAAAGATGTTGATAGCTCTGTGTGCAAATCAAATTAAAAATATTTTTGGGAGCATCATTAGCAAAACCGAGGAAGGGTAGGTCATAAGGTCTATACCTAAAACTACATGTACCGGTGTAGGGATGGATTGTGGTTATTCCCCTTATTTGGGATGAACTTGAAATATTGGAGAAATTGTGATATTATTTCCCTTAATTGGGATGAGACTGGTAACAATTGTGGATTGGAAATTCAACCCACACGGCATATGTGGGAAGGCGGCCTAGCTGATCGGGTAGAGATCGGACGCCATGTTGTGCACATGGTGGTACTACTCTTGATAACAATTTTCTTTCATATCACATATCAAACCACATTGTTCGTGGGGAGATGTCCTAGCCGATCGGGCATGATCGACTCCGTGCTAAAAAATACGGTGGTATATCGGTGCTAATGATCTCCCAACCAAAAATAATATTATCATCCTATTTTGATTATCACTTCATAGTGTTATCTTCATATTTTGAAAATTATTATATTTTAACTGGACATTTGGATATTGTTGATTGTGACTTGCTGTTTATATGTGTTGTCTTTTCTTATATGGGCATTCTATTTTGAAAGAGGACTTTTAGCTATACATACTAGTGCTATTCGACAGTACTAACATCCCTTTTGTCGGGGGCGTTACATCTTTAATGGATGCAGGTGGTTCTACAATAGGTGGCATTGATCAGTGATAGCAGTACACTCTTTTTAGCTGATTTGATGAGCCCTACTTCATTTCGGGGTCATGTGTCTTTTGTTTCTCATGTACTGTGTTTTGAGGTATAATCGGGACCTTGTTGCCGGCATTTGCATATTACTCTTTTATTGCACTTAGAGGCTTCGTAGACAGGTTGTGGGTTGTGGTTGATGTTGGGAATTGAACTAGAAATATTGGTATTTGGAAATCATGTTTTTTCATTAATTCTATAAACTCGTAATATTTTGAAAATTATGAATGAAGCTGCTAATGAGAATGAAAAGGAAGTTGTTAATAAAATCTTTTCAGTATTTGATTAATAGAGTACATCTCCTCTTTATTCATGGATGAGTTTGGGTAGAAGAAAATCTAACTGGCTTGCTCAGCCGGGTTCTCTCGGTTGAGCGCCGGTCGCGCTCTCTGAGTTTGGGGCGTGACAAATTCTTGTTGTAAATTTGTGTTGGAACGGCTTGAAGATTTGAACTATCATTGTTTCCCTTAATTGTTTCACTTGTATTTTAACTGTGTTTGGGTTACTATGCTGTGTTTTCACATGTCCACTCTTTGTTGCCATTACTGATTTTGCTTTCTATTGTTAGCTTTATATTGATACTCTGCATAGGTTTTATGTCTAGTGAGTGTCTTGACTTGAAACTCGTCACTACTCCACCGAGATTAGTCTTGATACTTACTGGGGTACCGGTTGTGGTATACTCATACAAAGATTCTATATATTTTTGTGCAGATCCGAGTACCTCCAAGCATAACGGTCATTAATGAGCTGATTTAAAATTGTCGTGGAGACTTCGAGGTATACTTGTCATTCTGCTTGCAGGCCTCGAAGTCATCTTCTGTTGATTTTCTTACTATTGTTTATTTTATTTCCAAAAAGTATTGTATTTTGAGATTTCACATGTACTCTCTGTAGTGCTTATGAATCGGTAGCACCAGTTTTGGCATTTATGTGACTTGTATTTCTGCTTCTGGTTATGTTAAAGCACTCTTGCACTTTCATTATCATTTTAGTTGGTGTTTGATTCCGTTGATCTTGCTATATGAAATGCTTACCTAGTCCTAGGTACTAGATGTCATCACGATCCTAATGGTGAGATTTTGGGATTGTGACAATGACTGTGAGTAAATATTTGGTTAATCTTAAGGTAACCGGAAGTTATCCGTATTCTCTTACTCAACAAAGTGTGATTGTTATGCCGAGTTTAACATCGATAACGATGAAACTCTGCATGATTTTTTGAAGTCTCTTATAATATTGTTAAATAAATTATAACCTAATGTGCTCAAACAAGTAAAGTTATAATTTGATATAATTATTCAGTGCTTCTTTTGTTGTTCGCGCATTGCGTAGGTTATGATACTAGTTTTCAAGATACTTTGACTCAAGTCAGATGTGTATGAAACGTACGGCTAATGCACGGCGTAATACGTGGACCGATGATTTCGGATAATTGCGCTGAAATCTGGCCGCCCTCCATTTTGTCACCGCTATTTTGTGCTTTTTGCGTGTTTCTTTTTCAAAGTTCAAAAGTTGGCGGATAAATTGCTACTGAGTAACGTGAAATGCCACTCACTTTTTACTTCGAGCAGTTCAGTTGGGAAAACGTGAACGCACTAACCAAAAGCAAATTGCACTCAGTAGTAGAAAAATACTAAAGTATGTTAAACAACTACTCCTTAGAAAAACTTGGGCAATTTCTTCGAAGGGCAATTTCTTCGATTTTTGTTTTACTTTTTGTAAATTTCTTCGATTATGCTCAAAATATTTGAAATTAGTGTTCCGCAGCTAATCAACTACGATTATGCTGAATAGCTTTGGCCCAAAAATATGATGCTTTAAAGAAACGTAACGCAATTTTCTTTTTATTATAGGAGTAACGTGATGCTATTTTAGGATGATCACTTTTGCCATGTCGTATGCAAAAGAAGTTTGAATTTTATCTTGATCTCGACTTTCAAATGTCAATTGATTCTTTATTTGCTGTATTAATTTATATTCTCTCTTCGCTATAAACAATTGTATAAGGTAAAATATGATATGACACGTGGTCATCTAAAGGAAAGACACGTGGAATCCCAGACGGGGATGGTCAAAACCGAACGCAGTCATTCCGCTTGTCACCGGAAGGGATAACGTTCATAAAGGTGTATTAAATGCTCTGCTCCGGTAGCATTTAATAAGAAATATTCTGCAGCATTAAGAGCGACGGCCCGTTACAGAGAATTTGGCATTTATATTCACCGTTACATCTTCATCAATGACCCTCATAATTGAGGACACGATCTTAGGACCTCCTTCCCTAGACACAACTATAAATAGTGAGCCCAATTATCGTTGTAAAAGACATGAACTTTCTGGCTAAACTTACACTACACTATATACAAAGCTTAATACAATCTTACTTTTCCGCTTTTTGATCACATCATTGTTGTGCCCAGAAACCTTGTTCCTGGAATTGTCATCTCTACTGTTTTATCTACATTTTAAGGCTATGTATTGTATATTTCTTCAATTATTGTATTATTTCAGGATCAAATTAGTTCACTTGTCTAGAAACCACGTATAAATTCAACTGTACCGTTTTACGGGTAAACAGTTTGGCGCCCACCATGGGGCCTAGACAGTCGTGCAATTAAATTGATCCTTGCCTTTTTTTACTAACGTGATTTGATTATTTAGTCTTAGGAAAAATCACAAAAAATAGCAAATAACACTGTTAACAATACGCACACCCCTAAAATTCGAGGGGATCAGCCTCGTTTCGAGGATTCAATCACTGACACCCGCAATAAGGGGAATGACGCCACGCCGGTGCATGACAGGCAGTACCCTCGACAGGTTCGACAAACAACTCCCGATGATGCTGATGAGGAACATGTCGTGGATGCGGTGAGGGTTCTGCAAGAGCAACAAGCGATCATTCTAGGCCATCTCACGCGGCAGGATAAGACGGAGCTGAAGCAGGCGCTATCGGGGGCTTCGAATAATGCAAACAGACAAGATTCAATTTCTCTCGGTGTTCCGGCAAACCAAACAACGCAGAGAGTCGACAACAACACTCCCAGGGGTGAAGTTGGCTCCGACTGGGCTGGGGGCAGCGGATCCGGTCTCAACAATGAGAATGACCCGTTCAAGAGTGAACTTTTACGGTTTATGAGGGAATTAATGCCCGCATGGACCAAATCCCGGGCGCGCCACCAGTATGGACTCGAAGAAGTATACTCAATTGCCGTACAAGCCAAGTGTGGCACCAAAACTAATCCCAAAGCGGTTCAAAATGCCTGAAGTGCTAAAGAATGATGTGACTTCAGACCCACAGGACCATATTACCACCTACACAATGGTGGTAAAAGGAAATGGTTTAGCTCCTCACGAAATTGAATCAGTGTTGCTAAAGAAATTTGGAAAAACTCTTACGAGGGGAGCTCTAACGTGGTATTCATTATTACCTAAGCATTCCATAGATTCCTTTGAGATGCTCGCGGATTCATTCATCAAGGCTCATGTTGGGGCCAGAAAAGTACAAGCCCACAAAGCCGACATATTCAGGATCGCACAAGGAGAATCCTAATTATTACGAAAGTTTGTTACCCGATTTTAGAAAGAAAGAATGTTTCTCCCGGCTGTCCTGGATGAATGGGCAGCTGAAGCATTCACCAAAGGATTGAATCCGAGAAGCTCAGATGCTTCCCGGAAGCTGAAGGAGAGTCTGCTTGAGTTTCAGGCAACAACTTGGGCATATGTCCACAACTGGTATGAGTCAAAGATAACGATCAAAGATGACTAGGTCGGTTCTATGTCATCAACCAAAGGACAGGAGAAGAGCAGAGAAAAATCAAAAGATGACTACGACGCGGACAGACAGACTTCGAGGGGCCAATTTTTACCTTACGAGCTGACCGAAGGCCGCGAAAGAAACTTTCGGGTACCAAACAAGTTCACCGTTGACAGAGGGACCGATCGTGGTCGAAACAATAGATCACTTCAGGATAAAGAGACGTCGGGGTCGCGGGATCCTTCTTATCCCAAGTTATCGGAATATAACTTCAATGTCAGTATAGTGGAATTGGTGTCAGCCATGAGAAACATTAAATAGGCACGATTCCCGAGACCTATGAGATAATATTCCACCAAGGGATCCCAACTTAAGGGGTGAATACCATGGGATGAACAACCACCGAACAAGGGACTGCCGACACCTCCGAGAAGAAGTGGCAACACTATTGAAGAATGGTCACCTCAGAGAATTCTTGAGTGACCGAGCTAAGAACAATTATGGTCGTAACAGAGACAATGCGGAACCTTCGAAAGTAGGAGAAGAACCCTCATCCCAAACAATCAATATGATCTTTGGAGGGAATGATATTAACGGGGTCACCTTTTCGGCAACGAAGAAGATGAAAGTATCATTAACTCATACTAAAAGACTCGGGGAAGACGATATCACTTTCACAGAGGAGGACGCAGACGGATTGTTGTTACCACACAACGATGCACTGGTAATTTCTTTAAATATGTTAGATTTTAAGATTAAACGTGTTCTAGTGGATCCAGGAAGTTTGGCTAATATCATACAATTGAGAGTATTGGAATAAGCTAAACTCACCGGAAGCATTATTCCGGCAATAAAGCTCCTTGCTGGATTCAACCTTGCGAGCGTAACGACCCAAGGAGATATTTTGCTGCTCACGAACGCTGAAGGAGTAATAAAAACAACTCTCTTCTAAGTAGTAGATGGTGACATGGGATACAATATCACCCTGGGAAGGCCATGGTTACACGAAATGAAAGTTGTACCCTCAACATATCACCAATTGCTGAAATTTCCAATGCCCGAAGGAATCAAGCAGATAAGAGGTGATCAACCGGCATCAAGGGAGATGAATGCAATTTTGGTTTCCAGTAGCAAAGGTAAGGAGCACATGGCATAGTAATTACAAGAACCGGTACCTACTTTCGAGCTAGAAGAAGTTAGCCTGGGAGAAGAGTGTCAGAACATTATTAGGTGCCGAGATATTTCCAAGATCCAGAAGAGACAGACGCAATGAAATCCACGGTGGAGGAACTGGCAAGTTGCATTGATCGAAGAATTCCTAGAAAGAAAATTCCATTTGGGGACTGTAAGGCACCGTAAAATTTTGCAAAAGAAAAAAATAATGTTAATAATGTTTCGTGGTGCCGAATTGGTTTTATGTGTTGTGTATTGTAAAAATTCTTCGCGGCGAGCTTGCGAGCCGTGGCTCAGACTTTTTGGATTGAACAATACACCGGAAAGTAAAGAAAAATATTTGGCAGTGTTATGCATTTCTGCGGTCCATTATGAGACCGCAGAATCACTCTGCGGACCGCATAATGGCCGCAGAGTGTGGTAGTTAATTGGGCCAGTTTGGATGAAATTTTGCGGTCGACTATGCGACCGTATAACTGTTCTGTGGTTCATTATGTGACCGCAGAACAGGTATGCGGGCCGCATAGTGGCCGCAGACACGGACAGGTTCTTGGCTGTTTTGGTCACCGATTATGCGACCGATATGCGGTCCGCATAACGATTATGCGATCGCAGACCTTGTTCCGGAGCTTCTTTTTAGGGGGTTTTGAACCCGACCCTATTCTGTTAAAACACACCCCATGGACTATTTTGAGCATATTTTCTGATAATTTTAGAGTGAGAGAGGGTCCTAGAGGGAGAAGTGATCTTCATCAAATTGTTCTTCAATTCTCACTTAAATCTTGAAGATTATCAAGAGAGGCACCTAGGTCTTCTTCCTAAGAGGAAAGATTCTATCACCCAAACTCTTAATTTCAAAATGTAACTAGAATGGGCAAGTAGTAAGGTAATTCATGGGGATGGGAGTGTTTACCTTACATGCATGTATCCTTGTAGTATGTGAGAAGATTGTAAGCTAAAAATAATAGAGAATGGGTTGGGGAAAGATGGAATCTTCCACAAAAAAGGGCTTAAAGCATTGATGCACACCTAGTGTTTGATAGTATGCTCAAATGAGCTAAAACCATGTTCATCTTCCTAATTTTGGTTCAATTTTGATATATTGCTAAAATAGGTTGAAGTTGCTAATAGTCCGGAACATCATAGAGTTTTAAGGAGCTCAATTGAGGTATGTTGGCTAAACCCCCTTCTCATTAGAATTGAACCCCACGGTGTTCATGTAATTGGAGTAAGCTCTTGATAATTATAGAATTGGCGATTTTTAATGTGTTTGTGTTGAAGTATGTAAGTTCAATATTTATTCTAAGGGCTTCATCATGTTATCTTGTTATTGAGGATGTGTTCAAAAATATAGAATATGTGTTAGAACTGTTAAGACTTCATGTCAAGATTGAAATAAAGGCTATTATGCCAAATTGTATGAAAAGCCTCTGTATGAATTTAATGTCTTGAATGGGAAACCTTATTGTTGTTGATAATGATAATGATATTAAATGTGGAAAAGGAGTCTGGAACTATGAAATACGGCCAAGTGCCAAGAAAGACTTTGTAATCGTAATCACTAGTGCCAATGAATCGAAAGTATATGAAAAAAGCACGATGTGAGATGATTGACTGAAAAAGGTAATGTCTTAAATGAGATGGCTTAATCGATCGGGCCGAGATCGGACTCCATGTAAGAACACGGTGGTATTGTGGATGAAATTATTAAAAGGGTTGATGTCTCAAATTAGATGGCATAGCCGATCGGGCCGTGATCGGATGCCATGCCGCACACATGGTGGTACTGTGCCGAAAAGTATAATGAAATTGTGGTAATGTCTCAGATGAGGCGGCCTAGCCAATCGGGCCGAGATCGGACTCCGTGTAAGAATACAGAGGTATTATGAATTGTGGAACAACGGTACTAAAGGTCACCCAACCTAATAATATGGAAACTGTCTTAAAAATGTATATAATCCTTGACTTGTTGTTTGACTATTATTTGAAGCCCTTATTGAATTCTTGACTGTTCCTCTTGTATTATTAAGCATTCTATTGAGTTGGTGTTTAGCTATACATACTAGTACTATTCGACGGTACTAACGTCCCTTTTGCCGGGGGCGCTGCATCCTTAAATAGATGCAGGTGGTTACATAGCAGACAGTGCGGATCACAGATAGTGCTACATCCTCTTCTCAGCGGACTTGGTGAGCCCCATTTCATTCCGAGGTCAGGTATTGTACCTTTTGTTTATATTATGGTCACTTTTTAGGTATAGCCAGGGCTTTGTTGCCGGCACCATCTTTACTCTCTTTTGTATCTTTAGAGACTCCGTAGACACTATGTGGGTTGTATATGGTTGTTGGGAATGTTAAAAAAGTCATGTTGTGTTTGATCACTTGTTCCACTTGAACTTTAAGAAATGTGCATTTTGGGACTTAAAAGCACAATGACTAATGAAATGATTTAGGGTTGTATGAATAAGGCTCCTACTATATAATTAATGAAATCACGTCTTCTCTTGATCATGGGTTAATTGGGTAAGAAGTATCTAATAGGCTTGCTCAGCGGGTTCACTCGGTTGAGCGCCGGTCGTGCTTCCCGAGGATGGGGCGTGATAGGGACAGGACTGCACCCGGAGCTCAGGTCTAGTTTTATTGAATTCCTTAAATTTAATGCCGATTGTTGTGCATGGTCGCACGAGGATATGACAGGTATCCTGACAAAAGTAGTCATGCACAAGTTGAGTTTGGATCCCAACGTACCTCCAGTAAGACAAAATAAATGCCCTATTGCCGAGGCTAGGAATAAATTTTTCAAAGAAGAGGTAACCCGCTTGCTTAATATCGGTTCAATCTGAGAGGTAAGATATCTAGATTGGCTAGCCATTGTAGTAGTAATTCCCAAGAAGAACAATACATTTTGCATGTGTGTAGACTATAAAGACCTTAATAAGGCATGCCCAAAAGACTCATTCCCACTGCCAAATATCGATCAGATGATTGATGCCACGGCCGGGCATGAGTTAATGAGTTTCCTCGATGGTTATTTCGGGTACAACCAAATTAAGATGAACCCGGAAGATCAGGAAAAGACTTCGTTTATAATGAATTTTGGTACATATTGTTACAATGTGATGCCCGTCGGGTTGAAAAAAGGCGGAGCCACTTATTAACGGCTCGTAAATAAGATGTTTGAAAAGAAAATAGGAAAGACTATGGAAGTTTATATACACGATATGCTCGTTAAGTCTTTGAATGCAGGTGACCACCTTAAGCATTTACAAGAAACATTCGACATCCTGAGGAAGCATAACATGAAACTTAATCCCGAGAAGTGTGCATTCGGGGTCAGTTCTGGTAAGTTTTTGGGATCTCTAGTCTCACAAAGGGAAATTGAGGTAAACCCCAAAAAAATTAAGGCCATAGAGGATATCCCAGATCAATTGTCGAACGTAAAGGAAGTCTAAAGGCACACAGGAAGATTAGCAGCTTTGAACAGGTTCATTTCTCGATTGTCAGAAAAGTTTCATCGCTTCTTCACACTGCTCAAAAAGAAAAATAATTTCGAATGGACATCAGAGTGCCAACAGTCTCTGAGGGACCTGAAGAAGTACTTATCAAGCCCTTCATTGCTCTCAAAACCAAAAGAAGATGAAACATTGCTAGTCTACCTCGCTGTTCTAGAAGTTGCGGTAAGTGCAATTTTAGTCCGGGAGGATGAAGGTACGTAATTTTCCATTTATTACGTTAGCAAAATTTTAACGGGAGCAGAAACTCTCTACCCACATTTGGAAAAACTAGCCTTAGCTTTCGTAGTCGCCGCTCAGACACTGAGGCCATATTTCCAATGCCACCCGATAGCTGTGGTGACTACTTTTCCTTTGCAGAACATCCTCCATAAACCCGAGCTCTCAGGCAGATTGGCCAAATGGGCCGTTGAAATGAGTGAGTTCAACATAGAATATAAACCAAAGGCTGCAATTAAGTCGCAAGTCTTGGCTGACTTCGCGGCCGATTTTAGTCCGGGACTACTGCCTCTGGCAACCAAGGAAGCAATAATGGTGTCGGAATCGACATCGGAGGTTTGGACCTTATTTACGCACGGAGCTTCCAATGTGAAAGGGTCCGAAATCGGAATAGTCTTAATTGCGCCTTCGGGGGAAACCTTAAGGCAAGCCATCAGAATGATCCCTTTAACTAATAATGAAGCAGAGTATGAATCTTTGATTGCAGGGCTCGAATTGGCCCGGGGACTTGATTCCGAGGTTATCAAAATTAAATGTGACACGCCACTAGTGGTAAATCATGTCTATGGGATCTTTGATACCAAAGAAGAACGAATGCAACAATACATGGTAAAGGTCCATGCTCTTTTGGCACCATTCCGGGTGTGGTCAATCACTTATATCCCGAGGGAGGATAACGCAGAAACGGACGCATTAGCATACTTAGGATCATCGACGGAAATAAAGGGATCGGAATCCAGTACGGTAGTGCAACTGATGAACTCGGTCCTGAATACGGATGGTTACTATGAGGTAAATTCGACTAGTCTGGTCTGGGACTGGAGAAATGAAATAATCGACTATCTCAAGCACGGGAAATTGCCCGAAGCTCCCAAAGTATCACGGGCGTTACGCACCAAAGCTGCACGTTATAGCTTCAAGAGAGGCCAATTGTATAGAAAATCCTTCCAAGGCCCGTTGGCCCGGTGCTTAGGAGCGTCAAAAGATAATTATGTCATGAGAGAAGTCCACGAAGGGATATGCAAAAATCACTCGGGTGCAGATTCTTTGGTGCTAAAGTTGGTATGGGTAAGATATTACTGGACACACATGGAACAAGACGCCAAAGACTTCGTACGAAAATGTGATAAGTACCAACGCTACACAACAATAGTACACCAACCGGCAGAACCCTTAAATTTGGTTCTGTCCCCATGGCCATTCATGAAATGGGGGATGGACATCATCGGACCGCTGCCACCGGATCCCGAAAAGGTAAGGTTTCTTTTAATTCTGACTGACTATTTTTCTAAATGGGTGGAAGCAGGTCCTCATCAGAAGATCGGAGAACGCGAAGTGGTCGATTTTCAGTAGGAAAATATAATTTACAGGTTCGGAATACTAAAATAGATAGCATGCGACAATGGGCCACAGTTTATAAGTGCAAAAGTTACAAAGTTCCTCGAAGATTTGAATATAAAGAGGATCATATCTTCTCCTTATCGTCCGAGTGCAAATGGTCAAGCGGAGAAAACAAAATAAGTGATTATTCAAAATCTCAAGAAAAGTTTGGAAGCAGCAAAAGACAAATAGCCCGAAGAATTGCCCGGAGTTCTATGGGCCTACCGAACAACGACCAAATTGAGCACACGAGAAACTCATTTTTCCCTTGTGTACGGTGCTGAAGCCCTAATTCCGGTGGAAGTGGGTGAACCCACTTTGAGATATTTTTGGGCAGATAAAGAATCGAACAACGAAGCAATGTTAATCAACTTGGAACTGCTCGAGGAACGGAGGGACTTGGCACGTGTAAGAATGGAAGCTCAAAAGTAGAGAATGGAGCGATATTATTATGGAAGAGCCAACCTCCGTTATTTCAAAGTAGGAGATTTGGTTCTGAGGAAAGTAACCCAAAATACCCGGGAGCTCAACGCGGGGAAGCTAGGTCCAACGTGGGAAGGTCCCTACCGGATTTCAGCTATCACTGGAAAAGATTCATATGAGTTGGAGAACCAGAATGGAGACAAGTTGCCTAGCAACTGGAACGTGGCACAACTCAAAATATACTATGGCTGATAAACATTATTCAAGCGAAAATATGTGCTGCACTCTTTTTCCCTTCATTCAGTTTTTGTCCCAATTGGGTTTTTCTGGCAAGGTTTTTAATGAGGCAGCGATAGAAAGCATACTACGAAGATAGCAGCAATAAGACCTTTGATAGCAAGGCAAACAAATAAGCTTTCACTCGGGAACGATTAGATAATCTTTGGTTCGATAGCAAATTCCCACTGGGAAGTTAAGTTTGCTACCGAATAGAGGTTACTCGACCGTTCACGAGCAAAAACTACTAGAGGATTGTTAGATATTCTTTCGCTCGATAGCATGGATTCCTAAGGGGAAGTAAGGTATGTTGCCGAGTTAAGGATTATCTAGCAATTCATTAGTGAAATCTTTGAAGACACAAGACTTCCAGTGTTCCAATTTGCATTCTTCGCATTCAAACATTGGGGGTAATGATATGAGGATACGACAACATTGACTGCCACATCAACCGGAAAACAAAAATCCGAAAACCAAATGCATCATCGAGATCGGGGACTGTGCAACCAGCCCCATAGAAACAAGTTGTACAAGATAGCCACAAGTAATGGCAATTTCTTTTTAGCATAATAAATGCTAGCCACAAGTAATGGCAATTTCTTAGCATAATAAATGCTTGTGTACTTTTGAAAATAGAAGGAATTATATGAAATGAAATCCTTTTATTTTTATCTTATTTCTTGTTTGAATGATGAACTAACTTTGTCATTTGAAAGTTAAACAAGTACTTCAAATGTTAGTGTCATAATGAACAGGAGACGTCCTCTTCAAGAGTACCGTAAACATAAAAGGGCCCTCTCTTATGAAAACCCTCATGGTAAAGGGTTGGTTTCGGAAGAATTTGTGCCCGGAATCAAAATGCCTTAGAGGAAAAATGCACCCGAAGACATACACGAAAGGACGCAAAAAGAAAATGCACAAATACTTATAGAAACCCTCACGTAAAAGGGATAATGCTCAGAACCAAAATGCTTCGAGGAAAATGTATCTGAGGCTACATATAGTAAAGCGCGAACAACAAAACGTGTCAGAATTCTTAAGAAAATACAAAGGTTAAAGACTTACGTGGATATTCGAATGAAAGTAAGACTCAAAAAATACTTGAGAAAAAATATGTCTTTATTTACAAGAACGTGCCAAAATGGTAAAAGTATAAAATGGGAAAAAGAAAAGAAAAGCTAAACTGCAGTGTCTCCGGAACCAGGAGGAAGAGAAGTGTGTGCATTCCCGGGAGAAGTAGGTGGGTCCACCGATGGCTCAATATTTTCATTAGTTTGGCCTTCGGCATCATCATCTTCCGATTCTTCTTCAGTTCCCAAAAACTCAGAACCAGAACCAGAAGGGCCAGGTACATCAGACCTCGATGGAGTCCACTTTTAGCAGCTAACTCAAGCTCGCGTGCCTTAGCAATTTTGGCATCAAAGTTAATGACACCAGCTTTGGCCTCTTCCAAGGTTTTTCTCCTTATGTTGTACATGGCATAAGTTTTTCAACAATGAGGGAAGCCTCTCGGCTCTTTAGTTCTTCTTTAAGTTGGGTTACCTCGGCAGAAAGGTTTTCCCGGCCGAACCTAGCAGATTTGATGCTGAAATCAAGGTCGCGGATAGTTGAACTAAAGAGCCTATTATGCTCGATAGTTTTCCTGTACTTCTCTTCTAACTGGTCATGTTTTGCCCTCACAACAGCAAGTTCTTCGATTTTGGAGTTCAAGGCTGCTTCTAAGTCGGTCAATTTTTCGGCAATAGCAGCCTCGCGCTCGGTTGCAGCAAGAATGGCGTCCTGTACTTCAGCCCATTTGGCCTTGGCTTCATCAAATCTAACCCTCAACGAGCCAATTTCATGGATAAGGTTACCACTTCTTGCTCGCTTTGCTGCAAACGAGCCTCCAAAATAACGACCTCAGTAGCTTTGGTTTCCTGTTCCGAGAGGCGGAGAACAGTTTGGTCTCGTTCCACCAAAAGCTGATTCCGTTCAGAAGTAAGTTCTTCCTTCTCATGAATCAACCTCTGAAGGCCCTTAGAAGTAAGAAAGTTGTCCTACAATACAAGAATAAGTAAAACATAGAATACATTCATACAAAAATAGAAGAAATAACAAAGGAAGAAAGGAACGCACAGCTGCGGCATTGTGCATGGCATTGTTCAACAAACACTCCCCTGAGAGTGCTTGAATCTTTTCCCAGGCTTGCTCTGAAGCCAAAGGCTTCAGACAATTAGCAAGCTCCACCAGCCGGGATAGCAAGTTGCATCCGGTAGAGACTGAAAGAGTAACATTCCTCCTCTTTTGTGGATCTTCAGAAAGGGAAGCATAATTTTGCCCCAAATTCCCATGAACTAGGGACTGGGGAAGAGGAACACCCTCTCCATGGTCAGGTGTGGCCGGAGGAGATGATGTAGCAGTTGCTGGTGGAAGAGTGGATGGAGGTGGAAATGATGTAGCAGTTGCTGGTGTTGGTGAAGGTGGAGATGAAGCTGATAGAGTCGAAGGGTGAGAAGCAGTTGCATCAAATGCAGTGTTGGTGCATGGATGCTCGCCAACCAAAGACGACAGGGATCCGGTACTCAGCTCCGTAGTACCGGGCACAGCAATTGGGGCCCGAAAATGGGATTGACATTATCTACCAAATCAAACTCTCCCCAAATTGTCGAAGCATCGTCCTCGATTGGTGTAACTCTCTCAACGGGTCGAGCATCATGTTGAGATGATGAGAATCATTGTCTTTTATGTAGAGAAGCTCCCTCATCACTAGCTTCTTCATCATCACCAATCATCACGGTGTCTATGATCGGCCCGAAAGGGGGACCAGTCACCATCGCCACCGGATACGACTCGGGGGCATCAGTCTTTGCCCTCTTATTATTTTCCCCGGCCGTGGAGGAACATCTTCTCTTTGGTTTTTTATCCTCCGTCCGGAAACTCCGTAAAGAAGTATTTGCGCCCGAAACAGGCCCGAAGATACTTATTCGAGTAAGTGCCTCATGAAGCAGCCTCGCTATATCAGCAGGATCATCCAAGACGTCTTCCTCGAGGACAGCAACAGAGCCCACAGGTAAACCTAATTTTGTGAACAAGTCAGAAGGTTCAATCAAGTTCTCCATATACAAAAAAAAATGGAAGCAAGGTAAGTTAAAATTACCATGATTTTTGGCCTTCCACCCATATTTAAGGGCCAGTTCTTTCCACAAATGAGTTTCATGCGTCGTAACGTCCAAGATCTTTTGTACCCACCGGTCCAAACCTTCGATCACCGGTAGGATCCATCGAGTTGCTGAAACAAACGAAGGATGAAGGATCAATACGGCTATAGAAAAATATTTAGTAAAAAGAAATACTAAACAAAGAGCTTATGAGTGCGGTTCCAAGCGGCCGGAAAGGATAAAGCCGTTCCCAAAATGATGTCATTGGTGGCGACTGCAACGAACCGTTCCATCCACCCACGGTCATTGTCATCATCCATGCTAGACAGCAAAGCATGGTGGCCATGCTTGCAGAGGTTTATCATTCTCCCGCGGAAGATTTTGGGAGAATAGAGATTCATCATATCAGCTAAGGTTAGCTCCTCTCCAGTTTCCTTGCACAAATACCCAAGGCAAGCAACCACCCTCCATACAGAATGACTTACTTGTGCCAAACACACTTGGTAGCTGAGGAAAAACTCCGCAATCACGGAATCAAGCTCTCTGCTCAAAGAAAATGCACCCAAAGTAAAGGGATACGTATAAACATATGTAAAACCCCTTCTTGGTAAGGGTGACTCGCTCCGACATATCGGGAGCGATAATTTCTAATTCATGGCAGCGACAATCTTCCTTCACAACAGGAATGCTCGAAGGACGTACAGAAGAAAGATACCTGCTAACAGCCCATGTACGAGAATTAGAAGTAGGGAATTTCTTTTCAAAGTATTTTGTGGTAATAAAACTTCTAGGGATGATGGAACCCACCGTTGGAGGAGCAGAGTCCTCGGTTTTGTTCTTGTTCTTTGAAGAACCGACACGCTTGGAGGAAGAATCCATTGAATAAGAAGAAGGAAAAGGTTTTTGTTTGAAGAGAATTAGAGAAAGGATGGAGAACAAAGATGCAAATCAGAAGCTCGAGAAATTATGAAGTGCAAAGGAAAAGAATCATGCGTATAAGTTAAATTTTGGTGGCTAAATTCATGGCCATGATTACCTCGATAATCGGCAAAAGTTGTGCTGAATTGTGGGATGATGCGTGTTCGGGGCATTAAATGCCGAGAAACGTGCATCTAATCAACCGTCAGAAGCCTTCAGAGGGAGTTATAGTAATTCTCGCCAAAATAGTGTTTCTACCAACTTTTCGGTAACACAAAGTTATGTCACCGAAAAGTAGGAGGACTATCTGTATAGAGTGAAATATGATATGACACATGGTCATCTAAAGGAAAGACACGTGGAACCCAAGATGGGGATGGCCGAAGACTGAACGCAGCCATTCTACTTGTCACCGAAAGGGATAACATTCATAAAGCTGTATTAAATGCTCTACGCCTGGTAGCATTTAATAAGGAATATTCTACAGCATTAAGATCGACGGCATGTTACAGAGAATTTGGCATTTATGTTCACCGTTACATCTTCACCAATGACCCTCATAATTGACATTAAAGGAGGACACGATCCTAGGACCTCCTTCCCTAGACACAACTATAAATAGTGAGCCCAATTATCATTGTAAAGGACACCAATTTTCTGGCTAAGCTTACACTACACTCTGTACAAAGCTTAATATAATCTTACTTTTTCGCTTTTTGATCTCATCATTGCTGTGCTCGAAAACCTTGTTCCTGGAACTGTCATCTCTGTTGTTTCATCTACATTTTAAGGCTAAGTATTGTATATTTCTTTAATTATTGTATTATTTCAGGACCAGATTAGTTTACTTATCTAGAAACCACATATAAATTCAATTGTACCATTTTACGGGTAAACACAAACATATATTAACCCGCACAATTACTAAGAAAAAAATGTTTGTCGTAATGTTACCAAATGTGAAAATAGAACAATTAGCAGATATGTCAGACCAAGTTTGATATAATATAAGGTAGTAAGTATTATTTTGTATTTTTTAAATTGTTTGAAAGACTCTAATTTCTTTACGGAGGAAAAAAAAAAGGAAGGGGCAGGTTTAGTTGAATGGAGATTAGTGATTAAACAAAGAAGAAGTTTTCTTTTCGAATTTGTGCACTCTTTTTTATTGGGTTTTTACGTCATTTATTGTTACACTCCATATTTTCGTACGTAAAAGTACGCCGTAAGTCAACTGATGTAAGCTCGAAAATGAGATCATCTTTGAAAGTAAGTTAATCATGCTACCTTGTAGGTTACAAATATTTATGATCATGAACAACAAGTACCAAGAGGGTTGAAAGCCTTAGAAGCTAAACGAATTTAACAAAATAAGTTTCGTTGAAATTGACAAGTTGGGAATGCTATAACACATATTTTCGGGGTGAGACTACGGTACTTAATATGATAAGGAGGTTATGTTATGAGTTATTTTGGTCTTATGATAGTCCTTTGTTAAGTTTTGAAGTCAAGCAAGTTATGGAACAAAAGTCGATGAAAGTAGTCACAAGTTACGTTCATAGGTTTTACTGAAAATTGGGTCTAATATTACTGAGCTTTTATCCCAATATACTTGGATTTATAGGGTTATCCACCCATCAAATTGAAGATCTATGAGTTTAGTTTCTAACGCATTAAACCGTTCATCGATACGATATCGGAGTAGAGAGATATTCGCATCTTCGCGAGACTGCATAGGCAGCCCCTATGTGGCCCACTTAGGTGGTTGACGACCCTTGAACATTTTAAAGTGGTTGGAAGGATCATTTTTGGTCATTTTCGACCAAGGACAATTCCCAAACTCTCTCAACACCTCTCTAATAGTTCTCCAAGGTTCCAAGGCGAATCCAATGTGGTTTTACCTAAACCTAACCTCAAAAGTTAGCCTAAGTGAAGAAAAGAGTCTCTATGGTGTTGTGATGTCATTAAGGGTGCTTGTAAGCTAAGAGAAGCTTTGGTTTGAGTTTGTTCTGATTATTTAAGGTAAGTATAACTCCATATTGATTGTTCTTAAGCTTATCTATGTATTAGTTAAGTTATTTGGATGAAGAACTACAAGATAGCATTTGAAGTGGTATAAGATATTGTTGTCTCTTATTGGACTATTTTCGAGTTGTATATATGACTTCATATGCTGGAAATCATGGGGAATAGCTTGGTTATAATATTTTTATTGTTGTTGTGCTTTTCAATATATTGAGTATGTTGATGATATTGTAATAATAAGAAGAAGCAACCACACAATACCTAGAAGTTGTTCATATTGTTGTTATCTCTTGTTGAGCTGTTTGAGGTTACTTTTAAGATGGATATAAGGTTGGAATGTCATGTCAATATATATATATTTATATGTTGGACCTGTTGATGGTGATGAAAGTATGGGGGATATGGGAAAAAGAGTTGGGATTTGGTTCCAATCCAAGCTTGCCGCTCGTCATGTTAAATAGTAGTTTCATTAGTGACGTTTGTGCACTTGTTGTTGTGTAGATTGATTTGTGTTGTTGGGTTGTTGGATGTGTTGTGGTGCTGAAAATATATAGTTGAAGGGTTGTATGTGTTTTTGTTGTTTTTATGGACTTGGAAAAGTAAGGAAAACAGGAAAGATACTGCCCATTTTAATATTAAATAAGCTTGTCGTTCGTTGTACGATAGTTGCATCTTTCGTAGCTTATCGATAGCATTATTATCGTTGTTTTAGATTAAAGTGCAACGAGATGAGTTCAACGTGGTTATTTCTACATATTGTGATAAGGTATGTTAAAGCTAAACCTTTTCTTTATTTTGGCATGATCCCGTAACTACATGCATTTGATAACTAGGCATAAAGAAAAGTTCATATTCCTGAATTTATGTACATTATCCTAGTCTCATAAATTATAATATTCTCCCTTATCGGGACATTATATTCAGTTAAGTGTTGTCTTCTTTCAGTCTCTCTCTCTCTCTCTCTCTCTCTCTCTCTCTCTCTCTCTCTCTATATATATATATATATATATATATATATATATATATATATATATATAATCACCATCATCGAGCTATAATCAGTAGGCAAGCCCTTATTGGGCAATCTCTGATCAAATGATAAGTTATATATCGAGTCAACTGTGGCCGAGTGCCTATGAGCGAGCCCATAATGGCCGAGATACCGAGCCTAGTATGGTCGAGCGCCTATGATGGAGCCTACTACGGCTGAGCAGTTACACGTACCGAGCCTTATAGGGCCGGGCAACTATTTTACTTACTATATTAAGAGAGTTGAGTCAATACCAGTAGGTAAGCATATCTTTAGATCATTTTTGACTCCCATTTACTTTCAGTTATTATATTATCAGTTCAGTTTCTACTTTAAGTTATTCTATTTTCTTACATACTCGATACATTATTTCGTATTGACGTCCTTTTTTGTCGGGAACGCTGCATTTCATGCCCGCAGGTCCTGATAGACAGCCGGATAGACCTTCCTAGTAGATAGAGCCAAACATCAACTTGGTAAGCTCCACTCCCTCGGAGTTACCAGGTCTAGAATTGGAAGTCCATTTTGTATATACAGGTTTGATGGGTAGCTCGAGGCCCTGTCCCGACCATGATACAGATCTGTTATCTCTAGAGGATTGTAGACGGGTCCTTTATATTTTGTGTGTTTGTATTGTGTTCTTGCCAGCCATGTGTACACGTTTAGTTTGGTATTGCTTGTTGTAGATGTTCATGGCAACCTCGTCAGCTTGTACAATTATGTATATGAAATTTTGGGTATGTCTATCCCTCGGATGAGATATACGTTATTTTCAGATGATTCAGAATATGACCTCGTTGGCCTTGATTAGTATTGCCAGCATGCAGGTAGGCCTCGTCGGCCTAAGTTGAGGGCTACCCTTTCAAAGTTCATAGTTACAAAGTGGTACGCTCGTGCCGAGTATGGCACCGGGTGCCGATCACGCTTCCCCTGATTTGGGGCATGACACTTGTACAGGGGCGGCTCAATGATATTGATGGCCTAAAGCCAAACCTCAAAAATGCCTTAAATTTATTTAATAAATTTAATATATTTTACACGTATCTTGATCATTCATTCATTTACTTACTAGTTCTCACCATTGAAAATATTAGTAATTCTATTATTTAAATAATATTTTTATAAGAAACATATATTAACAGTTAATATAATATTTTTATAAATTCTGATAATCGCAGTTTTCTACCACTAAATATATGTCAGTATAATTTCAGTATCTGAAATAGTTCTAGTCTACTGAAATGAAAAATGTCTTAATCCACTCTGTATAAAATAATCAACTCTTAAAGATATAAGAGACTGCATTCTTTAATTATCAAAGTTGTCATCAAATTATTTACTTTCATAAATTGCATATTGATTATAAAACTCAAGTTATTTTTTTAAATAATCTCTATCACATTCCAAAAATATATATAAATTTATATCTTATATTAATTATTTTATAATATATAATAATATATAATTTAAAAAATTTGGGACCTTCAATTCTAGAGGGCCTAAAGCAATTGCTTTAGTGGCTTCCCCCTAGAGCCGGCACTGCACTTGTAATATTACATTCTCTAAGCTTTTAATATCGGACAATGACGGGAATCTTAAAAAGAAGGATGGGAATTAAGTAATAGTTGCTCAGCTAGTGCAAATTCCATAAAAAAAGAAAGACAGAAGTGGGAATGGAAAAATCGGAAGGAATTTATGGAAATCTTTGGAAAGAGGGAGTGTTGATGGCACAACTTGCAATTAAAGCAAAGTGGCAATAACTGTTTCATCCAAGACCTTATGGTGCTGTGGACCCACATATCTTTTCCTTTTTAACCTGATATATTCCAATCAAATTAAAAAATATATATTCTCACGCCATGAATTTCCCACATTGCCCGCAAAGCCATGACTATCAAATGCTAAGAGATTGATGGCAATTACGTCAAAAAAAAATGTTTTCCGTTTACCGTAGAGGTTGAATTTTGGTATTGTTTACTTTCCGCCAATATCTCTCTTGATTAAGGAGGACCAAATAGGGTATAGGGCCTATAGGCATAATTAAGGAGAAGATATTTCATGATTTTCTTTCACGTCTGTTCTCTCTCTTCTCCCCTGCCTCCATAAGTACTAGTTCGCCTTCCCAATTTTCTTCACTCCCAACTTCAATTCCTCTCACACTAAGATATCCATTTTTGCTATCAAAAGAAATGGCTTCAATGGGAGTCATCACTTCCATTATTGGTCTAATTTTCCTCGTTTCTCTTGTTGAAGCAAGAATCCCTGGTGTTTATTCTGGTGGTTCTTGGCAGACTGCTCATGCTACATTTTATGGTGGCAGTGATGCTTCCGGAACTATGGGTACAAATTAAATCCATGTCCATATTTATTTTAATTTCCCTCTATGATTTTGTTTTGGTTATATAATGCAGGTGGTGCATGTGGTTACGGCAATTTGTACAGCCAAGGGTACGGAGTGAACACTGCAGCGCTGAGCACAGCTTTGTTTAACAATGGGTTAAGTTGTGGAGCTTGCTTTGAGATTAAATGCACTAATGATCCCAACTGGAAGTGGTGTCTCCCCGGAAGCCCATCCATTTTAATCACTGCCACCAATTTCTGCCCACCAAACTACGCAAAGCCCAACGACAATGGTGGATGGTGCAATCCTCCACGTTCTCACTTTGATCTTGCCATGCCTATGTTCCTCAACATCGCCCAGTACCGTGCTGGCATTGTTCCCGTTACTTATCGCCGGTAATGTCCTCTTCCTCTTTATTGCAATACATACTAATTTTTGGACAATCTCGATAAAAAAAATCTTAAAATATAAACTATCGTAATGTTACTTACAAGTATGTTTTAAGCATGTACTATTAGAGGTGTTTGGTCCGAAGACAAATTATGATGAGATTAGTTGTACTGAGATTATTTTTGTTGTATTAATTCTAACATTGTCAATTTTACTATTTTATTCTAGAATAATTAATCTAGGGATTATTATTCCACCCCATCTGTTAGGTATAAATTATTTGGTTACTATTTTTTGGTATAATTTATACCAAGACCAGTAACCAAACAAAAAATAATGCGATATTAAATTTTTATCCTAAAATTATATTTGATTATCCATCCTACCAAACGACCCCTCAATAATTGCTTCTATCATAGCTGTTGCGGTGATTTGGGATGCTATAAAGCATCACCTTTGCCACTTTCTCTTCTATTTTATTTGAGGAACTTGAAAACCCGTAAAATAGAAGAAAAATATCACGGGTTCACACCACCAACATCAAATTTATCATGTGGACCATGGTATAATATAAAGGTAAAATGGCCTGGCCACCTAAATTTACACTCGTTTGTCAATCCAGTAAAGAAATTTAGAACTTTCTCATTCCCTCAACTCAATGAAATAAATATTAATAAACACATCCAACATCCATCATCAGAGCGAGCTTCAATTGCCCCGACAAGAATGACAAGTCACACTCTATGACTTTTTATTTTTCGGCACGGGTAGTTTGTGGGTATTATATTTTTATTACTAATTTATCAAATTTCTAATTTATTATTTTCTTTCTCTTTATCACTGTCATGTCCCAACTGTTGCTCCACCATAACTCCGGCACCAGCACCACCACACACTGGCAAATCAAGCCTAAATGGCCAAACCTAAATGTAACAGAAAGACTACTCCTTTTGTGCCTTCTTCGTCATCACCAATTTTACTTACCGATTTTAGTTCTCGGCAAAGCCACCATTTTCACCGGCCAGCTCCATCATTTTTAGCCGCTAAGTAATTTGGTCCGGCAACGGAGCAGTAAAGAATGTTATCGGCGTCAATCCCCATCTCCATCTCCTCAATACAGTTTCATCCTATTATCAATTTCTTTATTCATTAATAGACCAACTATCCTTCGAACTAAACATCCCATCTTCTCCTTGTAAAGCCAATCCTTCACACACATTTATTTCTTCCACCTTCTACTCTTTTTCTTTTTTTAACTGAAACACCTTTTGACAAGAAGAAAGGGGAAAAGAAAAAAAAATGAAGAGATTGGGGACGGGAAGAAGAGGAATAGAGGAATGACATAGCAAAGAGGAAAGAGGGACGAAGGGTATTGAGGTTGGGGGACGGAGAAAGGGGGAGATGGGACGAATTTGATTTGTTATATTTGCTTTTTTTTTTTAATTCTTTTAGTTACTTTATTTATAATTATTTCTATTTCAATATTTTTTAATCAAATTTTTTCTATAAACACGCCTTTTAAGCGTGATTTGCACACACCTTTGTCACATAGACAATGTCAATGCCACGTAAGCATAGTCAACGATCAGAAATATTTATCAATATCCATTTTATTGAGTTAGGTGTTCAAAAAAAAATTCTAAGTTAATTTACCGGATTAACAAACCATTAAAAGTTTTAAGTGGCCAAAAGCAATTTTGCCTAATATAACTCACTTTGACTTTGGTGTTGTACGAATGCAAAATCTTACATATTGTACCTACGCGCAAACTTTTTCAAGAACCTCCATGTGCCTTACCATTTTTTCCTCTGAGTTCTTCTGACCTTTTATCACATATAAGTGGGACCCTGCGTTTTAACACGTTAGGATAATAACTCCGTACACTATTCTTTACCTTAACAGTAAGTTTGTTACCATTATTCTTAACAATGTATTTACTATTCTGTAATTCATAGGATACCATGCCGAAAGCGAGGAGGAATCAGATTCACAATCAATGGCTTCCGTTACTTCAACTTGGTATTGATCACCAACGTGGCGGGTGCAGGAGACATAATAAAGGTGTGGGTGAAAGGGTCAAAGACTAACTGGATTTCCCTGAGCCGCAACTGGGGTCAAAATTGGCAATCAAACGCTGTCTTGACTGCTCAATCCCTCTCTTTCAGGGTCAAAGCCAGTGACCATCGCTCTTCTACTTCATGGAATATTGTCCCTTCTCATTGGCAATTTGGCCAAACTTTCACTGGAAAGAATTTCAAAGTCTAAAATTATTCACAATTGAAGATTTGACTGGCTATTTTCCCTACTCTATTTTAAAATTTTTGCTCCCATTTTATTGTTCCAAAATATTTTTCCTCTTAAAAGTGAATGGAGGGGAAGAATAGAGTGAAATCAAAAAGATACTTCAGTGTGTGTGAGGAAATAGTGTGTGTTGGGGGGGGGGGGGGGGCGAGTACTAATAGTGTAATTAAGTGATTTCCGAGTGCTTGTGTATCAGCTTTTTGGACTAATATTGGAAAAGGAACAGTAGTATGCAGTATGGTTGATGGTTAAAGAGAAAGCGAAAGGCCATCTGTAATAGAGCTTGAAGTGGCTGCAAATGATGTAGCCCGCAGCTGCTTTTACTTTTATCATATACTTGGGTCAATTTTTATCAATGTTTATCTCTGCATGTTTCTATTTGTTGGATCTTTTTTCTCCTCCTGGAGTTTTCATAATGGTTTTATTTGGCCATTTTCGTGGTATACTATACCCAAATATAAGCAGTTATCTGGAAACGCTTACTAAAGGTTGCTTATACAGAAAATGTGCCTGGTTTTGTTCAAGACAAGGCAACAACGCAATTAGAAAGATACTCTATTATATAAATTTAATGGTATAAATATCATGTTGAGGTATATCTCATTCTCTTGAATAATAAATAAGCTCATTCTTTGGTCGATATTTTTGGCAGCGATAATATTGTTTACCCGAAAAACGGATAGAGTTGAATTTATACGTAGTTCTAAAGATAAGTGATATAACTTGGTACAAATATGAAATATATCGAAAATTGACTGTAAAAAAAGAATGAAATACAAACCAAATTGAGTAGAGAATGATTTATGAACAAGCAAGATGAATCGATGTACAAAGCCCCAAAAAGGATAATCTTTTCTATGTGTGTAAATCTCAATAATCTCTGAATATGAGAGTATATCAATGAATGCTTCTCTGGATCCCCTTTATAGAAATGATACTTATTCTTAATATAGTGAAAAAAATCCTACTTTGGATATAATAAAAAATACATAGTGGGGATCCCATGATATATTAGTTAATTAGTTTTTCTTTAATTCCCGCTCAGATTCTCTCTCTTAGTGCGGCTACAACGGCTTTTTGTCTCTTAGCTCGATCTTGGTCGGTCTGGGTATTGGTCGATCTCCGGATCTGGAGTTCGATATTGACTCGAGCTCGACATTGACTCGAGCTCGGTATTGATCGGTCTATGGCTCTTGAGCTCGATAACACAATTTCATATCATAGTTCGATATTGACTCGAGCTCGATAATGATCGGTCCCCGAATCTTGAGCTCGATAACCTGGCTTCACTTCTTATCTCGATGTTACAATGACGACCCTCGGTTCATCACGTTCCAATCTTGACTAATTACACGAATGGCAAACTCGGATCTGACCGTATACAGATAATCCCCTCGTTTCTCGAAAAGAATGTGGCGAGGAACGATATAATTTTTTAACGATATGACTAGATATACACTGACGTCTGCATCGAGCCCGACCATGACGTACGTGATAAATGTCCCGTCGGTTCAGTTACCAAGTCATTAAATGCGCGTCAGACGATGGCCGGCCACTGTTGATTTTGATCCGTCATTGCCAAATCTATAAATAGCTCATCTCTTCACCATTTTTTCACTTTTAAACTTCCAATCCCCAAATCTACTAAGTTCTTTTTTGCATCTTTTATGTTTTTCATCTGCAAATCTGCGATTTTTACTGTTAACCTCTTCTTAGAGCACCAAATCTTATCATCTCCCTCTATTTTTAACTTCAAATCAAAATGGCGAAAACGTCAAAAACTATTCCTAAAAAAGAAAATGCTTCTTCATCGCAGCCAGCTGGTGACAAAACACACTGGTGGAGCCACGACCTGAGGAGTGTGTTCCCGGGGGGTGTGTCCTCGCTTCTGATTTTAAGACCGATAAAACCTCATCGGTTCCCGGTCGATGCGAGCCAGTATCGATGTATATATGCTCGATAACTGAGGGATACCTTAAGCAGGTAAGGAAAGATTGCAACTGGGAGAGCAAAGAAGTGGTGATCCCGACTCCCGAAGAAGATATAACTACCCATGTGGAAGGGTTTTTAAGTGTTTACACTTACCCTTTCACGTTGGGACTCGACCCCGTTGTCATTGATTTTTGCCGTCAGTATCAAATAACCCTAGGCCAAATCCATCCTTCCTTTTGGCGAATTGTTATTCTGCTCCAATTCTTCGTGAGCAAAGTCGAGAGGATGTCTTTTACCCTCGACCACCTCATCAGGTTGTACAACCCCCGTCTCTATCGAGGCAGGTTAATAAAACTCAAACGCCGGGTTACCAAAGCGTTGTTCTCGAGCATAAACGAGGATAAGGACCGAGGCTGGATGGGCCAGTTCGTTCGAGTGAGGACTTCCGACCTAATCTCGGCAGAGAAGATGCCATTTCCCGAGAAATGGAATATGATGCGTAAGTATAATCCCACTGTTAGCTCCTATTTATTGTTTTGCTCCTATGTTTTTTTCTCATCGACATCCTTTTCCGTGATGTAGCGGTTGCTTGGATGCCTGGTGCAATTCCTAACCTCAAGAGCTGGGTTCAGGACCTGGCCTCGACCTCTACATATGTCGAGCGCTCGTGGCGCGATTTATCAAAGGGCCGATGGGAGGCCAAAACTCATGGTAAGCCTCTTTCCCACATTTTTGATTATTTTGTTAAAGCATTTCTTACTTATTTTCTTTTCATACAGGCCTTGGCAAAGATGCTGTCGTGAGGCCCCTATGTGGTGAGGAGAGGACTTCGATCCCGGCACCGAAACCGGCGAAGGACAAAAAGAGAAAAAAGATCTCAACCTCCGAGGATCCATAACCTAAGAAGAAGGTGGCTCATAAGCTGAGGAAGAACATCATCGTCCTGATCGAAGATTCTATTAAGAGTTTAAGGGATGAAGACGAAGAAGAGGAAAAAGACGACTCTGGGCTGGTGGCCCAAGTGAAAATGAGCACCGAAGCCCCTAAGGCTACTGAATCGGCGAAGGCTGTAGAAATTCCATCTCGAGATGAGGGAGTCTCGGGAAGAGACTTGGGCGAAGTCCCCGAGTCATTGAGAATTAAGGGTGCCTCCCACCATAATGAGCCAACGGTGGGTACGGCTGCGGGGGCTGATATCGAGGCCCTCTGAGATGGAGAGAACGCCCCAAGTGATCCACTTGGGGCAATAGAAATTGGAGGCTCCCTGCTGCTCCCCTCATTTTCCGAGGAGATGATTCAAGAGGCTCGGGACTTGAAGACCCTCTCTATCGAAGGAGGCCACGGAAGGGAAGATCCCTTCCGTGATTATTTTACTGGGGTCGAAGATGCTACCGGCCTGAGTGACTTAGAGGTCTCGAGGAAGGACTCGGGCGAGGCATTGAGCCTTTTCAACGAAGCACCGCAAGCTCTGAATCGGGTAAGCCTTAACTCCCCATGTTGGTAGTACCCTTGTGTTCATTTTTCTCCTCCTGTCTAACTTCTTTTCTTCTTTCTGCGTATGCCTCAGCGCTGTCACGCCCCAAAACCGAGGAGCACGACTGGCGCTCAACCGAGTGAACCCGACCGAGCAAGCCTGTTAGATTTCTTCTACCCAAACTCATTCATGAATAAAGAGAATATATGTTTTCCTTAATTAAGCAATAAAGTGGTCATGTCTGCAATTACCAATTTCTTACCATAAGTTTTACCATTTTTAAAGTCTCAAATAGACAAGTAATACAACCACAACATAGCATAGTTTGTCTTTCCCAGCACCAATACACAACCCACACTATGTCTACGAAGTCTCTATAGATAAAGAAGGGTGCAATGATAATACCGGCAACAAGGCCCCGGCTATACCTCAAACAGAATACACAAAGTACAAAAGATTCATGACCCCGGAATGAAGTGGGGCTCACCAAGTCAGCTAGGTGCACTGCTATCACTGATCAATATCTCCTGTTGTGGAACCACCTGCATCCATTGAAAGATGCAGCGCCCACGGCAAAAGGGACGTTAGTACTGTCGAATAGCACTAGTATGTATAACTAAACACCCTCTCAATAGAATGACAAATAATACGAACAAGATTATCATAATATCAAAGGAAGCTTTAATCAACATCAAACCTCAATTTAGGATCAAGACATTGTTCAAAGAAATTTCCATATCTCACATTGCGAGATTTTTAGTATCGATATACCATTCTCCACAATACTATTATTCACAATACCATTATTCACAAAACCAGTACCACCGTACTCTTAGCACGGAGTCCAATCACGACCCGATCGGGTAGGCTATCTCATTAGAGACATCAACCACAATTTCTCTCAATATCAATACCACCGTCTTTAGCACGGAGTCCAATCATGACCCGGTCGGCTAGGCTATCCATTAGGGACATCAACCACAATTACCATTTCAATTACAATTTCTAGCACAATCACCACCATGTGTGCGGCATGGTATCCGATCACGACCCGACCGGCTAGGCTGTCTTATTTGAGACATCAACCTTTTTATATCAATCATAGCATTTCATATTACTTTCACATCTTTTCATTTCATTGGCACTAATGGCCATAATTATAAGGTCATTCTTGGCACGTTGGCCGTATTCAGTATTTCATGCTCACCTTATCAATTCAAATATCATTATCATCATCAACAACATAAACAACTCAAATGAAGGTGTGTAGTACACATGTGAGCAATTTAGAGTCGAAGGCACATAGAGATATTTCACAAAATTTGGCATAATAGCCTTCATTTGAACTTGACTTAAAGTCAAAACATTATTAATGCACAACCCATATTTTAACACATCCTCAATTGGTAATATAACATGAATAAAGCATTTTGGATGCTTGTTGAATATATATCTTTCAACCCAATCTTACTTGGATTGGCCAGTCTCATAATGAATCACTTGGGACTTACATAATTTACATGAATATCGTGGGATTCAATTCTAAGAGAAGGGTTTAGCCAACATACCTCACTTGAGCTTCCTTACACTCTAAATATTCCGGAATTCTTAGCAACTTCAATCTATTGTAGAAATATAACAAATTGAATCAAAATTAGGAAGGTGTTCATAGTTCGAGTATTGTTCAACCCAAAAAGTTTGAGCCGCGGCTCGCAAGCTCACCGGGAAGAATTCCTACAATCCTCAAACACGTAAGCCTAGTTTGACACCATGAAACATTATTTTCTTTGCAAAATTTACCAGGCTTACCACTTAAATACTTCGATTTTTTTTTTCGAGGTGTTACAAGTGCTTCATCGGAAAGCATTTTCTTGGTCTCGAGCTAAGCTGAGTCGGTATGAAACCGACCTCCGAGGACTCACGGAGGAGAAAAATGCCCTTAAACTTCTGTGCGGGCAAAATGAAGAGGAGAACAAGGACCTCCGAGCCGATTTGGCCAAGGCTCACCAAGATCAGACCGACCTGATCGAGCAAGTAGTGAAAATCTTAAAAGATCATGGGCTCGATTCGGGAACAGTGGCTAACATTTCAATTTCACAGCTACAGCAGAAGGTCGAAAGGATCGAGCAGCTCCGCGAGGAGGTAAACATGATGAAGGTGGTGACCTTGGGGTGGAAACAAAGTATGGACCGCTTTGCTGCAGAAAAAGAGACTGCTTTATCCCAATTGTCATTGGTCGAAAGTCAGCTTCGAGGCATGAAGGAGAAGAGCTCAATTTAGGCGAAGAAAATAGAGAAGCTCGAGGCCCGGTTGGCTTCTGAACTTGCAAAGGCCAAGTCTGAAGCCGAAAAGGCAAAGGTCGAGGCAGAGGTAATCGTGGCTGTCTACCAGGCCAATGCTGAAGCCGCTCAAGTACAAGCGAGAGTGGTAGACGAGACCACTCAAACTCGAGCATATTGGATTGCTGAACTCGCCAAATGCCAATCTCGGAGGAAAACCCTCGAGGAGATCCACGCTCGAGGTTTCGATCTTACCAATGAGATAAAAAAGGCTAGAGAGCATGAAGCCGATGTTGGAGCACTGGCCTCCGATGATGATGATGATGATGATGCCGAGAGCAAGAGCGGGTCCGAGAGTGGGGAGGACCTCGATGGAAAAGAAGCTGCCCCCTGGAGAAAATCAGGAACCTTAGGATTTTTCATTTTTTGATCTTGAATCAACTACTAATTACTCGTTGGTCCATTCTCATATATATATATATATATATATATATATATATATATATATATATAAAGATCTTTTTCTTTTCCGACTTGTCTTTATTTCATTTTCTGCCTTGTGAAAAGTTTTATTCATAAGTTCGAGGATTTAGGCAATTTGATCGAAGTCGGACTAGTGTAGTTTTTATACTCGAGTGAGTACTTGCTCGAAATCGGAGTAGGGTGACCCTTAGGTTTTAGGTCGAGCGAGTGTTTGGTCGAACTCGAATTAAGAGTAGCCCTTAGACTTTATGGTCGAGTGAGTGTTTGCTCGAACTCGAATTAAGAGTAGCCCTTAGGCTTAATAGTCGAGTAAGAATTTGCTCGATCTCTCACTCGAAATGAAAACAGCCCTTAGGATTTATGGTCGAGTGAGTGTTTGCTCGAACTTGAAATGAAAATAGATCTTAGGCTTTATAGTCGAGTGAGTGTTTGCTCGAACTCGAATTAAGAGTGGCCCTTAGGTTTAATAGTCGAGTGAGCGTTTGCTCGAACTCGAATTAAGAGTGGCCCTTAGGCTTAATAGTCGAGTGAGCGTTTGATTGAACTCGAAGTAATGTAGCCCTTAGGCTTTGTGGTCGAGTGAGTGTTTGCTCGAACTCGAATTAAGAGTAGCCCTTAGGCTTAATAGTCGAGTGAGCATTTTCTCGAACTCGAATTAAGAGTAGCCCTTAGGCTTAATAGTCGAGTAAGCATTTTCTCGAACTCGAAGTAATGTAGACCTTAGGCTTTATGGTCGAGTGAGTGTTTGCTCAAACTCGAATTAAGAGTAGCCCTTAGGCTTAGTCGAGTGAGTGTTTGCTCGAACTCGAAGTAATGTAGCCCTTAGGCTTTATGGCCGAGTGAGTGTTTACTCGAACTCGAATTAAGAGTAACCCTTAGGATTTATAGTCGAGTGAGCGTTTGCTCGAACTCGATGTAATGTATCCCTTAGGCTTTATGGTCGAGTGAGTGTTTGTTCGAACTCGAATTAAGAGTAGCCCTTAGGCTTTATAGTCGAGTGAGCGTTGGCTCGAACTCGAAGTAATGCAGCCCTTAGGCTTTATGGTCGAGTGAGTGTTTCCTCAAACTCGAATTAAGAGTAGCCCTTAGGCTTTATAGTCGTGTGAGTGTTTGCTTGAACTTGAATTAATAGTGGCCCTTAGGCTTAATAGTCGAGTGAGCATTTGCTCGAACTCAAATTAATGTAGGCTATATGGAGCTTGATCTTGTTGATTTTTCGGTTGGCAGTCCCCGATTTATGGAATAATGTTTCAAACTTCGGTCATGGTCGGACCTTAAGCCTGTTTTAACATGAAGTAGAAAGATCTTTCTGAGATATGAGATATCGGTAAAGAAGAAATTTCTCTTTATAATCCATTATACATGTGTTCATGTTTTGTTCCCGGGCTCGAGGCAACTACGTGGGCGTGGTTCATTTGACCATTTGGCCCTTATAATTTTTCCTATCGAGACCCAGTTTGACATGAAGTAACTTTCTTGCATCGAACTTGAGTTATTCGATGGAAATGCCCCCCAGTATTCGAGGTTGATTGTAAAAAGGCCTCAAATACTGTTGAATTGTTCTAAGTTAGCATGATCAATGGTTGCCTCATTAAAAACCTTGCCGAAAACCCCATTTGGGACAAAACCGGTCTAAGAGAAAAAGAGTGCAATGCGTGCTTTCAGGCCTAAAGGCTTCGAGTTAAATAATCCATCCTTGTTTCTGTTAGAACACCTGCAAGAGTTAGTTTCTAAATATAAATGAACATAGGAGGGTTGTAACTTCTCAGTAGTATCGTTTTAGGTGCGACACGTTCCAATTGCTTGGTAGTTGTTTACCATTTATCACACCGAGCTTGTAGGATCCTTTTCCGACGATTTTGAGAACCTGGTACAATCCTTCCCAGTTCGGACCCAGTTTCCCTTCATTCAGATTTCGGGTGTTGAGGGTGACTTTCACTAGCACCAAGTCCCCTATTTTAAAATAATGAAGATTGGTTCTTCGATTATAGTACCTTTCGATCCGTTGTTTTTGGGCGTCCAATCAGACGAGAGCGACTTCTCTTTTTTCGTCTAATAATTCTAGGCTCGTGTTCATGGTCTCGTTATTCGACTCATTTGTCGCATATCAAAACCTGATGCTAGGTTCTCCGACCTTAAACCGGGATAAGAGCTTCGGCGCCATAAACCAACGAGAATGGTGTTGCTCCAGTACTAGATTTTGATGTTGTGCGGTACGCCCACAAGACTTCTGGTAGTATTTCTCTCCATTTTCCTTTAGCGTCAGTTAATCTTTTCTTAAGATTTTAGATGATGGTTTTGTTGGTCGATTCGGCCTGTCCGTTCCCGCTGGGATGATAAGATGTTGATAGGATCCTTTTAATTTTGTGGTCCTCGAGAAATTTAGTTACTTTGCTGCCGATGAATTATTTTCCATTATCACATACAATCTTGGATGGCATCCTGAATCGACATATGATGTGGTCCCAAACGAAGTCTATCACTTCCTTTTCTCTGACTTTCTCAAAAGCCTATGCTTCAACCCATTTAGAGAAATACTCAGTCACAAACAAAATAAACTGAGATTACCTGGGGCCGATGGGAGGGGGCCAACGATATCCATACACATTTCATGAAAGGCCATGGAGACAGTACCGAGTGGAGAAGTTCCCCGGGTTGATGAATCATGGGTTCATGCCTTTGTCACTTGTCGCATTTTCGAACGAACTCCCTTGCATCCTTGTCCATATCGATCCAATAATATCCTGAATCTCACGTAGGATGTAGTCAGTATCTCCCGGTCCCTAACATATTGCCAGTGGTCCATCGAGCGTCCTCGTAAATAGCATTCCGTCTTTGGACAAGGTGAACCGTGCTGCTTTTGTGCGCAGAGCCCTTGATTTTTTTGGATCTGATGGAAGCTTCCCGTTCTTGAATTAATCTATATATTTATTTCTCCAATCCCAGGTTAAACTTGTGGAGTTTATTTCGGCATGTCCTTCTTAGATCACCGATCTTATGAGTTGTACGACAGTCCCCGAGTTGAGTTCGTCATCTTCGACCGACGAACCTAAGTTTGCAAGAGCGTCGGCCTCGTTGTTCTGTTCTCAGGGTACATGTTGCAAAGTCCATTCCTTAAATCGATGTAGAGTCACCTGTAGTTTATCCAAGTACCTCTGCATTCGATCTTCTCGGACTTCAGAAGTCTCATTAGCTTGGTTTACCACTAGGAGGGAATCACACTTGACCTCTATGACCTCAGCTCCCAAGCTTCTAGTTAGTTCGAGACCTGCAATCATGGCCTCATACTCGGCCTCATTGTTAGTCAATTTTATAGTTCTGATAGACTATCTAACTACATTACCTTTGGGTGATTTTTGTACGATGCCCAGTCCAGACCCCTTCGCATTCGAGGCACCGTCCGTAAAGAGGATCCAGACTCCCGAAGAGGTACCCGATTTTATCAGTAGTTCCTTTTCAATCTCGGGTATGAAGACTGGCATAAAGTCAGCCACGAAGTTTGCTAAGATTTTAGATTTGATAGCGGTTCGGGGTCCATACTCGATGTCGTACCCGCCGATTTCTATGGTCTATTTGGCTAATCAACCTGAAAGCTTGGGTTTGTGCAAAATATTTCGAAGAGGATAAGTTGTTACAACATGTATCAGATGGCACTGGAAATATGATTTTAGTTTCCTAGAGGAGCTTATTAAAGCAAGCGCTAATTTTTCTAAGTGTGGATATCTAGTTTCAGCCTCGCCTAAAGTTTGACAGACATAATAAATAGGGAATTGCGTACCTCGTTCTTCTCAAATTATGACTCCACTTACCTCTATCTCCGAGATAGCTAAATACAGATAAAGCTATTCTTCTACCTTCGGGGTATTAAGAAACAGCGGGTTCGATAAATATCGTTTTAGTTCTTCCAAAGCCTGCTGACATTCCGGAGTCCATGCAAAATTGCTTTTCTTCTTAAGCAGAGAGAAAAATCGGTGGCTCCTATCTCAGGATCTCGAAATGAATCGTCCCAAGGCGTCTATCTGTCCCGTTAGCCCCTGTACGGCCTTAATATTATCTACCACTGTGAATTCCTCGATAGCTTTGATTTTATCGGGCTTAATCTCGATCCCTCGATTAGACACCAAGAAACTTGTCCGAGCCGAACACGAATGCGCATTATTTGGGGTTGAGCTTCATATTGTACTCCCTCAGTATGTCGAAAGTTTCATGCAAATGCTTTAAATGGTCCCCTGCTCGCAGGGATTTAACTAACATGTCATCAATATAAACTTTTATTGATTTTCCTATTTGCTTTTCGAAAATTCGGTTTACTAGGCGTTGATAAGTTGCACTAGCATTTTTTAGACCGAATGGCATCACATTATAACAGTAGGTACCATACTTAGTGATAAACGAGGTCTTTTCCTGATCCTCCGGGTTCATCTATATTTGGTTGTACCCGGAATAGGCATCGAGAAAACTGAGAGTCTCGTGACCGGCCGTGGAATCGATCATACGATCTATATTAGGAAAAGAAAGAGAATCCTTAGGGCATGCTTTATTCAGGTATTTATAATATATACACATTCTTCTAAGTTTGTTCCCCTTTTTAGGGACTACCCCCACATTTGCTAGCCATTCGGGGTATTTTACTTCTCGAATGGATCCTATTTTAAGAAGTTTGGTTACCTCATCTTTGATGAAGGCATGTTTGACCTCGGACTGGGGCCTTCTCTTTTGTTTTACCGGATGGAATTTTGGGTCCAAGATTAGTCTATGAGTGGTGATTCCCGGTGGGATCCCTGTCATGTCAAGATGGGACCAAGCGAAACAGTTCATGTTAGCTATTAGAAATTGAATAAGTACTTTTCTGAGCTCGGGATCTAACCCCGTGCCCAGGTATACCTTTCGTTCGGGCAGATGTTCGATTAGCGTGATTTGCTCCAGTTCTTCGACCGTTGATTGGGTAGCGTCGGAATCATTGGGGACCACGAAGGATCGAGGGACCCCATGTTCATCATCTTCGCCAGTCTTCTAATTCTCTAGTTGGGTCGAGGCTGACGCTTGTGATTTCTATTTGGTATCCCGTTCCCCCTTCGAATCTGATCTTTTTGTCGACGATAGTGAAGATATCAAAATTACTTCATCGATGACAAACATTTCTTTTGTGGCTGGTTGCTCTCCGTAGACCGTTTTGACTCCCTCCGATGTTTGGAATTTCAGAACCTGGTGGAGGGTCGATGGTACAACTCTCATATTATGGATCAACGGTCTTTCAAAAAGGGCGTTATACCTCATCTCGCCTTCGATTACATGAAACTTCATTTCTTGGATTGTTCTGGCCACGTTTATTGGCAGAATTATCTCGCCCTTAGTAGTTTCACATGCCATATTGAATCCATTTAATACCAGGGTTGCGGGCACGACCTGGTCCTGTAGACCGAGCTGCTCTATGACCTTCGATCTAATAATGTTGGCCAAACTACCTGGATCAATTAACACACGCTTAACTTGAGTTTTATTCATAAGTACAGATATTACCAGTGCATCGTTGTGGGGTTGCATGACTCCTTATGCATCATCATCATTAAAGGACAAGGTTTCTATGGGTGCGTAATCCTGAGTCCGAGATTGCTTCTCTCTTACAATCGACATCTTAGTGCGTTTAAGCACCGACCCCTAGGGGATATCGATACCACCGATAATCATGTGGATGATGTGTTGTGTCTCTTCTTGTTCATTTTGTTTATTGAAATCCCTGTTTTTGAAATGGTTTTTGGCCCGGTCACTTAAAAATTCTCAAAGGTGCCCTTTATTGATTAACCGGGCTACCTCCTCTCTCAGTTGCCTGTAATCTTCCGTTCTGTGGCCGTGAGTGCCAAGATATTCGCACATTTGATTGGGATTCCTCTAGGCTGGATCGGTCTGTAGAAGTTGAGGCCATTTATTATCTTTGATGAGTCTGATAGCCAACATGATGGCGGATGCATCAATGTTGAAGTTATATTCTGATAACCGTGGTGCTTCCTTAGGTCCGGTATGCTTGTCGAACCCATTCATGTTCATCAGCCCCCGAGATCCTTGGCCTCGATCACTTCTTTTATCGCCTTGTACGGGGTTACGTCTTGGTTCGTTACCTCTATGATCTCCACTATACGGCCGGGATCGGTCCCTAATCGGCCTTGGTTCTCGGTTGATGTCCCTTTTAATAATGGACCCAGAACCCAACTGGTCGTCTTCGACTCTAATTTTCGATTGATACCGATTGTGCACATCGGCCCAGGTAACAGCTGGGTACTCGATCAGGTTCTGTTTCAACCGTCATGAAGCCATCGAGCTTCGTTCGTTTAGACCTTGAGTGAAAGCTTGAACAGCCCAATCGTCTATGACTGGTGGCAGATCCATTCGTTCCATTTGGAAACAAGATACAAATTCTCTTAGCATCTCGTTATCTTTTTGTCTTACCTTGAAAAGGTCCGACTTCCTGGTCTCGACCTTTATGGCTCCAGCATGTTCTTTTACAAAAGAATCTGCAAGCATAGCAAAAGCATCGATAGAGTTAGGCGGTAAATTATGATACCATATCATTGCTCCCTTTGACATGGTTTTACCGATTTTTTTCCATAATACAGATTCGATCTCGTCGTCTTCTAGATCGTTCCCTTTAATGGCACATGTATAAGAGGTGACGTGTTCGTTGGGGTCAGTCGTTCCATTATATTTAGGAATTTTGGGCATGCGGAACTTCTTGGGGATCGATTTAGGAGCCGCGCGGGGAAAGGCTTTTGTATGAATTTTTTGAAATCCAAGCCCTTCAATACCGGTGGTGCCTCCGGGATCTGATCAACCCTGGAGTTATACGTCTCTACTTTTTTGTCGTTTACTTTAATCCTCTTTTCTCCTGAATCAATTCATTTTGTCAATTCCTCTAACATCTTGATAATTTTGGGATTAGTCCTAGATTTTTTGTTCCTTTGATCTTACTACGGTTGGCCCCGTTTCATGGGTGATTTCTCGGGATGGACCGGGCTCGGCCCTGCTCGGTGCCTAGGTTTGGCTCTGCAAATGAGCTATTGTTACCGATTGAGCTTGTAACATTTCGAAGATCATACGCAGGTTGATCGCGTCTTCTCCAATATTTTGGGTATTTTGAACTACAGGTCGAGTTCCACCATGGATGCTATTTTCGGAGTCGGAACATTGGTTTGCCTCGATGGCCACATGTGAATTAGTGTTGATTGGATCTGCGGCCCGAGTTCCAACGGAATCGACGAGTGGCCTTTCATCCCCGGTTGTCAGGTTATTGTTCTCATCTTGAAGGCCAGCTTTGTTGTCAATAGGTAGGGCCATTGATTGAGAGTTCGTTGTTTTTATCCTGATATCAAAGACACTTCAAAGAGCAAGTGTAAAATGGTGTGTTTTGCAAAGATTCTACCAAATAACAACTATTATCCTTAGCCCCACGGTGGGCGCCAAACTGTTTACCCGAAAAACGGATAGAGTTGAATTTATACGTAGTTCTAAAGATACGTGGTATACCTTGGTACAAATCAGAAATATATCAAAAATTAACTGTAAAACAGGAATGAAATACAAACCAAATTGAGTAGAGAATGATTTATGTACAGGCAAGATGAATCGATATACAAAGCCCCAAAAAGGATAATCTTTTCTATATTTGTGTAAATCTCAATAATCTCTGAATATGAGAGTGTATCAATGTATGCTTCTTTGGACCCCCTTTACAGAAATGATACCCATTCTTAATATAGTAGAAAAAAATTCTACTTTGGATATAATAAAAAATACATAGTGGGAATCCCATGATAGATTAGTTAATTAGCTTTTTCTTAATTCCCGCCGAGATTCTCTCCATTAGTGCGGCTATAACAGCTCTTTGTCTCTTAGCTCGATCTTGATCGGTCTTGGTATTAATCGATCTCCGGATCTGGAGCTCGATATTGACTCGAGCTCGGTATTGATCGGTGTATGGCTCTTGAGCTCGATAACACTACTTCATATCATAGCTCGATATTGACTCGAGCTCGATATTGATCGATCCCCGAATCTTGAGCTCGATAACCTGGCTTCACTTCTTATCTCGATGTTACAATGACGACCCTCGGTTCATCACGTTCCAATCTCGACTAATTATACGAAGAGCAAACTCGGATCTGACCGTATATAAATATGCTTCTTGATTTAAGTTAACTAAAATAAATTTATTATGACATGTCCCATTTAAACTTGAATAAGTTACTGAGTTCAAATTCTAGAAAAGAGATTCTTTAACCGGTAGAATTTTGTCGGAAGGAAAATCATATGCTTTTTCTTTCACACTTCACTTTTTTCATACAACATTACTCTTTTTTTTGTCGGAAGGAAAGTCATATGCTTTTTCTTTCACACTTCACTTTTTTCATACACCATTGTTTTTTTTTTAAAGTTTTATATAGTCTTCCAAATATCACTTAATGTATAGTGGTAAAATATTGACTCATCAGGTGAACATAAATCTCAACACGTGCCAAGTATGTTATAAAAGGGTTGAAGAATGATGTAGACAAAATCTGAAGAACACTCGGTAGAACAAGAAGCTGTAGAATGAGAATTTAACTTCTCCTTTTCATGAGGGCCAATCAAACCCTTCAACAAAGGAGAAGCTTGCTGCCTTAAAAGATTGATATCTTCGGAGATTTCCACCACAATTTGACACATCTTCACTTCTTTAGATGTCCCTCCTTCATCTCGAGTAGACACATTGGGAAGTGGTTTAGAAAGTGGTAGTAAGGAAAGACAAGCCTCAGAATCCTGGTTCTCTTCAGCGAAACCTCCAAAATCTTGATCAAACAGGGCTTTAACCGACTCCATAGTTAGATCAGCAACGTCGTCTTCTACCACGACCAAAGGGGCTTCATCATGTTCATCTACAAGGTGAAATTGAGCTTCGGATGGATTGATTTGGGGACTGCTCTGCTCACCTCCTGACACAATTTGGTTTCTGCCAGACCTAGTCCTCTTTTTGATAGGACTGTCCGTTTTTTCTTCTTTTCTCGAGTCAGGGTTTTCTTTGCTTTTCCTATTCAAAGTATCTAACTTGAAAATGCATTCTTGGGCTTCATTGACAGCAAGTCTGGTGGCCAGAACACGAGGAAGAGATTCCCGAACTCTAAAACCTGCATAAATGTCACATCCCAAATCAAAAAGGGCACGACGGGCACTCGGGCCTACCTCACCAAGCACCATACATTCATAACCATACTATCATGCATAAATGGGCCAAAAAGACCGTCATGAGATAATCTGGTTAAAACATGAAAAAAAAATTGACAAAAAACGACCCAAAATGATATATAAGCTTATGTACGTGAGACATACAAGCCTACAAGGCTATCATGACCATTAATACAAATCACATATGTCTATAAGCCTTTAAGGAGTATAAAACATCATAAGGTCGGAACAGGCTCTGCCATTCACGTGAACATATATATAAGTCTACCGACTCAAAGGCAACTCTGAAGCAAGTGGAGTGCACCAACATCTTCCGTTGAGCTGATAACCTACTAAGGAGGATCGCCAACCTGTCTATCTGGACTTGCAGCACGACATACAACGTCCACAAAATAAAGATGTTAGTACGAATAAAGTACTGAGTATGTAAGCCAGGGAAGCATAAACAAGAATATCAATGTAAAGAGGGATAAAACAGATACAACATGTAACATCAGAATGCCTCTGAGAGCAACTGATATTCAATGCATGATACATATATATATACTTTAGAACAAAACATACGCCTCTGTGGGCATCATCATCATATTGTACCCGACCATAACAGGCTCGGTAAAAACGTATCCGGCCATCATAAGGCTTGGTATAATCATACCCGGCCACGTGGGGCTCGGTAAAATCCAACAGATCAGTGGTTACACAATAGGTGTCGTACCCAGTCGACTATAGCATAGTTACAAAGGAAAATATATATATATACACCCGGCCGTCATAAGGCTCGGTAGAATCATTCCCAGCCATGTGGGGCTCGGTAAAACCCAACAGATCAGTGGTTGCACAATAGGTGTCGTACCCGGCCAACTATAGCATGACTCGGTAGAGTAATATATATATATATATATATATATATATATATATATATATATATATATATAATGCATGTTGAACTCGCGGAAGAACGTTCTAAGCCTTTCGGAGTTATGTAAGATCGGTAACCTCCGAATACGCTATTAGAGCTAACTCGTCATCATGAATCTTATAAGATTTAGGATATTGCAACAATATTTGATAATATAAGAATAAGAGAATCAACATCACCATCAATAGTTCCATAAGAAGAGAAACAATGTAAGTATTGCTAGCTTCTAAGAGTGGAATATCTTTGGAAGCTCGTTCGTTTATGTTACGTACAATCAGAGTCGTGTAAAAGAAGAAAATGAATAGTTCCACATACCTTTTGTCATTTACTTAATGACTCAGCGTATAACTTCCCGTACGTAGCACTTCAATCTACAACAAGACAACAGAACCTATGGTTAATGCCATGGACGAATGCAAAATATATTTCTAAGCTAGTAGCTCTCTTATAAAAATATTGGGAAGCACTTCTCCTACATTTCCTTACTTTACCAAATTCAAAACAACAACATTAACAGTATCAATACTAATCCTATCCATTCACCCCCTCAACAATATAAGAACAATTCTAACAACTCAAGCAATAGTACAACGAGCGACAAACTCGATTTACAATTAACAAAACTATGGCTTGACACCCCTTTTCCTTCCAAAACTTGTTAAAAACATCAAGCACAACATACTTCATTTATTCCATGAATTTCCAGCCACAAAATACCATAAGGGGGCTTATAAAATAGTTCAACACACAACGACAAACAAATTATGATTTTTGACCTTTATTTTATGAGTTTTCAATCGTACAAGCTAACCAAACTCCTATAAGATTAAATACATGCAGAGTAAGAGGTTCCTTACCTTCAAACAGATAAAAAAACTTGAATTTGAGATTACTTCACCACAAAGTATATTTCCAGCGCAGCTACAAGAACAAGGAAAGAAACTAGCAAGTATTTTGGGTTTCTCGGCACTAGAATCACTTTGAAATACTTGAAATCACTTAGGGTTGATATAAAACCCTTGGAAGAGTAGTTTTTAGAACTTAAAAAACTTAAAACAACCCCCCACATGAGCTGGAGCAACACCAAAATCAGCAACCATAAGAAGAATAAGAAATTCACTAGCACGGTTGGATTCCAGACACTTGATTTGTGTTGTTTGTTTGAGAGAACTTTGGGAGAAGGTTTGTAGGTGTATAGGGTCTGGAGAGAATGAAAAATAATGAGTGAAAACAAGCTTCAGGCATCACATATATATCAAAATATTACCACCGCCTCAGGTGGGTCCTAATGGGGCTGACCGTGCAGTCTCGCAAAAAACGCGAATATCTCTCTAGTCTAATGTCGTATTGATGAACGGTTTAATGCGTTGGAAACTAGACTCGTAGAACTTTAATTTAGTAGGTAGACCACACCGTAATTCCAAAACAATTATATTCCATATTTCAGTAGAATTATGAAGTTAACTTGCGATAACGTTTTCCTACTTTTGTCATACAACTTGCTTGACTTCAAATATATGATACAAATACTTTTGGATTCAAATACCTTAAAACGCGAACTTCTTAGCATATCAAACACCCCTAGTTTTACCGCGAAAGTACGTGTTATAACATCTTTGATTCGTTTAATCTCCAACGCACGATAATTCCTTAACACTTGTTTTAACCAATCACTATCTTCGTAAAAGTCCTTAACATCTCTAGCTCATATTGATTCACACACGATGCATTCTAACATGAAAGTATGGAGTATAACATCCTTCCCCCTTAAGAATATTCATTCTCGAATGCAAAGGCGTCTGAGAGGAGAAACTAGCTCTAAAAAAGATTTCTTGAAAATTTTGACAAAGTCTCCTTTGTTAATTCTAAACGTGTCAAGCAAACACAAAACATGACATATGCCGCACAGGGCCACAAACAAGTAGTAATGTCTCATTGCTCTTAAAAATGATAGTCTCATCTCGGAGTATCATCTTCTATCGGAAGCAATTGAGGGTTCTTAGATTTTATTTCTTCTTCGTCTATTTATGTCATTTCTTATGAGATACTCACATTCGAATAGATTCTTCAGACTGAGGTAATGAGGATGTTTGAACTCCTTTCTCCTTTCGATTCTTATGTAATTCCTTCCATATTCATATAATGCCATAGGCTTTCACGGGGTTACATTCCTTGGTCCCCTTCTTCATACCATAAATGCTCTGCTACTTGCATATCATTTATCCGCACTACCTGAGGGGGAAATTTCAATGGATCTCTTCCGTATAGAGACATGGAAATTGGGTGAACGGATCTTAATTTCGAGGGAAACTCTAATTCATATGTCATTTGGTCTGTACTACGAATAATTCGCTATGACTCTTTATGTCTTAGTCAACTTGCCATACCATCTCATTACATCTTTCATGAGAATGATTTGCAAAAAGACCCCCCACCATTAACTTGAAATTTTTAAATCTCATTGTCGTGTGTCAAAATACGATTCGTAGTTTGATATACTAAATCAAGCCCGGACAATTCTATCTTAGGGACAATGTGTACTTTTTACCACTCTTCACTAGAAGTTACTCTGCCAGACTTAAATTGTATTCTCCGTGATCCTCATTTTATGGTTGTACGCGAACTCAATAAGCGGTAATTGATTATCTCACCCTTTCGTGAAGTCTTTGTTAGTGACATATCTTTGGCTCCACTCGACCACCCGTATATGGGTGAAAGTTTATACTATAATTAACTTATATGTCCGAGTTTCTTTGATAGGAACTTCAGAAGTTAAACATAATCAGCACAGAAACATTATGCACTCACACTACCTCCTGTACTTTGCCATTTTACATAACCTTTGATGATTTGTCTAGTAGTAAGTATGGTCGTCCATATGGAATCAAACTTATCGTATCTGTAATGATTTTCATGTCAACCATTCCTCATTTCTATGTCTAGGTTACCATATTATGTGTCAATTCACTGTATTTCTGATGTTCTATCTTGACTTGCTGAGAATTTTGACATTGAGCCACGAACTCTGCGATGTTCTTTTCATATATGACTGGCCAACATAGTTCTTTGGTATTACATATACCTTCAAAATGGAATAGTGTGAATAATGGAACTCCATCCTAGTCTTATCTTATAATTCTATAACACTGGGGACACATAAACGACCCTGATATCTCAAGACCCCACCTTCAATAAACTCAAAAGATGTAATCTTCTTTTGCCTAATACCTTCTCTGATGTTTCCTAAAACAAAATTGTTGCATTAATATTCCTTTCTCCTTGGTCATAAGAAGTGCCTTTACTAGATTATGAACTCTACTACAACCCCATCATCTGAGTCTACCAAGCGGATTCCTAAACCCGCTAATTAGTGAACACCTCCAGCCAACTCTTTTCTTTCTGGCTTGCTCATTTATCAATCACCTGCGGTTTTATGGCTAAACACATTTTCTAAGATATTAGCTATGTTTTGTTCACTCTATTTTATACAAATCATCCTATATGAAAGGACACTCCTCCTTATCCTTCTCGCTGCTAATAGTTGCCAATGACTCCTTATTTACGCTTATTTTTATTACACCTTACTTGCAACTCTGTTCTCTCTCTAAAATATTCTAGATCTATCTACCATTTGATTTCTCCTATACACTAGTTTCATCTTTGCAAAACTGAAAATTTGTAATGATGAATACTTGTAAATACATACACAACGATACTCAAGGCGATAAAATGTATAACACATTGTAAGGATAGTTTTGGAGTCTTTTTGGTCAAAGCTGTCATAATCAACTTATTTTGAGAAATACTTCTACAAAAGTGCTTTGAAAGAATAACAGTTTATGTGTGCTACTCTCATACATACATAATTTTGACATCATTCTTGATTCTCATCCTCGTGTTATCATACACGATAACTGATAAAATTTGTATGTATTCTCTCGTCGGTTCTACTCATAACCTAGAAGAAGCTAACGTTGTCTAACGACTTATCCTTATACTATCTTTTACTATTGCCATCCTTTTCTTATTTTCCAATTTCATCCCAAAGCTTACCTTGAGTACTGACTTTATATTCATAACTTAATGTTACTAGGTTCCTTGTCATTGCTGCCATCTAGGCCATTTCTCGAGGCTGCAACTTCGTAGTGGTAAACTAATTTTGAAGTAGTTATGCCATTTGGACGTTTCCCCAACTTGTCTTTAACTTCATGTATAGTCGTAAGTAGGTTCTTCTATAGTTCCTTATCTTTTACTTAGTCAATTTATCTTCACATCTCAATTCCAAATAATTACGTTTGACGTCATATCTCCAACTTTGACTCCTTCCTCAGATTAATGTCCTAAGGTATAACATATCCGACTACGCTCATCGTTAATTGGTAAATCAATCTTGTCTCATCTCCATATTGATTGCACTCACGCATTATTTTAAAGTTTCCTTCTAATCCTTTCTGTTATTAAACAAGGCCCACTTCTAACTTAGTATTTTACCATCTTATCTCCCTGTTCCCTTTGGGAAATAAATAAATACTTCTTCGGTTGAAATCCTGTTCGTCCTTCCATATTTTGTAAATCTGTATATCTAGCAACTTAAAATTGATCATGGAGTAACCTTTCTTCATCTGAATAAATTAAAGAGGTCTATATACGTAGAGGGTCATATATTCTTGCTGGCATACTTGCTCTCGACGAACTTAACTTTGGTATTCATGGCTTGTGAAGGAGTTCCCTATAAATTCTTTCAGGTTTCTTCTTCCACTAATTACCTTCCTCCTTTTAATCATTCGCTCATTCTAGCATTGCAATGCTAGCTAGTGTGAGAGTCCTTCGCATATCTAATCAGTATCTTTGTTTTTATTCATCTTAAATCGTCTTCCAACATCAGTGTCTCTCGGTTATATGAATCTTCTGATAATCCCCATTAATATTATTAATTCACCCTTGATGAAAACGTGGCATACGCTACTTTATAGCCTCAAAGATCACTTATTCCTTATCTTTTCTTGCCTACGAATCTTATCGCACTTCTGTACATTAACTTACATCTTCTAATGGTCTCCCCCATTTCATACTTATCGCTTTACTTGGTTTTTTTAATACTTCCTTTTCATAATATTCCACTTCTCATATTATTCAGAAATGCCAGCAAAACATCCTTGATTCTTGACTTCCCTTACTATGACTGGCCCTATTCTTTAGTCGTCCGATAATGCTTTACTTATTTAATAACCCAATATGTTGTAAAACCTCCTCAATGGTATCTTTCACATCCTAGGCTTATCGCCCATCTTTAATACATTTGCATATACTATGACTTACTAATAAGAATCAAAAACTATCCATCTGCGCTTCCCCGTACACTCGGGTAACATTCCACTAGTCAGCATAAGCATTATAAAAGATAATTGGACCGTGTATCTATCATAATCTCGATGATGGTTCGTAACTCACTAACTTGATAGTATGTAAGTATGACATCATTCAAACATAAGAACTCTACTTTGGTCTTTATTTGATATTTGTAACTTATTTTCATCGGGATGCCCTGAATCCTCGATAATATGATAGAATTCAAACTCGAATTTCAAAATAATAGTAATATAGAACGTACAGTACCTTGACACCAACTCATAAAAGAAGGATGTCTTACAAAATACCATTTACATACCTATGTTTAGAAAGTAGTCTCAGACAACACCGAAGCTTGACGCTCCATACCACTCTTACCTTGGTGTTTACGACTAAGATTTGGACACATCCTTGTCTTCTGGCTCTTGCTACCAGACCAAAAGTAATCCCCATATTTGCACGACATGATCTAACATGTGCCCGACCACACTAACAACACAGTGGCCGGGGTGATTCAACTCTACTTGTACTAACATGATCCTGAAATACTGACGTTTATGAGCCCTGCCTCGGCCTTACCTGAGAGCTCTGATCATGCACAAAAATGCTATCCAATCATAGTCTGTCGCAAACCACCAGCACTATGTACCCCTCTATAAACACCAACTTCCCTAGCCCTCTTAGTCTATCAAATAGCCTCATCGGGATCAAATCTTATAAATATTAACGAGCCTCGTTCCATAAACTCTAAAGGTTGTGAAATTCCTGACCCTGCATCGCTCTTTCCATATCCCGATCAGATAGAGCCGGTGGTGGAACTGATAAAGTTGATGAAGGTGTAGCTTCCCTTAGCTCCTATAGTCCTGGCAGAACCAAGGCTATCTGAGGAGGTGACTCATTCTGGGCCTCAGACGGGTAAGTCTAAATAGAGGCCATACCTCTGACACCCTTGTCTAATCCTTCCTTAGTGTCCTGGCTAGTTGTAGCCCTTCTGAAAAAATATATCTCTTCACAACCTACGTCAACGCATATGTTTGACTCAACTTCCTATAACTCAACTCTATCGCACAATCTAGAACATGAAAGGAAGGTAACCATCCTAAATGTCCCACAACCTCTTGTTTGTAAGTGTGGTGCTCTACACACTTATAAATAGGATTCTACTAGACATGGCTTGTAGACTCCCTTGGACAGACCTGCTCCGATACGAAGTTTGTTACACCCCAAATCGGAGGGGAATGACGGGCACTTAGGCCTACCTAACCGAGCACCAACATAACGTACATTCATAATCATGCTATCATGTGTAAATGGGCCGAAAAGGCCACCATGAGATAATCTGATTAAAACATAAAAGAAAACTCGACAAAAGACCACACAAAATGATATACAAGCTTATATACATGAGATATACGGGCCTACAAGGCCGCCATGACCATCAATATTCTTTTCATCTATCTATAAGACTATAACTCTTACGCAAACATAATAAGGTCAGGACATGGCCCCGTCATACCTGTGAACATATATATATATATATATATATATATATATATATATATATATATATATATATATATATATATATATATATAATCATATAACACAAGCAACTCCCAAGCAAGTAGAGTGCACTGACATCTTCCGCTGAGCTGATAACCTACTAAGGAGGATCATCAACCTGTCTATCTGGATATGCATCACGACATAAAACATCCACAAAATAAAGATGTCAGTACGAATAAATCACTGAGTATGTAAGCTAGGGAAACATAAACAAGAACATCAATGTAAATGAGGGATAAAAAAGATACAACATGTAACATCAGAATGCCTATGAGGGCGACTGATATCCAATGCATGATACGTATATATACTTTTAAAAAAAACATACGTCTCTATGGGCATCATCATCATATTGTACCCGGCTGTAACAGGCTTGGTAAAAATATACCCGACCATCATAAGGCTCGGTAGAATCGTACTCGGCCACGTAGGGCTCGGTAAAATCCAACTGATCAGTGATTGTACAATAGGTGTCGTACCCGGCCGAGCATAGCGGATCCGGGTAGAGGAATATATATATATATATATATATATATATATATATATATATATATATATATATATATATATATATATATATATATATATATAAACAAAGAATACAATTCATGGTAGAACGTTCGGAGCTTGTCGTAGTGATGTAAGGTCAGTAACCTCCGAATACGTTATTAAAGCTAACTCATCATCTTGAATCTTATAAGAATTGGGGTATACCAACAACATTTGATAACATAAGAATAAGAATATCAATATCAACATCAATAATTCCATAAGAAGGGAAACAATGTAAGTACTGCTAGCTTCTGAGAATGGAGTATCTTTAGAAGCTCGTTCGTTTATGTTACACACAATTAGAGTCGTGCAAAAGAAGGGAATGGATAGCTTCGCATATTTTGTCTTTTACTTAACGACTCAGCATATAAATTACCGTAGCACTTCAATCTACACCAAGACAACAGAAACTATGGTTAATGCCATGGACGAACGTAAACCATATTTCTAAGCTAGTAGCTCTCTTATAGAAAATTAGACAGCACTTCCCCTACATTTCCTTACTTTCCCGAATTCAAAACAACACTAAACAACATCATTAACAATATCAATAACTAGTCCCATCCATTCATCCCCTCAACAACGTAAGAACAATTCCAACAGCTCAAACAATAGTACAACGAGCGGCAAGCTCGGTTTACAATTAACAAAACTATGCTTGAAACCCCTTTTCCTTCCAAAACTTGTTAAAAATAGAAACCACAACATACTCAGTTTATTCCATGAATTTCCAGCCACAAAATACCATAAGGGGTCTTACAAAACAGTTCAACACACAACGACAATAAAAATACGATAATTGACCTTTATCTTACGGGTTTTCAATCATACGAGCTAATCATAAATCCTACAAGATCAAATACATATAGAGTACGAGGTTCCTTACCTTCAAACAGATAGAACAACCTGAATTTGAGATTACTTGACCACATAGTATCCTCCAATGTAGCCACAAGAACAAGGAAGAGAAACTAGTAAGCACTTCGGGTTTCTCGGCACCAGAAAACCTTTGAAATACTTCAAATCACTTAGAGTTGATATGGAACCCTTGGGAGAGTATTTTACAGAACTTAAACCACTTAAAACAATCCCCCCCCCCTGATCTGGAACAATACTAAAATCAGCAATCACAAGACGAACAAAAAACTCACTAGTACGACAGGATTCTTGGCACTTGATTTGTGTAGTTTTTCATTTGTTTGGATCTTGGATTATGAGCGAATTTTGGAAGAAGGTTTGTAAGTGTCCAGGGTCTGGAGAGAGTGAAAAATAATGAGTGAAAATGATCTGTAGGCGTCACATATATATCAAGATATTTCCATCGCCTCAAGTGGGTCCTAACGGGGCTGACTGTGCAGTATCGCGAAAATGCGAATATCGCTCTAGTCCGATGTAATATTGACAAACGGTTTAATGCTTTGGAACTATACTCGTAGACCTTTAATTTCATGGGTGGACCATACCGTAACTCTAATTATATTTGGAGAAAACCTCCGTGATATTAGAACTAAATTTCAATAGAATTATGAAGGTAGCTTGCGATAACCTTTTCCGACTTTTGTCATACAACTTGCTAAGCTTTAAAACATGTGATACAAATATTATATGATTAAAATACCTTAAAACACGACCTCCTTAGTATAGTAAGCACCCCTAGTTTTATTACGAAAGTATGGATTATAACATCTTTGATTCGTTTAACCTACAACACTCATGATAATTCCTTAAAGCTTATTTTAACCCATCACTATCTTCTAAATGTCCTTAACCTCTCCAACTCATATTGAGTCACATACGATATATTCTAACATGAAAGTATAGGGGTAACAATAAACATAGTAAGAAATTATATACGGAAAGGAAAAAAAGTGTTTATTTCACAAGAAACTTACCATGGGTCTTCACCCTCCACCCGATATTTTGGAAATGTAGTTCCAGGTACTCTGTTCCATAGGAACGGAAGATAGCATTTTTGAAGCCTAACCATAAAAACCCAGGACTTCTCCACTACCTCCATGGTAGCTGTAAAACCTTTTTTTAATTTAAAATTATAAAAAATAGATACAATTATTATAGTTGCAGCTAAAGAAAAGAAACCTAAGAGAGTAAAAAGAAACTTACGAGTGTAATTCAGTCTCTCGGGGAATAGATGGTTACCAGAGCTTAATCAATTCGTGGATAGGAACAACTGCGAATCTGCTTTACCATCCTCGATCATGATCATTCTCAGGGTCAATAATAACTCACTCATTGAGCACCGAGGATAAATACGATGGTACATAAGAGCTTAGGAGAGTATAAATAAAGAAGATGGCAAAGGATGAAGTTTTCCGAAACTATGTTCTACAGGAAGCTAAGGAGACATTAAAGTGACAGCAGAATTCTTCTATCGCCAGGTCAAATGCAACTCGAAATCCAAGGGTGAATGGATAAGAAGTATACATGAACAAATGACCTTCACGATTGCTTGTTATTCGTTCATCTTCAACAGGAGCTTCAACTAGGAAATTTTCTCTCTAACAACAATCTTTTCGAACAAGGGGGGTGTGCCCTGATTTGATGAGAGAGAAGCATAATTGTCTGCAGGGTCGTTATGACCAACTTTTTTGTTCCACACGACGCAGTCAGCAGTGAAGTTGAATTCTTTAGGGATAATCTCATATACTAAGGGATCGTCTAAGAGTTCTGTGGTATCCTCTACTTGATCTTTCTTCTTATTCTTAGAAGAAGCACTAGTAGTAGAAGAACCTCCTGTCTTGGAAGACGAACCACCCCTGTTCTCCATAGAACCAAGGGTGCAAAGTCTCCCTCCTTTCCTCCTAGACATAGGTGGAGCTTCTATGTTTGGTAACTCATAAACAACAATATTCCAACGAGGAGAACTTGTGGGGAACTAGAAGAAGCAGAAGGGTGAAGGATTTGTGAAGCCACGATAATGATAGGTGAAATAACGAATTGAGAAAAACATAAAATGTAGAGAATGAAAGGAAGAAGACGTACGCAAAGAAAGTAGGAAAAAGGTCTGAAGGTTTTGTATTTATATATCATTATGGGCCATCATTATTCGACTCTCACGTCGAAAGCACAGAGCCGTCAGTGCCTAGAAAATCGCTGTAAATTACAGAACCAATCTATTACGTCACATGACTCGAGCATTAATTGAAAGTGGTGCATGTCTTTCACTTCTGGAGCATGTCATTGGAACCTCGGGAAGAGGCAGCAAAAATAAATTCTTTACTATTTCTCGAATAATCAGTTGAGATTACTCGTGGAAGGACTATTTGTATTGGTAAAAAATAAATTCACCATATGAACGAGTTAAATTTCAACACATGCCACGTATGTTACAAAAGGATTGAAGAATGACATAGACGGAATCTGAAGAAGATTCGGTACAAGACATATTGGTATGTAACTATTAGTATTGGAACTGTTTATAATGAAACTACGCCAAATCCGGTACGGATAATCTCTCGTAGATACGGAAAGAAGGAGAATTAGTCAATCCTAGATAAAGCAGATTAAACATAAATTTTCTATCTGTTACTGATTTTCAGTGTAACGGGCAAGAAATATAATTAATGTGTATAACGGGTAAATGTGATATTGGGGAAGAGTTACGAATAATTTCACTATTTAACATCCTCTTTCTCTTTAACTGTATCCCATCTATAATTCGTTCTCATTCATACTCATTGTATTTTCGGCAAGTCTAACTTGGAGGAATTTGACAACGAAGCAATCAACAATAAGAATTTTCCTTCCTTTACTGCTTTACATAGTTGTTTAATTTCACTGTTAATTTCTTATAGTATTTTCTTGATATTCGGAAAAGTGTGTTAAATTAATTGTTAGCATCCCAAAATATAAAAACTAATTTCTTTGACCTTTAAGCTAAATTTTAGGTTAAACACTTAAAGAGTTGGTGGAGAATAAAATTTTTGAGAATATAGATTGCGGGTAATGTATACGGGTAAAAATCAAACTCATGATACACTCCGACCTCCAACAGGGTAAAACGAGCTCGAAAATGGCGCAGGATCGGAATCGAAGCAAGGGTCTTATCGAGTCAGAATCCGGGGGCCGATTGTCTGCCCTCGAGAATATCGGGGTCATGATTCGAGATCGATCCAAACACTGAGAGACTTCGGAGAACATGATCGGGCAATCAAGCACGACCAATAGAAGGCTGTGATATCCACGACCGGCCGGATATCATGGTGTGGATCTCGACACTTATCGATGTAGAGTCGACAATCAGTTAAACAGAAGATTTTTTACCTTTTATAGAGTTGTACTTAGAGTAGTATTCCCCTACTATATAAAGGGGGTCTGATAATTCATTAAACACATGGTAACACGCATTCCAAGGCAATATACTATTATTTTCACTCTTATTCTAAGCTTTTTCTTTCATTCATCAATATCACCCACCGTGAGCCCAGATCGAGGGTGAATGTTTCAATAAAGCTGGAATCTTCTTCCTCGCGTGGTTTGAATTTACTATATTTCTATTTGTTCATTCTAACCCAATTTATCGTTTTGTATCAAATTAAACCGTATATCCTTAAAACTACTTACAAATTTAATTGTTAACCGATCTTGAGGGTAAACAGTTTGGCGCCCACCGTGGGGCTAAGGATAATAGTGGCAATTTGATACAAATTACTATAACACACCCTACTTCACACTTGTTCTTTGAAGTGTCTTTGATTTCAGATCAACGTTTAAAATATCGAACTCCCAATCTGCCCCTCTAAACACAAATGCTGAGTCTGGCCACCATGGCGAGAACAACAACACGGTGCCCGGTAACGAGGTGCCCCTTGCCGATCCCAATAGAATTCCGACCGCGGACCCGATCGACGCTAACTCACATATGGCCATCAACACGAACTTGCCTACCGATCCTGAGAACAACGTCCGCGGGGGAGTCCGATCGGTAGCCCAAAATACCCATGACGGCGAAGGAGATGGGATCAACTTACAGGTGATCTTCGAAATGCTGCAAGCTCAGCAGGTAGCGATAGCCCAACTGTAGAACCAAAGCCGCGCTCCCAGTTGGGTTGAACCCAAATCATCTCGGGAAAACACTCGCAGAAATGAAGCAGCCGCAGATAGGCCAAATGAAGCTGAACTCAGGACCAAACCTGAGATAATAAAGATCGAGGAATTGAAAAAAATGGGTAGAAATGGGAGAAAAGAAAATTGAAGCCAACGACAAGAAGGTGTAGACCTACAACTCCAGGGTCGACCAAATCCCCAGAGCACCACAGATATTGAAGGGCCTAGACTCCAAAAAGTTTGTTCAGAAACTTTTTCCTCCGGGCGCAGCCCCGAAGCCGATCCTAAATATGTTCCGCATGCCTGAAATTCCTTAGTACAATGGAACAACTTACCCAAATGAACATGTGACCTCGTACACGTGCGCCATCAAGGGGAACAACTTAGAGGATGATGAGATCGAACCTCTCCTACTGAAAAAATTCGGATAGACCTTGTCAAAAGGAGCTATGATATGGTATCACAACTTATCCCCCAATTCTATTGACTCATTTGCTATGCTTGCATATGCTTTTGTAAAAGCGCACGTCGGAGCCATCAAGGTCGAGACCAGGAAGTCGGACTTTTCAAGGTAAAGCAAAGAGATAACGAGATGCTCAGGGAGTTCGTGTCAAGGTTTCAAATGGAACGGATGGACCTCCCGCCGGTGGCAGACGATTGGGCCGTTCAGGCCTTCACCCGAGGACTCAATACTCGAAGCTCGTTAGCTTCGCAACAATTGAAGAAAATCTGGTAGAATATCTGGCTGTAACTTGGGCCGATGTGCATAACCGATATCAATCAAAAATTAGGGTCGAAGATGATCAGCTTGGGGCCCCTTCCGGGTCTGTTTATCCCGTCTGAGCTAGTGACAGATCCAAAAGATACATTGATCGAGAACTAAGGTTAAGTAGGGATCGGTATCAACCGTACCACGGTGATCGTAGGGGTAATGGGTATGGATGAAACCCTGTGAGAAATGAAAAGAGAACCGATCGGACTCAAAATAACTGGGGACTCATAAGCAAAAATGGTTTTGACAGACCCATCGGGCCTAAGGAAGCGCTGAGGTTATCAGAGTACAACTTCAATGTCGATGCTGCTGCTATCGTATCCGCTATCGAGCGCATCAAAGACACCAAGTGGCCTCGACCTCTACAGTCCGATCCAGCCGAAAGGGATCCCAACTTAATATGTAAATATCATGGCACACACGGCCACATAATAGAGGATTGCCGACAGTTGAGAGAGGAAGTGGCCCGGTTATTCAACAACGGACATCTCCGGGAGTTCCTGAGTGATCGAGCCAAAAATCATTTGAGGAATAGAGATTCTAGCAAGCAGATCGAGCAGGAAGAACCTCAGCACGACATTAACATGATTATCGGTGGGGTCGACATTCCCTAGGGGCCGATGTTAAAATGCACCAAAGTATCCATCACGAGGGAAAAACAGACTCGAGATCACGTACTAGAAGGAACCTTGTCCTTCACCGACGAGGACACTGAAGGCATCGTGCAGCCCCACAATGATGCACTGGTAATATCTGTACTCATAAATAAGTCTCGAGTTAAGCATGTGTTAATTGATCCAGGTATCTTGGCCAATATCATTAGATCGAGGGTCGTGGAACAACTAGGTCTACAAGACCAAATCGTGCCTACAATCAGGGTTCTAAACGGATTCAACATGGCATGTGAGACCACTAAAGGGGAGATAACATTGCTAGTGAACACCGCCGGAACCATTCAAGAAACAAAGTTCTGCGTGATCGAAGGAGACATGAGGTACAATGCTCTGTTCAGGAGACCATGGATTCACAACATGAGGGCAGTACCCTCGACGCTGCACTAGATGCTGAAATTCCCGATGCCAAAGGGAATTAAAACAGTTTACGGAGAACAACCGGTAGCAAAGGAGATGTTCGCAGTCGACGAGGTGATCCCGGTATCCACACTTTTGATATCGAAGGGTATGAGTCCGGTGGTCAAAGATGAAACCAAATAGCAATTACCGATACCAGCTTTGATGGAAAAAACTCATTCAATTTCTTATAGCTAATATAAATTATTTCGCTTGGTCCCATCTCGATATGACAGGGATTCCGCCAGAGATAAATACTCACAAGCTAAGACTGGATCCGAAGTTCCATCCGGTCAAGCAAAAAAGGAGACCTCAGTCCGAAGTTAAGCATGCATTCATCAAGGATGAGGTATCTAAACTCTTAAAAATAGGGTCCATCCGGGAGGTTAAGTACCCGGATTGTTAGCAAACGTAGTAGTAGTCCCTAAAAAGGGTAATAAATTATTAAGAATGTGTGTAGACTATAAAAGCATCAACAGGGCATGTCCCAAGGACTCTTTCCCTTTGCCAAATATCGATCACATGATCGATGCAACGGCCGGATACGAGAACCTCAGTTTTCTCGATGGTTACTCTAGGTATAACCAAATTTGGATGGACCCGGATGACCAGGAAAAAACGTCCTTCATCACCAAATACGGTACCTACTGGTATAACGTAATGCCATTTAGACTAAAGAATGCCGGTGCCACTTACCAATGCCTAGTAAATCGGATGTTCGAAGAGCAAATAGGAAAATCAATGGAGGTTTACATTGATGATATATTGGGTAAGTCCCTGCGAGGAGAGGACCATTGCAAACATTTGCAGGAAACTTTTAACATATTGAAGAAATACAATATGAAGCTGAACACGGAGAAATATGCATTCGGAGTCGGGTCCGGGAAATTCCTTGGATTCATGGTGTCCAACTGGGGAATTGAGATTAATCTCGATAAGATCAAGGTCATCGATGACATCACCATTGTAGATAATGTAAAAGCCGTTCAAAGGTTAACCGGGCGCATAGCCGCTTTGGGTCGATTATCTCGAGGTCCTCTGACAAGAATCATCGGTTCTTTTCACTGTTGAAGAAGAAGAATAACTTCTCATGGACCCCGGAGTGCCAACAAGCCCTGGAGGAACTCAAGCGGTACCTCTCAAGCCTATTTTTGCTTTATACTCTGAAGGCAGATGAACAATTGTACTTGTACTTAGCCATATCCAAGGTAGTGGTAAGTGGATTAGGTACATATATGAGAAATTAAGAGTCTTAAGCATATTGAGTTTTCTCACACAATTTGGCATCATAACCTTTATTTGAAACACAACTCAAAGACATAGCATTTTAATACACATATCATTCTTGAACACATTCCCAAAAGATAACTTAATGTGATAGGAACATTCAGAACACGCTTTGAATACATAATCCTCGACACTTTGCTTATTCGTGGCAATCGAATTTATTGGGAACAACTCACAATATAGAATAAGGAACTTGGGACAACCATACTTGAAACTTATGAGAACATCATTGAATTAAATTCTAAGATAGTAGTTTAGCCAACATACCTTGCTTTAAGCTTTCCTTAAATTACTACAATATTTCGGAAATTCTAGCAATTCCAATCTATTTTGAGACATAACAAAATTGAATACAAATTAGGAAGGTATTCATGGTTTCAGCTCATTTGAGCATTTTATCAAACACTATGTGTGCAAATTTGGCTACAAGGTTCTTCTACAAGATTTCCTTCATTCTACAACCCAATCTTTACTTATTTGAGCTCAACAACCTTCCCACAAACCTTATTGTTACATACATGTATAAGTAATACTCTCATACCCCATAATTATACTCCAACTCAACCATCTTCTGCCTAAATTCGAAACTAAAAACTAGGGTATGGAACCTTACCTCTTAGATGAAGAACTTGTGAGATTTCCTTGTTGGATTTCAAAGCTTGGACAAGATCTTGATGAACAAAACACTTCATCTACTTCCTCTCTCTAGAACACTCTTACTTCTCTCTAAAAAACCTCAGATAATTGCCCCAAAATAATCTCCAAAGCATATTTATCAAAATAGGGTCGGGTTATGAAAATAAAAAAATTAACCCTCCGAAAGCAGGTCTGCGATCGCATAATGGACCGCAGAATGGCTATGCGGGTCGCAAAATGCACCGCAAAATCGGTGCCAAAAACTGGGCTGTACTGGTCCATTCTGCGACCAATTTTGCGGTCGCAGAATCAGTTTCGCGATCGCATATTTATTCTGCGATCGCAGGATTGGTCGCAAAATCTCATTTTTCCAGCCTTTGATAATTTGGTTATAACTTCTTATAGGAGTATCCAAATGACAAACGGTTTGAAGCGTTAGAAACTAGACTCAAAGATCTTGAATTTGATAGGTAGATGATTGCCTAACTAGTTATAGTTTGGTAGCAGCATGTGTTTGAAATAAGATCTTATGCGAACTCACTTAAAACTTTATCCCATCATAAACTTTTCAACTTGACTTAGCCTTGGGGCTCTTCTTAGACCATAAACCCTTCTTAATGCACCTCATACATATATTATCATGATCAATTGATATAATTCTTATAATAGCCCTTGTGTGCACACAAAATAATATAATTAGTGCACATCAATTTTCTTTATAGCGCTTAAGTACTTTAAAATTTTCTGGGGTGTTACAATATCCCTGGTAGCAATGATGACGAACAACTCCATCCATCCACGGTCATTATCATCATCCATGCTGGTGAGAAGGGCATGGTGGCCATGTTTACTGAACTTTATTACTCCACCATGAAAGATTTTGGGGGAATAGAGATTCATCATGCATGCCAGGGTTAGGGTTTCCCCAGTCTCCGTGCACAGCTAGCGAAGACATGTCACAGTTCGCCATATAGAACGGCCCACTTGTGCCAAATAGACGTGGTACCAATGGTAGAACTCCAAGATCACATGATCAAGACCCCTGCTCAAAGAAAACGGACCCAAGGTGAAGGGATACGTATAGACATACGTAAAGCCTTCCTTGGTGAAGGAAACTCACTCTATCAAGTCAGGAGCGATGATGTTAAGGTCTCGACAGTTGCAATCTTCCTTCACAGCAAGAGTACCGGAAGAGCGAATAAAAGAAGGATATCTGCTAACGGCCTAAGTCCGTGGAGACACAGAGGGGAACTTCTCTTGGAAGTCATTAACGATGCTCAGATGCTTGGGTATGATGATGCTCACCGTGGGAGGATCAACATTAACATCAAACTCTTTATCTTTGCTTCTCTTCGGGCCTCCACCGAAGAGAAGACCAGAATTTCCAAAGGATTCAGTAAAAAAACCATGATAGTAAAAGGGATGGTGAAGTTTTTTGAAGAAGAACCGGAAAGCGATGAAAGCAAAAGGAGGTTAAGTGCAAAGAAATGATGAACTTGTGAAAGTTTTGGAAGTGAAAGAGGTAAAATGATGAGTATAAGTAAAGATATATGCGGCAAAAATCATGTTCATAATTACCTCGAGAACCGGCAAAAATATTGTTGAATCGTGGGGCGAAATATGTTCGGGATATTAAATGTAAGAAGACGTGCGTCCTTTTCAAACGTCAGAGTCTGTTTAGAAGGATTTCAGAAAATTTCCTACCAAGAAAGGAATCTTCACCAACTTCCCAATGACACAAGGATGTGCCACCGGAAAGTAGGGAGACTATATGTATAGAGTAATATTGGTTTATATTAAATGATCAAATAGTAGCATGACATGTGGGACCGAAGACAGGTCGAAGGAAAATCAAATAATAACCTGTATCGAGAACAGCAGTTGCAGTTGCATAGGATAAACCCCGAAGGGAGCATGATCAACGTGAGCAGATTGAATGTTTGCCATCGGAACATTCATCGGATAACATTCAATGAAGAATATTTCCTGGTATTAAATGGGTAGCTGTTGCAGAGAATATTTATATTCATAGCCTGCCGTTACATATTCATCAATGGCCCTCTTTGTTGTCATTTAAGAGGGGCTTGATCCTAGGATCTTGTATCCATAGGTCTATCTATAAATAGTAGGCTTAACAGCCATTGTAACATACAAAATTTTTGGCGAAACTCATGTTATATTCCATTTCTCAAGCTCAAAAATATAACTTTATTTGCTCTTTTGCATTGTTCTTATTTCTGTCCCGGAGGTATCGCTCACGGAGCCAACTTTGTCACTTCCTTTGATTTTAACCTCTAAGTCTTATTTTTAATCTTGTTTATTTATCATTTTTGGATCAAATCAGTTTGTTTGTCTATAAACTACGCAATAAATTTAATTGTATCGTTTTACGAGTAAACAATAATAATTTAGGTTTTGGCTGCTCGTTCAATGTTTATGTTCCTTATATTTGTTGTTCCTTACCAACAATTACTGCTTGTTAATGGATGTAATTGTTTAGACAAAATTAAAGGTACTTTTCATCTTTCGTTTCCTCGAATGTTTTGTACAACTTTTAAAAATAACCTTTTCAGTTTAGACGACATTTAAAATTGACTTTTCAGATTTTCAATAGAGCACTTAATAAAAGAAAAGTGTAAAAAATTTAAGAAAAAAGATAAAAAGAATCCTAGTCTCTAAGATGGTGCCATATATATATATATATATATATATTTTTTTTTCTTTTTCTTTTTTTAAATTGTCATTTATAAAAGAAAAATTTACACTATATAACTGCTCCTAAAAAAATATCAGTATAATATATATTTTATGCATAATCTGTGTATATGTTTATATATTTTTTGACGATGTGTATTCATTTAACAATAGCCGGATTTACAAGTGCTAATTGAAAAATAGTCACAGTTTCAAGAGTAATCGAAATTTAGCTACTTTTCATGTAAAGATAAATATGAATGAAAACATTATTCAAAATTCGGAAAATATTCCAGCATAATATACTGGAGTTCGAATTTTTTGCATGTAAACTTCCAGCATAATATATTGGAGTTCCAGCATAATATACTGAATTTTCAACATAATATGCTAGAAGTTCATACACAAATACTCCTATTTTCAGTATATTATGCTGAAATTTTCAATATTAGCAGCAAAATAATGGCTATTATTCAATCACTTTACAAACGCCCACTATTTTTCAACTAGTAAAACCTTGCCAGCGAGTGCTATTTTCACAAATACAACCCGATGCCACATAGGTGGAATCCAATTCAAAATCTGCAAAATTTTTACAAGGGTTTAGTTAAGGGTTTTGTGGGAGTGATTACTCAATGGAGGGCAGGAAGTTGGTAGCAAAGCAATTCCTCAAGGACAAAAAATTCTGGGTCGCCTCTTTCCTCGTTGTCTGGGCTGCTGCTCTGCAGGTAATATCATTTTTAAGTAAAATGCTTGGATACTGATTTCCACACATCGTGCACGAACTAATGGCGAAAATTGTGCAATTTTCGTGCAGGGGCACATGATGTGGTTGCAGAGGCAAGATTCTTTCAAGCACAAATTTGGAAACTTAAACGACGAAGGCACCAATCAACAGGATAATCACTCGTCAAATTAACTACTTGTGAGATTGACTTGGATATTTTCTTCTCTTTCTTTTGATGGGATTATGAACTTGACGAAATTTTGTTTGACAAGAGTAAAATAGCGAAGCCTTTTTTATTTATTAATAATATGGTAGTGTCCAGGAGCGGGTACGTTGACTAGCTCAAGTGTATATTAAGAATTAGAAAGATGGGAAGAAATAACCTAGTTATTCTTTTCTCTAATTTGAACCAATTTGAACCTGAGACTTCATGGTTCTCCGCCCATTTCATTATCCATTAGGCTACAACCTTGGGCGCATATCAGAGCCCTTTTCTGATGGCATATTGGATAAATTTCCTGTCTTCATATGTTAGGGTCATGACTTTTGCTGCATTCTTATGAGTGAAATTTTGAGTTTTCCTTTTGAAGTATCAATATGATTGACATATATAATTTACCTATTGATGGTCTAATAAAGAGATGCCTTTCAGGAACCTCCAATATGCCATAACGTCTTTGATGAATTGGTGGACTATTTGTATCCTTTAAGGGCAGGGAATGCCTAATAAGAACTTATAGATACAGTTGATGATGCTCTCAATAGCCCATCTAAACTCTACATGGCTCTAATTTCTTCTTTGTACTCTTGCTTGGTTCTTTCTAGTAGTGTTGTCAAATGCAAAAAGCTACAAGGCCTGTTAGAACCTAATTCAGAAAGCTAGTGAAGAAACACGACAGTTATTTGAAATTATGTGGGGAATGCTCGTGTTTTTAGTGCCAAGTAAGTAAGAACTTTTTTTTAAACACACACACACACACATGCATATCAAATATCAAAGATAGGTCATGTATTTTTCTGATCAGTCAAAGAAAATTCATCCATAAGAGACGTTAAGCAATGTTTCATCAATATGGTGAGCAAAATTATGCAATGTATCAATCTGGTAACCATCAGATTTTTATCAGTAACATAAGCATATTCATCTATAGCATCATCTTCTTTCTCATTATGATGACTCTCATTAGTATCCACCTCCTCTTCTATCTTAATATGCTGAGATTAAAACTTGAAGCTTAGGTTGAGATAGCTCTTGTATGTTAAGCTTCGCTATCTATTGCCCTTGGCACATCACTGAAGTTATATATATATATATATATACACTTTTTTTGTGAATATAAACTCTATATATTTCATAAATTACTGCTAGTAGAGCTATAGACCTGTTTAAGAATTGAATGGGAACATTTGCACTTAATTTGAAATTTTGTTGCTTTGTTATTGTTGCCATCATAAGACCAAATTTTTGTTCATCTTTTGGTAATAGTGGTATCATAATTGGAATCTTCTCTCGTATTTCAATGCTTGGAACTGGTTTTTCTCTACAACTATCCATTACACTTCTGGAGTTATCAATGATAGATCCAGATAGAAGTATTCAGGATTTTAGCAAATAGCAATCTCTGTTATGAATGATGCAATTAGCATTCCCATTTTATTCTCTTGGGCTAGTCTTGTCAAATGATATTTGGTCTCTTAAATTGAACATGCTGGACTTTTTTGTCAATGGATATCCCATAAAAGCCATAACATTGTGGTGCTAGTATATAGGAATTCGATAGTTGGTAGATTTCATAGAAACATTTACACCATGTGCAAGTGTATGCTATTGCTGAGTTATATGTTCGATAGTTGTTGAATGTGTTAAATTACTGCCAAGAAGATTACTAAAGGTGAAAAATTCACAATGTAACTTGATGGTTTGTACTGTGTTAGGTAGTCATGTTTCCACCATAGGACTGGCAGGTTATTACCAAGTCATCTATTGGATAGTTTCGGAATTTGTTAGCCAGTAATTATCAACGGTGATAAAGGAATAACTGCAGATTTTGGAGTGTATCTGCTGTACCATGACCGCAGTTGTTTATGCAAAATAAGAATAATGACATCAAAATTGTATCAAAAGATTATTTTGATGTGTATAAAAGTTTTTTTAATTTGTTAGAAGGATATGTTTCAATAAATACTCATCTACATTGGACAACCATCATTTTTATCCGTCTATTTCATTCATTCAATGAGATTTGCTTTGAGCAAGAGTTGTATATTATCTACATCAGTTGTGGTGAATTGACGTCATTGGTAATAAATACGGGAGTCCGGTCTTCACCCTGGAACCAGTTATGGAGGATGGTGATTTCTCTGTGTGTTTTATGTGGTTGAGTAAGTTGAATGAGTGCTTATTTCCTACCGGAATCAAAGGTGAAATGATTTTGATTGGAGAACTGAGAATGATTCTTGGTGGTTATCTGACTTTGTCACCTAGTATTAAAGCTGACAAGCTTATGTAGATTTTCCTTAGATAAATGCTAAAGAATAAAGTTATACATAACATGCAGAAATGACGAGGGCAGCTTCTGTGGTAGGTCTACTTCCTAAGCTCGGTGTGAATCATTCAATTGCAGTTAAAAGTGTGAAATGCTTTCACCTTATGTATTTCTTGGAATTTTGAGGATGTCTTGCTCAGGCTAGTTAAGCATTAACTGAGAACTTGAGCTGTTACAAAAACTTGAAATGACTAATGAGAATATGGGTTGGTAAGTTATCTGTCAGTTTACTCCAATAGAATATGTAATTTGTTCATGTGGGTCGGGTGTTTTCTACTTCAAGATCTACCTGTAAATGGCGGACACATTAGGAACATTAGTTACGCACAAACACCCTAGATGTGAACGTAGAAGTGGAGCCATGGTTTGATGATTGCTGGTGCCATAGTCTTTAATGCAAACCTTTAATCTTCATATAACTAGATTAATATTATGTCAATTGATACCATCTTAGAAAATTTTGAAAATCAAGGAATAAGATTGTTTACCCTCAAACTCGGATAACAATTAAATTTATAAGCGATTTTAAGGATACGCGGATTAACTTGACACAAAATGATAAATTAAGTTGCTATTGAGTAAATAAAGATAAATAAATTCAAACCACATGAGTTGGATAATTTCAGCCTTGATGGAACAATTTCCCTCGAGCTGGGCTCACCACGACCGGTGTCGATAAACAGAAGAATAAGAGCTTAAAGAAAGAGAAAATAATAATGTATTGCTTTTGAGTGCATGTTACAATGTGTAAAAATAAATTATTAGACCCCCTTTATATAATAGGGGAGCCCTATTTTAGGTACAACTCTATAAAAAGGTAAAAATTTTTCTGATTCACTGATTGTCGGCTCCTTATCGATACGCGCCGAGATCCCCGCCGTAATATTCGGCCGGTCCCGAATATTTTGGCCTTCTGTTGGCTATGTTGGATTGTCTGACAATGTTCTTCGAAGTCGCTCGAGGCTACGACAGATTTCGGGATCATGGCCTCGATATTCTCGAAGGCAGGCGTCATGCCCCCGGGTTCTAGTCCGGTGGGATTTTGGGCTCGGTTTCGGTCCCTTATTGCCATGTCTCGAGCTTTGGCTTATCTTGTCGGAGGCTAGGATGCATCATGAGGTCGGTTTCACCCGTATACAGATAGTCCCCTCGTTTTTCGGAGAGTAAACGACGAGAAACGACATGAGCTTCCGATTCTTGCTTCGAAGCATCGTAACAGAAACGACAAAACAACTGAAACGTCTCGTCAGTCAAGTCTTAATGGCATTAAATTCATGTCAGCCGGCGGTCGGCTGTCCCTGGATGCGAAACATCGCTAAAATACTATAAATACCCCCTTTGTTCATTTTAACTTTACATCCAAACCTTCTACCCTCGTACCTTTAAGATTTCAATATTTTCTAGCATTTTTACTCAGGTTTTTCGAGATTCTTTGCAAGAATTTTTACCCGTCTTCATCTTAAGCCATCAAGTCCAATCTTTCAACTTCCTTTCTTTCTCCACCTTTCTTAGATTTTCCTCCATTGTATAAAGAAATGGCAAAGACTTCAAAAATCGTTCCCCAGAAAGAAACCCCTTCTACTTCGCGGCCGGCTACTGAGGCCGAGGAGACTGTTTCGCGCGCTGCCGTTGACGAACCAGTAGCTGAACCCCTTTGAAAATGTTCATCCCCGGGGGACGCTCGGTCAACATCGATTTCAAGGTTGAAAAACCTTCCTCCGTACAAGGCCAGTGTGAGGAGGTCTCGAGATACATCTGCTCGATCACTGAAGAAGTCCTCCATATGGTCCGAAAAGACTGCAACTGGGTCGGTAATGACATAGTAATCCCCCACCCCGATGAGACCATCACTACCTATGTCGAGGGATACTCAAGTGTTTACACTTATCCCTTTACACTGGGCCCGGTGGACCCGATCATCATTAATTTCTGTAAGAGATACGAGGTATGCCTCAGTCAGATCCATCCTTCACTGTGGAGGATTGTGATCCTCCTTCGGTTCTTTGTGAACAAAATCGATGGATGCTCATTCACCATCGACCATCTTCTTCGTTTATACAGTTCTCGAATTTTTCGGGGAGGGGGGGGGGGGCTGATAAAGCTCGTGCATCGGGCCAGTAAAGCCCCGTTATCAAGTATTGATGAGGACCGGGATCGGGGCTGGCAAGGCCGTTTTGTCCGAGTGTGGACTTCGGACTTAATCCCAGCTGAGTGCATGCCATTTTCCGAGAAGTGGAATACCTCACGTAAGTATGATTTACTTTTGAATGTCGATTCTACACTTACTTCTCTTTTTCTTACCGATGCTTTGTGGTGGTACAGCCGTTGCTCGGGTCCCGAACGCTGTCCCTCGACTCAAGGAGTGGGTCGAGGGTATCGTATCACAGATGACATATTCCGAGCGCTCGTGGAGCAAGCTCTCAAAGGGCCGTTGGGAGGCCCGTTCCCATGGTGAAACTTCTTTCCCGAGTAGGTAGTATTAGTATTCCTCTTTTAATATTAAGCCCTTACTCCCTTTACTTCTTTTTGCAGGCTTATCTACGGACGTCGAGATGAAGCCTCCGGTCGGTGGCGAGGGCTTATCTGCTAAGTTCCCTGCTCCGAGACAGGCCGGATAGAAGAAAAGAAAAAGGGCTCCGAGTTCCCCGAGCTCGGAGAAAAAGAAAACAAGAAGAAGGCTGCTGCGCAAATCAAAAGAACGCACCAGTGCCCGAGCACCGTCTTCGGATTTGCTCTATCGTCTGAGAGACCAATCCAAAGAAGAAGAAGAAGAACCCTATGTTCTGGTGGCCCGCGTGCCGTCGCAGCTTGAAGGGCAGGGGGCCTCCGAACCAGAGAACCGCGAGACCAATTTGCCTCAAACTAAAGAGGTCGATGAGGAGGCTAGGGCCGAGGCTTCCCGGGATGCGGGCAATGCCTCTAAGGAGGCACTCGATGTGATAGACATCCCCGAGTCACCCTCGTTTACTGAGTCTATGTACATCGAGGCCCAAACGGTGAAAGAATGCCCCAATGAGGGGGCCCATGGGGCGGAGGACCCTTTCCGCAACTTTTTTGATGGCGTGGATTCCACTGCCACGGAGGACGTCACCGGATTGGGTGACTTAGAGATGCCGAAGAAGAGTCCGTCTTCGGAAGCTAGTGGGCCTACCTCGAGCCCGAAACTGATCAACCGGTTCCCTGCCCCGAGCGTGGATCCTGATCGGAAGCGATCCATCATCATCTCTGTTCCGGAAGACGCCCGAATTCTTTCTGCCCCCGTAGGGGTGGCCAGTTACCTTCGGTACCTGGTGACCGAGTAAGACCAAGCCAAAATGAACGAGGTAGACGCGCCCTGCCTATTCAACGAAGCACAACAGTCGCTGAATCGGGTAACTTTACACAACTCTTGGTGATTTCAATTTCTCCTCTTATACTTGAACTAATTCGTTGATAATCCTAATATTCTTCTTCGTACTTGTAGGCCTCAATACTTCACCATGAAACTTTTCTCTAGTATCGGGATGAGTTGAACCAGCTCGAAGCCGAAGTCAGAGGGCTTACTAAGAAGAGATATACCTATAAACTTCTCGGTGAGCAGCGTGAAGGGGATGCTATGAGCCTTCGAGGTGAATTGGAAGTGGCTCGGAAAGAACATGCGACCTGGTTGAACAGGTAAAAATCTTTGAAGTTAGTGATGATGAGCTAGACACGGTGACTAATGGTTGGAACCCGCTGGTCCAACAGAAGATTGATCGGATCGACCTACTCTAAGCCGAGATGGATGCAGTCAAGGTCGAAGCCGAAGAGTGGAGAGGCAGGATGGACTGCCTGGCCTCGGAAAAAGAAACTTCACGGCCGCAGTTGGCCTCAGCGGAGGCTCAACTTCGGGCGGCGAAGGAGAAAACCGAGGCTCGGTCCCAAAAAGTTGAGGAGCTTCAGTCTCAGCTAAGCTCGGTCGCTTCCGATCGAGAGACTCTTGCCAAGGAGTTTAAAGCGGCCAAGTCGGTGGTTGAAGTGACCAAAGCTGATGCCGACGAGATGGTGGCCCAGTATAAGGCCGATGCCAAGGCAGCCCAGGACCGGTTGAAAGATACCGTCGAATACGTGAAGTGGCAGTCCCGAAGGGAGGCCCTCGAAGAAATTCATGCTCGGGGTTTTGATTTATCGGTCGAGGTAGATAGTGCTAAGGGGTTCGAAGCCGAGGCCAAGAAACTGGCGTATCCCGAGGATGAAGAAGACTCCGAGGGTTCGGACGGATCCGGGTGCGGAGAAGACTCTGATGGTGCCGGTGACGAGGCGGGCTCCGGTGGAGACCATGCCGTTTAAGTGCCTTGTACATTTTTCTTTGTTTTTGTATTTTTGTACTTTTTTTTGTCAAGGTCGTTTGGCCTTTGTAAAGATCTTTTCATATATATATATATATATATATATATATATATATATATACTCTTTTTTCCCTTCGACAGTTTTAAGCTTGTTTCCTTCCGCTTTGTTCTTTATGCAAAGATATCGAAATGCCTTAGCATGTTATATTTAGGTCTTGCCCGGAGGTTCGAACATGCATTTCTTTCGATATTATTTTGTTTATGATTCGTGGGAGCTCGGTATGATCGGAAACTTTTTCCAAAATACTTAGAAATTTTTAGATTATAATTTGTCGTTGGTAGCCTTTTGAACCGGTTTAGAAATTTTGAAGACCTTGTTTTTTGTTACAGGTCTCAGACGTCTTCGAGTCGTTTCAGTACGGTCGTAGCCTTTTTTGTTCGGGTGTTGCCCAGTGGGTTTGTTACCCCGAGTCATTCAGGTTTAACCGAGATAACCATTCCCGAATGGGGGTGGCCGTAGCCTTTAAAGTTCGAGCACTGCAAAATAATCTTTGTGCCCCCGGACTTTATTATCCCAGGATGTCCGAACCTGCCTTGAGCGGCACTCCCGAGTAAGGTGGCCCTTGGGCTCGATGTCTTCGGGGGATCAAATGTAACAAGGAAAAATTTTCAAAGGGCAAAATATTTATCGGCAAGGTAGAAACTTCCTTTAAATTTTGTGCGTAATATACAAAGTTACACATGTGTTCAAGCTTTGTGTCCAGGCTCGGGTGGTCTATGTGGGCACCGTTCATTCGACCGTTTGGCCCTTACAGTAAATCCTATCGATCGAGCCTAGACTATTCGAGCACGAAGTTTCTTTCCTTGCCAAAATTGTTTTCCAAGAGTGATGCCCCCAGTGTTCGAGGTCGACTATAGAGAAGCCTTGAATACTGTTGACAACCAGTCTTCGATTCTATGTTAGCACGATCTACTGTTGCCTCGTCAAAAACCTTGCCGGAAAACCCATTTGGGACAAAACCGGTTCAAGGGAAAAAAAGTGCAACGCGTGCTTTCATGCCTAAAAATTGTGTCGTTCTTTGGCGGCTACCTGCAAGTGTTAGTCCAAAATGTAGATAAATAAAAGAAGTGAACGGGGTCATACCTTAGCAGTAATATCGTTTCAAGTGAGTTACGTTCCAGTTGTTCGGTAATCGTTCACCGTTCATTGCTCTGAGTTTGTACGACCCTTTTCCGGTGATCTCGATAATTTGATACGGACCTTCCCAGTTTGGTCCCGACTTCCCTTCGTTCGGGTTCCGGGTGTTCAATGTGACCTACCTCAACACTAAGTCCCCGACATTGAAGTGTCGAAGGTTGGCTCTTCGATTGTAATACCTCTAGATCCATTGTTTTTGAGCTGCCATCCGGACGAGGGCGGTTTCGCGCCTTTCATCTAACAGTTCTAGGCTCGTATTCATGGTCTCGTTGTTTGATTCTTTGGTTGCATATCGGAACCTGAGACTCGGTTCTCCGACTTCGACCGGTATTAGAGCTTTGTCACCGTAAACCAATGAGAATGGGGTGGCCCCGGTACTGGACTTCGAGGTCGTACATTAAGCCCATAGGACTTCGGGCCAGATTTCTTTCCATTTTCATTTGGCTTTGGTCAATCTCTTTCTGAGGTTTTAGAGTATGGTTTTGTTCGTGGACTCTGCTTGTCCGTTCCCACTAGGGTGATATGGTGTTGACAGCATTCTTTTGATCTTATGATGAATCATCGGAGTATGCCTTTGACACCCGTCGCATTTTCGTACGAACTCCTTCGCGTCCTTTTCCATATCGATCCAATAGTAGCTAGCTCTGATTATTTTCTGAACTAATGATTCAGTGCCCGAATGATTTCCGCAGGTGCCTTCGTGAATTTTCCTCAGAACATAATCGGTGTCTCCGGGTCCTAGACATATTACAAGTGGGCCATCGAGCGTTCTCCGGAACAATGTACCGTCTTTGGATAGGCTGAACCGGGCCACCTTTGTACACAGAGTCCTCGATTCCTTTGGGTCCAAAGGCAGTTTTCCGATTTTCAGATATTCCATATATTTGTTTCTCTAGTCCCAAGTTAGGCTTGTTGAGTTTATCTCGGCATGACCTTCTTCCACCACCGATCTCATGAGTTGCACGATCGCCCCAGAGTTGAACTCGTTGTCATCGATCGACGACCCCAAGTTAGCAAGGGCATCGGCCTCGTTATTTTGATCCCGAGGCACGTGTTGTAGAGTCCATTCTTTGAACCGATGTAACGTTACCTGCAGTTTATCCAGGTACCTTTGCATTCGTTCTTCTCTAACTTCGAAGGTCCCATTAATATGGTTCACCACGAGGAGGGAATCGCACTTAGCTTCGACCACCTCTGCCCCCAAGCTTTTGGCCAGTTCGAGACCTGCAATCATGGCCTCATATTCGGCTTCATTGTTAGTTAATTTTATAGTCCTGATAGATTGTCTAACTATATTACATGCGGGCGGTTTCAATACAATTCCAAGTTCGGACCCCTTCGCGTTCGAGGCGCCGTCCGTAAAGAGGTTCCAGATTTTCGAAGAGGTCCCCGAGTTCAACAACTCTCTTTCGACCTCGGGTATTAGAGCCGGTGTAAAGTCGGCCATAAAGTCTGCCAAAATTTGAGACTTAATGACGGTCTGAGGCCGATATTCGATGTCGTACCCACTGATCTCTACGGACCATTAGGCCAACCGTCCTGAGAGCTCGAGTTTATGCATTACATTCCTCAATGGGTAAGTGGTTACCACACATATGGAGTGACATTGGAAGTACGATTTTAGCTTCCTAGAGGCGCTTAGCAAAGCGAGCGCCAACTTTTCTAGGTGAGGGTACCTAGTTTCGGCCTCGCCGAGAGTCCTACTAACATAGTAAATTGAAAATTACGTACCTTTCTCCTCCTGGACCAGGACTCCACTTACCGCTATCTCCGATACTGCCAAGTACATGTATAACTATTCGTCTGTCTTCGACGTGTGAAGCAGCGGCGGGCTCGATAGATATCGCTTAAGCTCCTCCAAGGCCCGTTGGCACTCCGGGGTCTATGAGAAGTTATTCTTTTTCTTCAACAATGAGAAGAAATGGTAAAGACTTCAAAAATCGTTCCCCAGAAAGAAACCCCTTCTACTTCGCGGCCGGCTACTGAGGCCGAGGAGACTGTTTCGCGCGCTGCCGTTGACGAACCAGTACCTGAACCCCTTTGAAAATGTTCATCCCCGGGGGACGCTCAGTCAACGTCGATTTCAAGGTTGAAAAACCTTCCTCCGTACAAGGCCGGTGTGAGGAGGTCTCGAGATACATCTGCTCGATCACTGAAGAAGTCCTCCCTATGGTCCGAAAAGACTGCAACTAGGCCGATAAGGGCATAGTAATCCCCCACCCCGATCAGACCATCACTACCTATGTCGAGGGATACTCAAGTGTTTACACTTATCCCTTTACACTGGGCCCGGTGGACCCGATCATCATTAATTTCTGTAAGAGATACGAGGTATGCCTCAGTCAGATCCATCCTTCACTGTGGAGGATTGTGATCCTCCTTCGGTTCTTTGTGAACAAAATCGATGTGTGCTCATTCACCATCGACCATCTTCTTCGTTTATACAGTTCTCGAATTTTTCGGGGAGGGGGGGGGGGGCTGATAAAGCTCGTGCATCGGGCCAGTAAAGCCCCGTTATCAAGTATTGATGAGGACCGGGATCGGGGCTGGCAAGGCCGTTTTGTCCGAGTGTGGACTTCGGACTTAATCCCAGCTGAGTGCATGCCATTTTCCGAGAAGTGGAATACCTCACGTAAGTATGATTTACTTTTGAATGTCGATTCTACACTTACTTCTCTTTTTCTTACCGATGCTTTGTGGTGGTACAGCCGTTGCTCGGGTCCCGAACGCTGTCCCTCGACTCAAGTAGTGGGTCGATGGTATCGTATCACAGATGACATATTCCGAGCGCTCGTGGAGCAAGCTCTCGAGGGGCCGTTGGGAGGCCCGTTCCCATGGTGAGACTTCTTTCCCGAGTAGGTAGTATTAGTATTCCTCTTTTAATATTAAGCCCTTACTCCCTTTACTTCTTTTTGCAGGCTTATCTACGGACGTCGAGATGAAGCCTCCGGTCGGTGGCGAGGGCTTATCTGCTAAGTTCCCTGCTCCGAGACAGGCCGGATAGAAGAAAAGAAAAAGGGCTCCGAGTTCCCCGAGCTCGGAGAAAAAGAAAACAAGAAGAAGGCTGCTGCGCAAATCAAAAGAACGCACCAGTGCCCGAGCACCGTCTTCGGATTTGCTCTATCGTCTGAGAGACCAATCCGAAGAAGAAGAAGAACCTTATGTTCTGGTGGCCCGCGTGCCGTCGCAGCTTGAAGGGCAGGGGGCCTCCGAACCAGAGAACCGCGAGACCAATTTGCCTCAAACTAAAGAGGTCGATGAGGAGGCTAGGGCCGAGGCTTCCCGGGATGCGGGCAATGCCTCTAAGGAGGCACTCGATGTGATAGACATCCCCGAGTCACCCTCGTTTACTGAGTCTATGTACATCGAGGCCCAAACGGTGAAAGAATGCCCCAATGAGGGGGCCCATGGGGCGGAGGATCCTTTTAGCAACTTTTTTGATGGCGTGGATTCCACTGCTACGGAGGACGTCACCGGATTGGGTGACTTAGAGATGCCGAAGAAGAGTCCGTCTCCGGAAGCTAGTGGCCCTACCTCGAGCCCGAAACTGATCAACCGGTTCCCTGCCCCGAGCGTGGATCCTGATCGGAAGCGATCCATCATCATCTCTGTTCCGGAAGACGCCCGAATTCTTTCTGCCCCCGTAGGGGTGGCCAGTTACCTTCGGTGCCTGGTGACCGAGTAAGACCAAACCAAAATGAACGAGGTAGACGCGCCCTGCCTATTCAACGAAGCACAACAGGCGCTGAATCGGGTAACTTTACACAACTCTTGGTGATTTCAATTTCTCCTCTTATACTTGAACTAATTCGTTGATAATCCTAATATTCTTCTTCGTACTTGTAGGCCTCAGTGCTTCACCATGAAACTTTTCTCTAGTATCGGGATGAGTTGAACCAGCTCGAAGCCGAAGTCAGAGGGCTTACTAAGAAGAGATATACCTACAAACTTCTCGGCGAGCAGCGTGAAGGGGATGCTAAGAGCCTTCGAAGTGAATTGGAAGTGGCTCGGAAAGAACATGCGACCTGGTTGAACAGGTAAAAATCTTTGAAGTTAGTGATGATGAGCTAGACACGGTGACTAATGGTTGGAACCCGCTGGTCCAACAGAAGATTGATCGGATCGACCTACTCTAAGACGAGATGGATGCAGTCAAGGTCGAAGCCGAAGAGTGGAGAGGTAGGATGGACCGCCTGGCCTCGGAAAAAGAAACTGCCCGGGCGCAGTTGGCTCAGCGGAGGCTCAACTTCGGGCGGCGAAGGAGAAAATCGAGGCTCGGTCCCAAAAAGTTGAGGAGCTTAGTCTCAGCTAAGCTCGGTCGCTTCCGATCGAGAGACTCTTGCCAAGGCGTTTAAAGCGGCCAAGTCGGTGGTTGAAGTGACCAAAGGTGATGCCGACGAGATGGTGGCCCAGTATAAGGCCGATGCCAAGGCAGCCCAGGACCGGTTGAAAGATACCGTCAAATACGTGAAGTGGCAGTCCCGAAGGGAGGCCCTCGAAGAAATTCATGCTCGGGGTTTTGATTTATCGGTCGAGGTAGATAGTGCTAAGGGGTTCGAAGCCGAGGCCAAGAAACTGGCGTATCCCGAGGATGAAGAAGACTCCGAGGGTTCGGACGGATCCGGGTGCGGAGAAGACTCTGATGGTGCCGGTGACGAGGCGGGCTCCGGTGGAGACCATGCCGTTTAAGTGCCTTGTACATTTTTCTTTGTTTTTGTATTTTTGTACTTTTTTTTGTCAAGGTCGTTTGGCCTTTGTAAAGATCTTTTCATATATATATATATATATATATATATATATATATATATATATATATATATATATAGGCTCTTTTTTCCCTTCGACAGTTTTAAGCTTGTTTCCTTCCGCTTTGTTCTTTATGCAAAGATATCGAAATGCCTTAGCATGTTATATTTAGGTCTTGCCCGGAGGTTCGAACATGCATTTCTTTCGATATTATTTTGTTTACGATTCGTGGGAGCTCGGTATGATCGGAAACTTTTTCCAAAATACTTAGAAATTTTTAGATTATAATTTGTTGAGGGTAGCCTTTTGAACCGGTTTAGAAATTTTGAAGACCTTGTTTTTTGCTACAGGTCTCGGACGTCTTCGAGTCGTTTCAGTATGGTCGTAGCCTTTTTTGTTTGGGTGTTGCCCAGTGGGTTTGTTACCCCGAGTCATTCAGGTTTAACCGAGATAACCATTCCCGAATGAGGGTGGCCGTAGCCTTTAAAGTTCGAGCACTGCAAAATAAGCTTTGTGCCCCCGGACTTTATTATCCCGGGATGTCCGAACCTGCCTTGAGCGGCACTCCCCGAGTAAGGTGGCCCTTGGGCTCGATGTCTTCGGGGGATCAAATGTAACAAGGAAAAATTTTCAAAGGGCAAAATATTAATCTGCAAGGTAGAAACTTCCTTTCAATTTTGTGCGTAATATACAAAGTTACACATGTGTTCAAGCTTTGTGTCCAGGCTCGGGTGGTCTATGTGGGCACCGTTCATTCGACCGTTTGGCCCTTACAGTAAATCCTATCGATCGAGCCTAGACTATTCGAGCACGAAGTTTCTTTCCTTGCCAAAATTGTTTTCCAAGAGTGATGCCCCCAGTGTTCGAGGTCGACTATAGAGAAGCCTTGAATACTGTTGACAACCAGTCTTCGATTCTAAGTTAGCACGATCTATTGTTGCCTCGTCAAAAACCTTGCCGGAAAACCCATTTGGGACAAAACCGGTTCAAGGGAAAAAAAGTGCAACGCGTGCTTTCATGCCTAAAAATTGTGTCGTTCTTTGGCGGCTACCTGCAAGTGTTAGTCCAAAATGTAGATAAATAAAAGAAGTGAACAGGGTCGTACCTTAGCAGTAATATCGTTTCAAGTGAGTTACGTTCCAGTTGTTCGGTAATCGTTCACAGTTCATTGCTCTGAGTTTGTACGATCATTTTCCGGTGATCTCGATAATTTGATACGGACCTTCCCAGTTTGGTCCCGACTTCCCTTCGTTCGGGTTCCGGGTGTTCAATGTGACCTTCCTCAACACTAAGTCCCCGACATTGAAGTGTCGAAGGTTGGCTCTTCGATTGTAATACCTCTAGATCCATTGTTTTTGGGCTGCCATCCGGACGAGGGCGGTTTCGCGCCTTTCATCTAACAGTTCTAGGCTCGTATTCATGGTCTCGTTGTTTGATTCTTTGGTTGCATATCGGAACCTGAGACTCGGTTCTCCGACTTCGACCGGTATTAAAGCTTTGTCACCGTAAACCAACGAGAATGGGGTGGCCCCGGTACTGGACTTCGAGGTCGTACATTAAGCCCATAGGACTTCGGGCCAGATTTCTTTCCATTTTCATTTGGCTTTGGTCAATCTCTTTCTGAGGTTTTAGAGTATGGTTTTGTTCGTGGACTCTGCTTGTCCGTTCCCACTATGGTGATATGGTGTTGAGAGCATTCTTTTGATCTTATGATGAATCATCGGAGTATGCCTTTGACACCCGTCGCATTTTCGTACGAACTCCTTCGCGTCCTTTTCCATGTCGATCCAATAGTAGCTAGCTCTGATTATTTTCTGAACTAATAATTCAGTGCCCGAATGATTTCCGCAGGTGCCTTCGTGAATTTTCCTCAGAACATAGTCGGTGTCTCCGGGTCCTAGACATATTACAAGTGGGCCATCGAGCGTTCTCCGGAACAATGTACCGTCTTTGGACAGGCTGAACCGGGCCACCTTTGTACATAGAGTCCTCGATTCCTTTGGGTCCGAAGGCAGTTTTCCGATTTTCAGATATTCCATATATTTGTTTCTCTAGTCCCAAGTTAGGCTTGTTGAGTTTATCTCGGCGTGACCTTCTTCCACCACCGATCTCATGAGTTGCACGACCGCCCCAGAGTTGAACTCGTCGTCATCGATCGACGACCCCAAGTTAGCAAGGGCATCGGCCTCGTTATTTTGATCCCGAGGCACGTGTTGTAGAGTCCATTCTTTGAACCGATGTAACGTTACCTGCAGTTTATCCAGGAGGTACCTTTGCATTCGTTCTTCTCTAACTTCGAAGGTCCCATTAATATGGTTCACCACGAGGAGGGAATCGCACTTAGCTTCGACCACCTCTGCCCCCAAGCTTTTGGCCAGTTCGAGACCTGCAATCATGGCCTCATATTCGGCTTCATTGTTAGTTAATTTTATAGTCCTGATAGATTGTCTAACTATATTACATGCGGGCGGTTTCAATACAATTCCAAGTTCGGACCCCTTCGCGGTCGAGGCGCCGTCCGTAAAGAGGTTCCAGATTTTCGAAGAGGTCCCCGAGTTCAACAACTCTCTTTCGACCTCGGGTATTAGAGCCGGTGTAAAGTCGGCCATAAAGTCTGCCAAAATTTGTGACTTAATGACGGTCTGAGGCCGATATTCGATGTCGTACCCACTGATCTCTACGGACCATTAGGCCAACCGTCTTGAGAGCTCGAGTTTATGCATTACATTCCTCAATGGGTAAGTGGTTACCACACATATGGAGTGACATTGGAAGTACGATTTTAGCTTCCTAGAGGTGCTTAGCAAAGCGAGCGCCAGCTTTTCTAGGTGAGGGTACCTAGTTTCGGCCTCGCCGAGAGTCCTACTAACATAGTAAATTGAAAATTACGTACCTTTCTCCTCCTGGACCAGGACTCCACTTACCGCTATCTCCGATACTGCCAAGTACATGTATAACTGTTCGTCTGTCTTCGACGTGTGAAGCAGCGGCGGGCTCGATAGATATCGCTTAAGCTCCTCCAAGGCCCGTTGGCACTCCGGGGTCTATGAGAAGTTATTCTTTTTCTTCAACAATGAGAAGAAACGGTGGCTCTTGTCGGATGACCTCGAGATAAATCGTCCCAAGGCGGCTATACGTCTGGTTAACCTTTGCACGGCCTTCACGTTGTCCACAACAGTGATATCTTCGATGGCCTTGATATTATCGGGGTTGATCTCGATCCCCTGGCTGGTTACCATGAATCTGAGGAATTTACCGGGCCTGACTCCAAATGCACATTTCTTCGGGTTCAGCTTCATATTGTATTTCTTCAATATGCTGAAGGTATCCTGCAAATGTTTCAAATGGTCTTCTGCTCGCATTGTCTTAACCAACATATCGTCAATGTAAACCTCCATTGATTTTCCTATTTGTTCTTCGAACATCCGATTTACTAGGTGTTGGTAAGTGGTGCCGACGTTTTTTAGTCCGAATGGCATCACATTATAGCAGTAGCTGTCGTACTTAGTGATGAAGGAAGTTTTTTCCTGATCACCCGGGTCCATCCGAATTTTATTGTACCCGGAATAGGCGTTGAGAAAACTGAGGATCTCGTGGCAGGCCGTCGCATCGATCATGCGATCGATGTTAGGCAAAGGGAAAGAGTCCTTGGGACACGCTTTATTTAGATCTTTATAATCCACACACATTCTTAATTTGTTCCCTTTTCTGGGGACTACTACTACGTTTGCTAGCTAATCCGGGTATTTTACTTACCGGATGGATCCTATTTTATGGAGTTTAGATACCTCGTCATTGATGAAAGCATGTTTGACCTCGGACTGGGGTCTCCTCTTTTGCTTGATTGGGTGGAACTTCGGGTCCAAGTTTAGCCTATGACTGGTTTTTTCCGGCGGGATCCCTGTCATATCAAGGTAGGACCAAACGAAACAATCTTCGTTAGCTATAAGAAATTGAATGAGTTTTATCTTGAGCTCGGGATTCAACACCATGCACAGTATACCTTCCGATCGGGAAAGTGTTTGATCAATACGACTTGCTCCAGTTCTTTGATCGTCGATTTGGTAGCATCAGAGTCATCGGGAGCTACGAAAGACCTGGGAAACCTGTAGTCGTCGTCTTTGCCCATCTCCTTCTTCTTCGATTGGGACGGAGTCAATGTTAGTAATTTCTATTTAGTTTCTCCCTTGGTGATTGGACCTAGCTCCTTTGGTGTCGAAAGTGTGGATATCGGGACCACCTCGTCAACTGCGAACATCTCTTTTGCGGCTGGTTGTTCTCTGTAAACTGTTTTTATTCCTCCTGGCGTTGGGAACTTCATCATCTGGTGCAGAGTCGAGGGTACCGCCCTCATATTGTGAATCCATGGTCTCCCGAACAAAGCATTGTTTCTCATGTCCCCTTCGATCACATTGAACTTTGTTTCCTGAACGGTCCCGGCGGTATTCACCGGTAATGTTATCTCTCCTTTAGTAGTCTCACATGCCATGTTGAACCCGTTTAGGACTCGGACCGCGGGCACAATATGATCTTGCAGGCCGAGCTGTTCCACGACCCTCGATCCGATGATGTTGGCCGAGCTACCTGGATCAATTAATACACGCTTAACTCGAGATTTATTTATAAGTACTGATATTACCAGTGCATCGTTGTGGGGATGCACGATCCCTTCAGCGTCTTCGTCGTTGAAGGACAAGGTTCCCTACGGCACATAATCCCGAGTTCATTTTTCCCTTGTGATAGATACTTTGGTACGCTTCAGCATCGGCCCCTGGGGTACATCGACCCCATCGATGATCATGTTGATGACATGCTGAGGTTCCTCATGTTCGGTCTGTTTAACTGAATCTCTGGTCCTAAAGTGGTTCTTGGCTCGGTCGCTCGGGAACTCTCGGAGATTCCTGTTATTGAATAGCCGGGCTACTTCCTCTCTCAATTGTCGGCAATCTTCTGTCTTGTGACCGTGAGTGCCATGATATTTGCACATTAGGTTAGGATCCCTTTGGGCTGGATCAGACTGTAAAGGTCGAGGCCATTTGGTGTCTCTTATACGTCCGATGGTGGATACGATGGCGGCGGTGGCGTTAAAGTTGTACTCCGATAGTCTTGGCGCTTCTTTCGGCCCGATGGGTCTGTCGAAACTGTTTTTGCTCATGAGTCCTTGGTTGTTTTGACCTCGGTCACTCCTTCTTTCACTTTTCACGGGGTTTCACCCAGATCCACCACCTCTTCGGTCTCCAATGTATGGCTGATACCGATCCCTGTTCGATCGTGGTTCACGATCGATGTCTCTCATGATTGTGTCAACTGATCTGATGGGATAAACGGACCCGGAAGGGGCCCCGAGTTGATCATCTTCGACCCTGATGTTTGATTGATACCAATTATGCACGTCGGTCCAAGTGACAGCCGGATATTCCACCAGATTTTGCTTCAACAGCTGTGAAGCCAACGAGCTTCGAGCATTGAGTCCCAAGGTGAAGGCCTGAATGGCCCAATCGTTCGCGACCGGAGGCAAGTTCATCTGTTCCATTTGGAACCGGGACACGAATTCCCTGAGCATCTCGTTGTCCCTCTACTTCACTTTGAAAAGGTCTGACTTCCTAGTCTCAACCTTGATAGCCCCAGCGTGTGCTTTTACAAATGAATCTGCAAGCATAGCAAACGAGTCAATAGAATTAGGAGGTAGGTTGTGAGACCATATCATAGCTCCTTTGGATAGAGTTTCCCCGAACCTTTTCAGTAGGACAGATTCGATCTCACCGTCTTCTAAGTCATTCCCTTTGATGGCACATGTATAGGAGGTCACATGCTCATTTGGGTCGGTTGTTCCGTTGTACTTAGGAATTTCGGGCATGCGGAACGTTTTCAGGATCGGCTTCGGCGTTGCGCTTGGAGGAAAGGGTTTTTGAACAAACTTCTTGGAATCCAGGCCCTTCAATATCGGAGGTGCTCCTGGGATTTGGTCGACCCTGGAATTGTAGGTTTCTACCTTTTTGTCATTGGCTTCGATTTTCTTCTCCCCTGATTCTATCCGTTTTGTCAATTCCTCGAGCATTTTTATGATCTCGGGGTTAGTCCCCGATTCATTTTTATTTGGCCTCTCCGTGATCGGTTCATTTCTGCGGGTGAATTCCCGAGATGGCTTGGGCTCAACCCTGCTCGGCGCTCGACTTTGGTTCTGCAACTAGGCTATCGCCGCATGTTGAGCCTGTAACATTTCGAAGATCACTCGCAAGTTGATCCCATCATTTTCACCGTCGTGTGTATTCTGGGCAATTGACCGGACTTCCCTGCGTACGTTGTTCTCGGGATCGATAGGCAAATTTGTGTTGATGGCCACATGCGAACTGGCGTCGATGGGATCCGCCACCGGGACTCCGCCGAGATCGACTGGGGTCCCCTCGTTACCGGGTGCTGCATTGTTGTTTTCGCCATGGTGGCTGGACTTCGTATTCGTGTTTAGAGGGGCAGACTGTGGGTTTGACATTTCGATTTTAACCTAGAATCAAAGACACTTCAAAGAACAAGTGTAAAATAGGGTGTGTTACGAGATTTGTATCAAATTGCCATTATTATCCTCAGCCCCACGATGGGCGCCAAACTGTTTACCCTCAAAATCGGATAACAATTAAATTTGTAAGTGGTTTTAAGGATACACAGATTAACTTGACACAAAGCGATTAATTAAGTTGCTATTGAGTAAATAAAGATAAGATAAATTCAAACCACACGAGTTGAATAATTTCAGCCTTGATGGAACACTTGCCCTCTCGAGCCGAGTTCACCACGACCGGTATCGATAAACAGAAGAACAAGAGCTTAAAGACAGAGAAAATAATAATGTATTGCTTTTGAGTGCGTGTTACAATGCGTGAAAATGAATTATTAGACCCCCTTTATATAGTAGGGGAGTCTTATTTTAGGTACAACTCTATAAAAAGGTAAAAAAATTTCTGATTCACTGATTGTCGGCTCCTTATCGATACGCGCCGAGATCCCCGCCGTAATATTCGGCCGGTCCCGAATATTTTGGCCTTCTACTGGCTATGCTGGATTGTCTGACAATGTTCTTCGAAGTCGCTCGAGGCTACGACAGATTCCGGGATCATGGCCTCGATATTCTCGAAGGCAGGCGTCATGCCCCCAGGTTCTAGTCCGGTGGGATTTTGGGCTCGGTTTCGGTCCCTTATTGCCATGTCTCGAGCTTTTGCTTATCTTGTCGGAGGTTAGGATGCATCATGAGGTCGGTTTCACCCGTATACAAAGATTAGATGGGTAAAAAGAGAAAATAATTAAAATCACATTCAAATAAAATTTGACGATTTTTAAAAAAGGAAGCAAAAATATAATTTAATATATATATAACAAAAATGGGGTTGTAGAAAGAGAGCAAATACAAAGATGAAGAAATAAAAAAAAATTAAGAAAAGGAGCAAAAAAGAAAACAAAGAAAAGAGAACATGAATTTGCAATATGTTGAGATTCAATCTACGGTATACTGCAGCTTTGGACAGAATCCACTAACAAAATGCTCTAAGCTGCCTCACTCACGACATTCATCCTTGTTCCTTCAACCCTAACCTTCCCACATGACTTCACCCAGAAAAATTGATGCCATGCCTCCAACTGATCCTCCTAATCCCTTGGCTATGCAAGTAGACGCCTCAACTACAATCCCACAAAAATCTTCCTTCTTACATACCCTCCTCACACCTTCACCAAATGATCTTCTTCCACCAAACACTCAACCCATACCTTTAGATATCGACTTAACCGATGAAACGGATAACCCATATGATACAGAGGATTTTATTCCCCTTACAACTGACGATAAGGCTCATTTGTACACTACTTGGAAGTACTCTATCATTATCAAACTATTTGGCAAATTCATCGGGCACCAAATGCTGAAAACCAAACTCCAAACTCGTTGGAGATCCTAAGAATCAATCAATCTTATTGATCTTGGACACACATTTTTCCTCGTTAAATTTACACAAGAGGATAATATGCTTCATGCACTTCATGATGGTCCATCGTTTATCCTGGGCCATTTCCTTACGGTGCGTCTTTGGGAACCAAAATTTATTGCTTCAACTACCCAACTCGCCTACTCCACCATTTGGGCTCGATTACCTGAACTACCTACGAAATACTATGATCTTGCTCTCTTACAGCTAGTAGGCAATAAACTTGGCAATCTCCTTATATTTGATGCTTGCACCTCCTCCACCACACGAGGTAGATACGCTCGTATTTGCATTAAAATTCCCCTTGCAAAACCTCTTAAAACATGTGTACATTGGCAACCACAAGCAAGTTATCATGTATGAGCGTTTATAAATATATCCGCTGTCGGCGCTTTGGTCATAATACCAAAGCGTGTCCGTTTCCTCCAACACTAGACCTACCTATTTCTTCGTACCTTTCATCACCTCCAAAAATTGACCACACTAATTTCAGTATAACAGCCCAAACCTCTGAAACACCCTGGCAAACAGTGAAATTTCTAATTAAATCAAGAATACGAAATGGAAAGTTGAGCCTTTCTCCTCAACGGCCTTCACCATAATATATTATGCCGGAGCATCCGTCGTCACTCGTCAACATCCATGAACGACGGTAAGCATGCTGTAGATTTAGAGGAAATCCAACGACCTCCAGGTAAGTCCGCTAACACTGTTTCTCCTACAAAAGGTTCTTCTAACCCTCGTTTCTTTAATCCCACAAACGTTTCGTTAATTACGTCAATGGAAGATTTTTCCTGAAACTAATCAATTAAATAAACTAACTATTAATAATAATACGCCAACTACTGTTTCTACATCCTATCTATATATATTATAATTGAGGGTCATACACCCAGTTACGTGGCACATCCCTTTCAGCAGGAATTACATTTATCTTTCTCTACGAATTTTCGCGTCTTCCACTGAATTTTCATTCTCAAAGACCAAAAATGTACCCAAAATAAAAAACCGCTTCAAAAATAATACCGCTTCCTTCACAACCGATTCTTAACTCTTTCTATTTTCTGTCTTTCCCCTCTCTTTTTATTATTCTTAGGCTTGCTGGCACCGTTCCTATATTGTCAGGTATCTTTTTCGTTTTTCCTATTTCTTTTTCTTCTCTTTAGTTTGCCGCTTTGGGTGTGAGTCTCAGTGCTCATTCTTCTTTATGATTTTTCAATTGTTAATGAACATTGAATAATCATATATATTAAAAAATGAAGATTGAATACATTGTGATTCAGTGAAAGTTGTTGTGATTTGCGAATCTTGATATGCAGACTTACATTGTATTATTATTTGTTAATATGCCAGACTTGTGCAAAATAAAATTTTAAAACCAGAAATCCTCTCACGAAATCTGCACAACCATGCAAACCTAAAGGGATGAAATAAAACAGAGCAAACACATGCTTATTTTGACGCCCATGAAGTGTTCGAAAAAAGACGGCATAGATTGACCTTCCCCATAGAATCGTGAAATGTTGTTAATTACTCAACAAATGCCGGTCTGAAATCCTTTATAAATTAATATTTACCAACTATGCCTTCTTTGTATATATTTGCAATGTTAAAATTTAGACTCTGTCAGTTTAATACTCTTAAACAGAAAAATAGAAACTGAATATGTTGTGATCGTTCTCTTCTACAATCTACATTCCATTTTCACTTCAGGACATGAACTTTATTTTTGGATAATGGATACTATTGCGAACCAACAAAAATGCGTGAAAAGATTCAGATTCAGGTTTCTCCATCGGTATTTGAGGTACACTCCAAAGATTCTTAACTACTGTGATTATTTTTGCATAATTGATGACAGAGGGTGTAAAGATTTTGATACTATCATTTTTGCAAAATTGATATGTAATGGTGTGTCTGATCAGGAATGCAAAGAGTATTGTTTTACTGATATTTTTAATTAATGGTAACAAAGTTTGATAATAATGTCTATAGAAGTTGATTATAGTATAGTGATACGGAATTTAAACTATATAAGATTTTTACTGCAGCCTTAGATATTCGTATTGGATAGTGCTTCAACTTCCTGTTACTTTTTAATTTTACTATGAAATGCAAGAATGTTGTTTTACTGATACTTTTAATGGTAACAATGTTTAACAATAATGTCTATATAAGTTGATTATAGTATAATGATATGGAGCTTAGGCTTGATTGAAGGAACATTCCTTAATGAGAAATTGATAAATAAATGAGTTAACAATAAAAAATTATCTCTAAATATTTCCTTGCCATTTATCGTCATAGACATTGCTTGTCATGTTGTTCATACACAAACATGATTCTCTCCTCTTCGCCATTACCATCTCTGCATCTATTGCTAGCAACCTCTAATATAATTCATAGAACCAAGCAGAATATTAAAAATCAAGTCACTGTTTGTTTGTTTTATATCTCCGATCAGCAGAGTTTTGTTGAATCAGTTTTGCGTCACGGGGAAGAGAAGTAAAAAATCGGATCTATGATGTTGCTCCAACTTCACACTTGCTTTGAGTTTGTTTTTATTCCTATGGCCAATAGCTATTCAATTTGAAATTGTTTTCATACGATTATGCTCAACTTGAGTAATTTCGCTTTAACCACTTTCATTAGCCACGATTTGATAATTTTAATACAATTCAAGTTGGCAACAACTGTCTGGAAACCCTTTGCTTAGTCTAACGGTGTTTGTAAAGTATGTAGCTTAGTTAAAGAATAGGTACAGATCAGCATTTGCTAAGTGAGGATCAAATTTAGTTACATTCACTATTTTCTTAATGATTGCAATTACATTTTGCGTGTTACGTTTATTCATTGGGATTTATCATAGTCGAGATTGTGTTTTGTTATCTACCAAAGATGAACGACAACATCTTTGACAGAATTTTATTTGCTACTTAATGAAAGAAATAATAGCATTTTGTCTATACCTATGGAAAGATAGAAACTAACAGTTTTTAAACTGACAATGTTGATTATGTTGCGTTGTTTGGTAATATTTTCTTTTTTTTTTATTCCTCAAGTTTAGAAAAATATTTGGTAGCACCAGGCTTTAGCATCTCATTAAGAAATGCAAAGAGTGGTAGATATATGCTTACTGACGCATTGTATTACCCCTGAGATGAGATCAGAGGTGAAGGTATAGGTGACAAACGGCTGGGCCGGGCCGAGAAAAATAGTGAGCGGCCGTCACCAATCCGGGCTTAACGAGTTCGGCCCTATCCGGTCAAAAATTAAATCGAAACGGTTCCGGGCCGGGCCGGTTTTATGTATTATTTTTTTTTGTAGTAAAAGTATAAAATAAAAAAATAATCTTATAAAAAGAGTGTTTGAATAAAGGATGCAAAGACTTTAAAATTCTTATATTTGAATATTTCATTAAGAATTTAAGATAATAGAATAGAATGAAGATGGAAAAAAGTTGCACTTATAATTTGCAAGTTCAAACTTGCAAATTAAAGTTTACACTTAACAACAACTAAATTAATGAAAAAAGAGTAAATTCAAAGTTTAATTATTAAATATAAACCTAGAACTTCAAAGGTTTTGCATTGCCTTAGTAAGTTCTTCATAATCAATATGACCTTCTTGGCCATCTTCTGGAGTGTTAAATTCAAAGGATTTCATAGGTTCATTTCAAAATTTTATTGTATAATAATACTTCAAATTAATCTAACAAACTAAAACATTAAGCATAATACGTCTAATAATTTTAAAATAACACAAATTGTCTCAAATCAATTTAAAATCTTAAATACGAATTTTTGGAGGACGCTCAAGACAACTCTTCATATGCCTCCTTAAACAGCATGTGCCCTCCTACTTTCGACGAAGATTTAAGACTCGACCACAGTTCTTGCACTTTACTTTGTGAACTTCTTCATTTTCTTCTACCGCCTCAAAGTGTTCCCAAACATATGAGCGCACTCTAAAATCATGGGGCATGATTTAACTTGAATTGAGAATTTGAGTTTGAGCAATGAGAGATGAGTGAAGAAATAAAGAGGGGGGAGGGAGGGGGGGGGTGTATTTATAGTTTTTCAAAGGGCTAAATTAGTAATTACTAAAAGTGCTATTTTTTAAAATAATTGCCCAAAAGGGCTATTCTTGCAAAATATCCGTTGGGCAACGGTCAAATTGGAAGATGACCGTTACCAACAGTCAAATGTATTTTTAAAAAATTAAAAAAATCAGAAAACCATTGTTGAACCAGGCCGGTTAACCGGTGCAATAGTGATTTTCCTTGACCGAGTTTGACCGATCCGGTTAACCGGTAATGAAAATGTAAACGTCCCAACCCCCTAATCCCCCTAACCCAGCCCTACCCGGGCTCCTACCATCGATCCGGATTAATACTGGTCTGGATCGGTCTGAAACCGGGTCAACCCGACCCGTCAAACACCCATAGATGAAGGTTCACAGAAGTTGGGCCTCGCAAGATCCACAAATGTCAACTGCACATGGTTACAAAACCATATGATTACAATTTTGGTTGCTTCTCTTCTTTGAAGTTTCAATAATCAATCTTTTTAACTTTTAGGATTTACAGAAAATCAATTAGTTTTGATTCCTTTACTTATTTAAGTTCACTTTTAACTTCTTTTAATTTCAAATGTTATATGAATACTTGATATTTTTTATCCTTATCTTCTGTGCTGTTATCTTTAGTTCAATGTTTCAATTACTCAATTAAATATCTATTTCATAAATTTCAATACTTAAGAATTAGGGAGTATATTGTATAACAAAAGCTAATCTTTCATACAATTACTGGCTAAGAAACTTTTGAAAGAGGCATGAAAAAGAAGAGAAGAGAGGGAGGTGTAATTAAACAAGTGACTTTTGAGTTATTTTAGTTGTACATAGACGAAAAAGTACTTTATAAGTTTTTTTAAGGGATGACATCTAATTTCATTACTAGCTTACTAATTTTAATGTAAATATAATAACGTCTATTATGATCGCGCGAAGCGCGAAAAACTTTACTAGTTTAATTAATAATTCTAACCCTACCTCCCCTAGGCACCTAACTAATATCTCCTCCTCACACTTGACAACTCCCCTACGCAACTCGTCCACCCTCACACATCTGGGCCGGCCCAGTTAATTTCTCCACACTAAGTTAACACACTCCCCATAAGCACGCCTATTCTGGACCAACCGACTCTATCCCACACAAATACCAGCCCAAATCCACGTCAATCTACTACCCCACCAATTTCTAAATCCAACCGGCCACACTGTGATTCACCCTCTCCCACGTCAACAACACCTCATTCCACACCTTTAAACACTCTAACTCCTGCACATTTTTGATGACTCATCCCCACATGTCACCCCACATACCCCACCGCCATGCCCTCCTAGTCCAAAGACTTCACACGTCATTTTCCTATCTGACAATAACGACCAGCCCACCTTTTTTTCCTCCTCAACAGACCCCATGGACCAATCAACTATTTCTAATACACAGCATCTTCCCAAATATAATACTACTTCCCCACAAAGCCATAATTCCCATGCAACGTTGCCCGACTCCTCCAACTTTCATTCCAGTTCAACAAAAACAGAACATACTTCTACTACTCAAACTCACGCCACCTCCTCCACAAATCACAGTAACCATGGCCAACATCACCCACCATATCCTCCACCACCATACCCGACCCTGTATATAGCTCAGAACACCTCGGACCTTCCCCGGCGTCATAGCTCGAACAGGGTTTCACCGGTCAAGCACTACTATTTCGTCTAACCATCAACGATCAGGAGATTATAGTAGTACTCCAGAACTCCTCCTACCTAGCACAAGTTGTATCGAAGGGCATGAGACTGACATGGATGCCTGTTTATCGGAAAAATCGGATAACATTAGATTTTGTGTATGGTTCTAAGGATATGCGATACAATTCGATATAAATCGTGTAGAGAAATAGAGATACGTATATTCTTGACTATGAGAATGCAAATAATGGGCAATAAGAATGAATGAGATAAAGTAAAGAAAACACAAAGGGATATCTTTCAATCTGAGAAGTGATTTTTGTCCCTCTCCTTTAGCTTACAAGGATTCCCCCTTTTATAGAAGAGGGTCATTACAAAAAATAATAAAATAAAGCATATAGTGGAAGGCCCATGATGACTTGTCTCTTCCTTGATTCCCGCCAAGATTCTCTCTCTTGGTGCGGTCGCAACGGGTCTTGTCTGTGAGCTCGATACTGGCTCGAACTCGTTTCTGGGTCGGGCCCTTCGGTCTTGGCTCGAGTTCGACCTTCGCGATGGGCATCGCGCATTTCCGACTTTGAAGCAGTGCTTTGCGGATCGATTCGGTCATGGGCTCGATAGGGTTATCGAGCCGACTCCTCGAGCGACCTTCGCGCTCGAGGCTCATTACTACCGACTTCGGAGCTCACTCCCAAAATCTCATTCCGACTTTTTAACACTCGAACTCGATCGAACGTAGGAAGGCCAAAATCTATTTCGACCGTATACAGATAGTCCCCTCGTTTCTCACGAAGGATGCAGTGAGAATCGATGTGATTTTTGGTGGTTCGATCGGGTCATAAGCCGAAGTTTTCACAGGGATCGAATTCAATCAAATTTGGACTTTGTAGTCTCTATTATTGATTTGTTCGAAGTGACGTAGCCCTTGGGCTTACTAGTTGAGTTAATGATTCAAACTTGAAGAAATATAATCCGTAGGCGTAATAGTCGAGTGAGTGCTTTGCTTGAACTCGAAGTGAGAGTAGCCCGTAGGCTTTAATCGTCGAGTGAATGATTCGAACTCGAAGTAATGTAGCCCGTGGGCGTGATGATCAAGTGAGTGATTGCTCGAACTCGAAATAAAAGTAGCCCGTAGGCTTTAGTCGTCGAGTGAATGATTCGAACTCGAAGTAATGTAGCCCGTGGGCATGATGGTCGAGTGAGTGATTGCTCGAACTCGAAATAAAAGTAGCCCATAGGCTTTAGTCGTCGAGTGAATGATTCGAACTCGATGCAATGCAGCCCGTAGGCTTAGTGGTCGAGTGAGTGCTTGCTCGAACTCGAAAAAAGTAACCCATAGGCTTATCAGTCGAGTGAATGATTCAAACTCGATGCAATGTAGCCCGTAGGCATAATGGTCGAAGTAGCCCGTAGGCTTAGTGGTCGAGTGAGTGCTTGCACGAACTCGATGCAATGTAGCCCGTAGGCATAACGGTCGAAGTATCCCGTAGGCTTAGCAGTCTAGTGAATGATTCGAACTCGATGCAATATTGCTCGTAGGCGTAATGGTCAAAGTAGCCTGTAGGCTTAGTGGTCGAGTGAGTGCTTGCTCGAATTCGATGAAATGTAGCCCGTAGGCATAACGGTCGAAGTAGCCCGTAAGCTTAGCAGTCGAATGAATAATTCGAACTCGATGCAATATTGCCTGTAGGCGTAATGGTCGAAGTAGCCCGTAGGCGTAGTGGTCGAGTGAGTACTTGTTCGAACTCGATGCAATGTAGCCCGTAGGTTTAATTGGTCGAATTTAACTTGATTCTGTTTGCATAATAAATCTCCAAATAGAGGAATTTTCCTTGGATATAAGATGCCGATAAAGAAGAGAACTTTCTTCGCACGTTATTACACATGTGTTCATGTTTCGCGCCTGGGTTCAGGCCAATCTACATGAGCATGGTTTGTTTCGACCATTTACAATTTTTCCTATTGGAACCCTGTTGTTGTGAAATAACTCTCTTGCATCTGAACTCGATGTATTTGAGGGCCTAATGCCCCCTCAATATTCAGGGTCGATTGTAAATGAGCCTCGGATATTGTTGTAAGTGTAGCACGATCAATGGTTGCCTCATTAAAAACCTTGCCGAAAAACCCGGTCTAAGGAAAAAGAGTGCAACGCGTGCTTTCAAGCGAAAGATCCATCTTAGCCCTTGTTCGGACTTCTGCAGGGGTCAGTTTTGAAATGTAAATGAATATGGAAAGGTCATACCTTAGCAGTAGTACCGTTTTAGATGTGATACATTCCAGCTGCTTGATAGCTGTTTGCCGTTTATAATGCCGAGCCTGTACGATCCCTTTCCGATGTTCTCGAGCACCTGATATGGTCCTTCCCAATTCGGTCCTAGTTTTCCTTCGTTCGGATTTCGGGTATTGATGGTAACTTTTCTTAACACTAAGTCCCCGAGCTTGAAATGGCGGAGCTTGGTTCTTCGATTATAATATCTTTTGATTCGCTGCTTTTGGGCGGCCAATTGGACGAGAGTAGCTTCTCGTCTTTCGTCTGATAATTCAAGGCTGGTATTCATAGCCTCGTTATTTGATTCTTCCATCGCGAATCGAAACCTGGTACTGGGTTCACCAACTTCGACTGGTATCAATGCTTCGGACCTATATACTAAGGAGAATGGGGTCGCCCCCGTTCTGGATTTTGACGTCGTCCGATATGCTCAAAGGACTTCAGGCAGGATTTCTCTCCATTTTCCTTTAGCGTCGTTCAACCTCTTCTTTAGGTTTTGAATGACAGTTTTGTTCGTTGATTCGGCCTGTCCATTCCCACTGGGCTGGTATGGCGTCGATAGTATCCTTCTTATTTTGTGGTCTTCGAGGAATCTTGTTACTTTGCTGCCAACGAATTATTTTCCATTGTCACATACTATTTCGGCGGGTATCCCAAATCGGCTTATGATATGATCCCAAATAAAGTCTGTAACTTCTTTCTCTCTTATTTTCTCGAACGCCTGCGCTTCAACCCATTTAGAAAAATAGTCAGTCATAAATAAAATGAATTTGGCTTTACCTGGGGTCGATGGCAGAGGGCCGACGATATCCATTCCCCATTTCATGAATAGCCATGAGGATATGACTGAGTGGAGTTGCTCTCCGGGTTGATGGATCATTGTGCAAACCTTTGACATTTGTCACATTTACGAACAAATTCCTTCGCATCTTTGCCCATATCGATCCAATAATACCCTGCTCTGATTATTTTTCAAACTAATGTATCGGCCCCGGAGTGATTCCCGCAAGTGCCCTCGTGCACTTCCCGTAGGATGTAATCGGTATCTCCCGGACCCAAGCATACTGCCAATGGTCCATCGAATGTTCTTCGGTACAGCGTTCCGTCAGAAGCCAACGTGAATCGAGCAGCTTTAGTCCGTAGGGTCCTAGAATCTTTAGGGTCCGATAGGAGCTTTCCGCTCTTTAAGTATTCAATATACTTGTTTCTCCAATCCCAGGTTAATCTTGTAGAATTTATCTCGGTGTGACCTTCTTTGATTACCGATCTCAAAAGTTGAAAAACATTCCCCGAGCCCAAGTCATCTACCTCGACCGACGATCCCAAATTCGCAAGCGCATCGGCCTCATTATTCTGTTCTCGTGGAACATGCTGTAAAGTCCATTGTTTGAAATGGTGCAAAGTGACAAGCAGTTTATCTAAATACCTTTGCATTCTACCTTCTCGAACTTCGAAGGTTTTGTTTACTTGACTCACCACCAGCAAAGAGTCACAATTGGCTTCAATGACTTCTGCTCCAAAGTTTCTAGCTAGCTCGAGACCTGCAATCATGGCTTCATACTCGGCCTCGTTGTTAGTCAACCTGATAGTTTTAATAGATTGCCTAATAGTGTTACCCGTGGGTGGTTTCAAAACTATGCCCAGCCCGGATCCTTTCACATTCGAAGCCCCGTTCGTAAAAAGGATCCATACCCCCGATGATGTACATGATTTCAACAGGAGTTCTTTTTCGACTTCAGGTACGAGGGTTGGCATGAAATCAGCCACGAAGTCTGCTAAAATTTTAGACTTGATGGCCGTACGGGGTTGATATTCGATATCGTATATACTGAGTTTGATGGCCCATTTGGCCAGTCGGCCTGCTAACTCGGGTTCTTGCAAAATATTACGAAGCGGGTAAGTGGTTAATACGTATATGGGATGACATTGAAAGTATGGCCTTAACTTTCTAGAGGCGCTTATCAGTGCAAGTGCCAATTTTTCTAGGAGCGGATATTTAGTTTCCGCTTCTCCTAAGGTTCGACTCATATAATAAACGGGAAATTGCGTACCTTGCTCTTCTCGAACTAGGACACCGCTTACGGTAACTTCCGATACTGCCAAGTACAAATAAAGTTTTTTGTCTGTTTTTGGAGTGTGAAGTAGTGGTGGGCTTGATAGATATCGTTTTAGTTCCTCTAATGCTTGTTGGCACTCCGGGGTCCAAGAAAAATCGTTCTTCTTTTTGAGTAGAGAGAAAAATTTATGACTTTGATCAGATGATCTTGAAATGAACCGGCCTAAGGCTGCAATCCGACCCGTTAGCCTTTGTACGGCTTTCACGTTGTCCACAACGACGATGTCTTTGATGGTCTTGATTTTATCGGGGTTAATCTTTATTCCCCGATATGACACCATGAAGCCTAGGAACTTGCCTGAACCGACCCCGAAAGCACATTTTTCGGGGTTGAGCTTCATGTTGTATTTCCTCAAAATTTTGAACGTTTCCTGGAAATGGGTCAAATGGTCCTCTGCGCGCAGGGATTTAACTAGCATGTCATCAATATAAACTTCCATTGATTTTCCTATTTGTTCTTAAGAACATTTTATTTACTAGGCGTTGGTAAGTAGCCCCTGCATTCTTTATCCCGAAGGGCATCACATTGTAACAATACGTTCCATATTTGGTGACAAATAAAGTTTTTTCCGTGTCTTTCGGGTTCATCTGGATTTGATTATACCTGGAATAGGCATCGAGAAGAGTGAGGATCTCGTGGCCGGCCGTGGCATCAATCATGCGATCGATGTTGGGCAGCGGAAAGGAATCTTTAGGGCATGCTTTGTTCAAATCCTTATAGTCCACACACATTCTAAGTTTGTTCCCCTTTTTAGGCACTATAACTACGTTGGCTAACCATTCGGGATATTTCACCTCTCGAATGGACCCTACTTTGAGAAGCTTGGTTACCTCGTCTTTTATGAATGCGTGCTTTCCCTCGGACTGAGGTCTTCTCTTTTGCTTCACCGGTTTGAACTTGGGGTCCAAACTTAGTCGATACGTCGTTATGTCTGGCGGGATCCCTGTTATATCTAAATGGGACCAGGCAAAACAATCGATGTTATCGATAAGAAATTGAACGAGTTTCTTCCTGAGTTTAGGGCTCAACCCCGTTCCCAAGTATACCTTTCGCTCGGGCCAGTGCTCGATTAATGTGACTTGCTCTAGTTCCTCGATTGTTGATTTGGTGGCGTCGGAGTCATCGGGAATCATGAAAGATCGAGGGACCCTTTGATCATCATCCTCTTCGATCTTCTGGTTATCTGGCTGGGTCGAAGCCGATGTCTGTGATTGCTATTTGGTGTCCCGTTCTCCTTCTGAGCCCGATCCTTTTATCGGCGAAGGTGAGGACATTGGTTTAGCTTCCTCGACGGCGAACATTTCCTTTGCGGCTGGTTGTTCTCCGTACACTATTTTGACACCTCTCGATGTCGGGAATTTGAGGGCTTGGTGTAGGGTCGAAGGTACAGCTCTCATATTGTGGATCCATGACCTTCCGAAAAGGGCGTTGTATCTCATATCGCCTTCGATCACGTGAAACTTTATTTCCTGGATGGTTCCGGCCACTTTTATCGGTAGGATTATCTCGCCTTTGGTGGTTTCACATGCCATATTGAACCCGTTTAGAACCAGAGTTGTGGGTACGATCTGATCCTGTAGGCCGAGCTGCTCTACTACCTTCAATCGGATGATGTTGGCCGAGCTACCTGGATCGATTAACACACGCTTAATTTTAGTTTTATTCATGAGTACGGATATTACCAGTGCGTCGTTATGAGGTTGGCTGACCCCTTCTGCATCTTCATCATCGAAGGACAAGGTCCCCATAGGTGCGTAATCTTGAGTCCGAGATCACTTTTCCCTCACAATCGATGTTTTAGTGCGTTTAAGCACTGGTCCCTGAGGGGTATCGATGCCGCCGATGATCATGTAAATGACGTACTGCGGTTCTTCTTGCTCGTTTTGCTTGCTGAAATCCCTGTTTTTAAAATGGTTCTCCCCGAACTTTTTCAACAATACGGATTCGATCTCATCGTCCTCCAAATCGTTACCTTTGATGGAACATGTGTAAGAGGTGACATGTTCGTTAGGATCGATCGTACCGTTATATTTGGGAATTTCGGGCATACAGAATTTTTTGGGGATTGGTTTCGGTGCCGCAATCGAGGGAAAAGGCTTTTGTATGAATTTTTTCGAATCAAGCCCTTTTATCATTGGTGGAGCCCTCGGGATTTGATCGACCCTGGCATTGTATATTTCCACTCTCTTATCGTTGGCTTCGACTCGTTTTGTGAGTTCTTTGAGCAATTTAGTAATTCCGGGAGTAGTCCCCGATTCTTGCTCGTTTGATTTCACTATGGCGGGCTCTGTTCTATGGGTGATTTCTCGAGGTGGATTGGAATCCGGCCTGCTTTGTGCGCGAGTTTGGCTCTGTAACTGAGCTATCGCTACTTGTTGGGCTTGTAGCATCTCGAAGATCATACGTAAGCTGGCCCCGGTTTCCTCCGTGTTTTGGGTGTCTCGGGCTACGGATCGAGTACCGCCCTGAATGCTTCTTTCCGGTTCGGAATGCTGATTCGCCTCCAAAGCTATTTGTGAATTGACATCCAATGGTATTTCGGCTCGAATTTCGGGTACTTCGATTTGAGCCTCGATGCCATCGTTAATTGGCCTTCCGGCCCCGGGTGCCAAGTTGTTGGTTTCATCTTGAAGGCCGGCTTCGTGGTCGATAGGTAAAGCCATTGCTGATTTGAAGTTGCAAGCTGGCGTGTACTTTAGATTTGTATCAAACGATCACTGTTACCCTTAGCCCCACAGTGGGCGCCAAACTGTTTATCGGAAAAATCGGATAACGTTAGATTTTGTGTATGGTTCTAAGGATATGCGATACAATTCGATATAAATCGTGTAGAGAAATAGAGATACGTATATTCTTGACTCTAAGAATGCAAATATTGGGCAATAAAAATGAATGAGATAAAGTAAAGCAAACACAAAGGGATATCTTTCAATCTGAGAAGTGATTTTTGTCCATCTCCTTTAGCTTACAAGGATTCCCCCTTTTATAGAAGAGGGTCATTACAAAAAATAATAAAATAAAGCATATAGTGGAAGGCCCATGATGACTTGTCTCTTCCTTGATTCCCGCCAAGATTCTCTCTCTTGGTGCAGTCGCAACGACTTTTGTCTGTGAGCTCGATACTGGCTCGAACTCGTTACTGGGTCAGGCCCTTCGGTCTTGGCTCGAGTTCGACCTTCGAGATGGGCTTCGCATATTTCCGACCTCGAAGCAGTCCCTTGAGGATCGATTCGGTCATGTGCTCGATAGGGTTATCGAGCCGACTCCTCGAGCGACCTTCGGGCTCGAGGCTCATTAGTACCGACTTCGGAGCTCACGCCCATAATCTCATTCCGACTTTTTAACACTCGAACTCGATCGAACGTAGGAAGGCCAAAATCTATTTCGACCGTATACAATGCCTTTGTCCAATCCCACTGGTCGATGAACTCATCACTACCACACACTCTATTCCCACTACTGGAAATCCCTTTCTACCATCCGCCGATACTGGGACCGATCTTCACACCTTGGAACGACCAGTCACTAACCGTCCTGCCGAATATAATGATGCCACCACACAGTCCTCCGAGCACACTGTTCTACTTTCCCAGCCTGATCACTCCGCCCCAACCATTGCCTCTAGAATAGATGCTACAGCCCAACAACAAGACCTAGCAGCCACTCTACTAGAAATGAGAGAGACGAGAACCTCCCATGCAACTCTAGACAACCTTCGCAGCTTCGTCTTAATGGAGCAATATGCAAAAAAACTACGTCTCAAATGCCCATCCAATCCCATAAAGTGTTCACTCACCATAAGGCCAACACTCAACCCCAAAAATAGGAAAATATACCATAGTGTTAATCCCGACTCTGAGACGTGCCACCCCCATAGAAGGACACCCAACTTGCACTAGTCCCCAGGGAGACACCTCAAACTCCCTCTGACTCATCTGTAGAACTCTCACACCTTCTTCAAGCATGAATTTTATGCTCTGGAACTGTCGAGATGCTAACAATGCCAATTTTCGTCGTAATTTTCGTTCACTACTGGACTACCATGGCCCGACTTTAATAGTTTTTTTTGAAACTCACATGCAAAACCATGCTATACTATGTGACGATTTTGGCTTTACCAACTTTTATGAGGTTCCTGCAAATGGCCAAGCAGGTGGTATAGTCATGCTCTGACATGATCATCTGATGAGTGTTGATAATGTAACTATGACAGAGCAGGAGATTTAGGTCGTGATCCAAGTACTCCCTAATCCCAAGAAATGACTTTTCTGCTATTTATGCTAGCACTTGTTATGCTAACCGCAAGTTATTATGGCAAAATCTTATGTCTTTTTGATCATTATAAGGGACCATGGGTCATCGGGGACGACTTCAATGAAATATTACACTCCATTGAGAAATTTGGTAGACGTTCACTGAATAACTCACGATCAAATATGTTTGCAGATTATATAAACTACTGTAATCTAATTGATCTTGGTTTCAAGGTAGTAAATACATATGGACTAATAAATGACGTTATGGTTTTCATATTTTAGAACATTTAGATAGACTCTTCGCAAACTACGACTGGGTTACCCTATTTCCAGAATCTACTGTGAGACACTTACCAAGAACTCACTCAGATCACACCCCACTCCTCCTTACACTACAACCAACACGTAGAAATAAATTTAATATCTTTAGATTTGAAACTATCTGGACTTCGCATCCAAACTTTATGCATATCCTCTGTGACAGTTTGCACAATGTGCCTTTCTTAATAGCAGCCATAGAATACTTCCAACAAAATATAAAGCACTGAAATAAAATATCCTTTGGCAATATATTCCATCGCAAACGGCATTTACTAGCTAGACTTGCAGGCATTCAATCATCCCCCCACTTTCCCACTAATCAATTTTTACAAGATCTAGAAAATTCCCTGTTAAATGAATACAATGATGTTCTTTGCCTAGAAGAAGAATTTTGGAAATTTAAATCACGTGTCCAATGGTTACAAGAAGATGACATAAATTCTAAATTTTTTCACCTTTCAACCTTACAACGTCGTTGCAGAAATCATATCACAAACTTACAAGATCAAGTAGGTAACTGGTACTTTGACGACTCTCATATCCATGCCCTAATCAGTGACTACTTCAACACATTATATACCATGAATTCTTCTGAATCTCAGCTACACCACACCCCGTTTCACTCCCCTACAATCACACCATCAGAAAAACTTTCTCTTTCACGTCCTCTAACTGACTTAGAAATTACCACTGATGTTAGATCCTTCAAACCTTTTAAGGCACCTGGTCCTGATGGCCTACATCTTTTCTTTTACCAGCATTATTGGTCAGATGTTGGCCCTAAAGTCACCACTTTCCGTAAACAAATATTTATAGATTGCAAAATTCCGGTTGATATAAACAAGACATACCTTTGCCTTATCCCAAAAATGCGTCATGCTTCTATGATCTCCCAATATAGACCTATTAGTCTTTGTTCCACTATCTACAAAATAATCACCTAGATTATAGTTCAAAGGATCAAACCTCTCATGGCGTCCTACCCAATCGAGCTTTTAACAAAATTGTCGAGATGCGGATAATGCCATTATTGTTCAAGAAATTCTCTCACATTTTAGGCGAAAATCGGGCAAAACTAGTTACATTCTCCTAAAACTTGATTTAGAAAAGCCATTTGACAGTATTGAATGGTCTTTTGTCCGGCAAGCCCTTCAATATTTTGAATTTCCTCCAACACTTATTAAACTCATCATGTCCTGTATCACCACTACTTCCCTCTCAATCCTTATTAATGAGTCTCGTGCACCTTTTTTCAATCCCACACGAGGTCTTCGACGGGGAGATCCATTATCCCCGTATCTCTTTATAATATGTATGGAATTACTCACTAAAAAAATTGATATGGCTGTAGACTATCAGTTATGGACACCTATCACTTTATCTCGGCACGGGCCAAAACTTTCTCACCTGTTCTTCGCAGATGACATTATTCTTACATCCATCACTTCCGCCAAAAGTTTTCATACTATAATTGATATCCTTAATGAATTCAATCATCTTTCTGGACAAAAAATTAACTATCAAAAATAAAAAATCTTTTTCTCTAGAAATTGTATCCCCCCAAGACATAAACTTTATTCTCACTTCCCTCCCCATACGAGAGGGATCCTCTTTTGGCAAATACATGGGGTTTCCCTGTTCACCACCCGACCCTCCAAATGAGATTTTTTCAATTCCTAATTGATAATTTTAAAACTAAGCTCGCTGATTGGAAAACGAATTTCCTCAGCCTGGCAGGATGCACCACTCTCATTAACTCCACACTTAACAGTTTACCAAATCATGTCATGCAATGTACTAAACTCCCTCAATATATCAGTCACCATCTCGAATGATACCAACGCAATTTTCTCTGGGGTATAACCCCCCAACGCAAAAAAAATACATCTTATTAAATGGAGCACATTGACCACTCCTAAGAAGCTTGGTGGCTTAGGCATTCAGCCCCTTCACCTTAAGAACCAAACTTTACTCGCAAGCCAAGCCTTGAGACTACTCCACAACCATCCTCACTATGGGCTGCCACCCTACTACATAAATACTTCTACCACCGTAGCCATGAAACCACATGAGGATCTTTCATTTGGTTAAACTTAATTGCCGGATGGCAACTCTGCCAGCAAGGCCTACAATGGATTATCGGTAATGGCTCTCTTATCAATTTTTGGACATACCCCTGGCACCGGTGCAATACAACACTTTGTAACTCTTTAGTTGGACCTCTACCACGACCCACACACTTATTAACACCGTCTCGACCTATCTTTCCCGGGGTCAATAGAATTTCACCTCCCTACCTTTTGAACTACCCATATCCATACTCCAACGTATACATCAATACACATATTCCTTCATACACCCCTTCAACTGACACCTTTTCTTGGGCCCTCACTACGCATGGCACCTTCACCACTAAATCACTGTACCATCACAATCAGTTACCCCCTGTGGCTAAAATAAAATATTTCTTATGGCTATGTGGTCACAATCGATTACGAACTGCGGCACATTATCACCATATAGGCCTTCTCCCTACTGACCTTTGCGCTCAATGCCAAATCTGCTTGGAATCTATCCAGCATCTACTTCTTGATTGCCCAATAGTTGAACACTTATGGTCTAACCTTCACATGACCCAGAAAATTGCTACACTACACAGTCATGAGGACCCCCCTATTTAGTGGCTGAAACAACTCATATTACACAATGACGTTCCCAACCTACTTAATATCCCAAATTCCATCCTCATACCTTTTTGCTTATGACATATATGGCTATCTCGAAATGGAAAAATATTTCATGCCCAAACTATCCACCCTCTTCGACACATATTTTCAATATGGACGCAAAATACTATGTCATTAATATTCCACCACCGTCCTCTCCCGACCGTATACCTCTTTATATCAAATGGCATCCCCTAGCTCCGCCCCTTTCAAACTAAACACAGATGGTTCCGCTAAGTTAACATCAGGACAAGACAAAATTGGTGGAGTAATCCGTGATTCATCTAGTACTTGGATTATGGGCTTTGCAGGTTACCATATCTCTCACGTGAGCATGGAATCGGAACTATATGCACTTTATTATGGATTGAATTTAGCTTTTACACATGGATACAAGCCATTAGAAGTGAACTTAGATGCTCAGACTATCATTACTATCCTACAAACATCACATCCTTTATATGCTAACATCATAAATGATTGCAGGTTTCTACTCGCACACTTGGATGATCCAGCTATACTTTATACCTATAGGGAGCAAAACCAAGTCGCTGACTTACTTGCAAAGTCTTGTAGCCAAATGAATAGCACTGCAGGAATCACTGTATATACACAACCACCATATTTTGTTCGAACAACACTGGAAGATGATCGCACATGCAAGTTTTTTGTTAGAAGAGTGGCTCTACCAATGCTTCCACCTTCAAACTGTTTGCAAACACCTCTTGTACGCTCTTTATGTACTACTACTAATATAGGCCCTACTAAAAGTAGTTTCTCCCCGGACACCCCTTTTTGTTATGACCTATCACGAGGTGGCCCCCTTAGGCCAAAGAATAGGCTCCCTACAACTGCTTTTACTACTACTTTGCTTTCATAATATAACTAATTATCCTTTGCACCAAAAGAAAAAGATTCAATTTCACATCCAACAATTAGGGTTTAGCTTTATATGTAAAATACAGTTGTATACGGTCGAAATCGGGCATGTCCGATTTCATAGGCACGGGGAGCTGCCTCGAGAGTAAGCTCGTAATAGACCAGGCTCGAGCTCAATGGTATGGAGCATGAAGATTGAAGTGCTCGCTGAAGATCGAGACCGAGCATGACCGACTTTGAGTAAGACATAATAACGGAATGGCGAGATATTAGCAACCGATCGAAGATCTCGACGAAAATCCCGGAACAAATTGAATCAAGCGGTTATTGACATCAATCATGGGATTTGTTTTAGGTATGAGAATTGTACCTTATTTAGGATTCCTCTACTATATAAAGAGGGACTCCATTCATTTGAAAGGGAGAATGATTCACTGATAAATATATACACATACACTGCTTTCTCTATTTCACTTACTATCTATTACTGCTCATCACTGTTTATTTTCTGTTCTTTATTGTTCTTGTTACCCAACCTCGAGACCATCTCGAATCGAAGTCGAAAGCACTGCCAGAACACTGGTTTGATTTATTTTACTATTCAGATTATCTATTTAATTCCTTGTTTATCAATTAGTATTATTTTAAATCACGTATCCTTAAAACCACTAAATAAGTTTAATTGTTACTCGAAATTTTGGGTAAACAGTTTAGCGCCCACCGTGGGGCTGAGGATAATAGTGATTGTTCAGTACTGATTCAGGTAAAACACGTTATTTTACGCTTGTTCTTGTCGAGTGTCTTTGCTTTCAAGTTAAAACATGTCAAACTCATAAAACGCATCCACAAACGGTAACAATGGCCTCAGATTCCACGATGAAAACAAAAATGTGATCGCTCCAGGAGTCGAGGTGCCACAGGCTAATCTCGGGGCAACACCGGTTGCCAACCCAGTCGATGTCAGTTTGCAAGTTGCTCTAAACGCGGACCTAGGCGCAGATCTCGATGGGAGTGTACGTAGAGAAGGCCGATCTAGTGGCCAAGGAACACATGGCAAAGGAGACGAAGGAGTCAGTCTCCAAGTGATATTCGAGATGCTTCAGGCTCAGCAAGCCGCTATTGCTCAGTTACAAAATCAACATAGAGCTCCGAATAGGGTCGAGCCGGAAATTACTCGCCGTACCGAGCCAGTATCGGAAAGGTCGAATGGTAACGAATCAGGGACTAATCCTGCAGTAATAAAAATGCTCGAGGAGCTCACCGAAAGAATTGAATCAGGGGAGAAGAAAATCGAAGCCAACGGTAAAAAAATGGGGACATACAACTCTCGAGTTGATCAGATACCGGGGGCACCGCCAATCTTGAGAGGGATGTATTCGAAGAAGTTTGTACAAATGTCGTTTCCTCCAAGTGTGGCTCCGAAGCCTATTCCAAAGAAGTTTCGTATGCCAGACATACCCAAATACAATGGGACTACCGATCCCAACGAGAATTTTACTTCATATACATGTGCCATCAATGGTAACGATTTAGAAGATGATGAAATCGAATCTATGCTGTTGAAAAAATTTGGAGAGACCCTTTCGAAGGGAGCAATGATTTGGTATCACAACCTGCCACCAAATTCCATCGATTCATTTGCCATGTTAGCAGATTCTTTTGTAAAGTCACATACCGGGGCCATAAAGGTCGCAACGAGGAAATAAGATCTTTTCAAGGTAAGACAAAGGGATAATGAAATGTTGAGGGAGTTCGTGTACCGATTTCAAATGGAACGCATGGAGTTGCCACCTGTCACAGATGATTGGGCCGTTCAAGCTTTCACCCAAGGGTTGTACGAACAGAGTTCGATAGCATCACGGCAGTTGAAACAAAATTTGATTGAGTATCCAGCTATAACTTGGGCAGATGTGCACAATCGATATCAGTCGAAGATCAGGGTCGGGGACGACCAATTAGGAGCCCCTTCCGGTTCAGTATATCCAAACAGGTCGACAGTTAAAAACTTGAGGGACATCGATAGGGAGCCAAGGTTGAACAAGGATCGATATCAACCATATACCGCAGATCGGAGGAACAATGGTTCAGGACACAATTTCGCCCGGAACAATCGAAGAAGTGATCGAGGACAGAATTCTCGGGAACTTATGAGGAAAAGTGGTTTTGACAAGTATGCCGATCTCACAAAGGCACCTCAGTTATCGGAGTATAACTTTAGCATCGATGCATTGGGCATTGTATCGGCAATCGGAAGGATCAGAGATACTAGGTGGCCCAAACCCATACAAACCGATCCTTCCCAAAGAAACCCAAATTTGATGTGCAAGTATCATGGCATGCATGGTCACAAGACCGAGGATTACAGGCAATTAAGGAAAGAGGTAGCCCGTCTATTCAAAGAGGGCCACCTTCGAGAGTTCCTCAGCGATCAAGCCAAGAATCATTTCAGAGAAAGGCGAGATATTAGGAAAAATGAACAGGAGGAACCCCAACATGTCATTCATATGATCGTCGGTAGGGTCGACATTCCACAGGGACCCATATTCAAACGCACTAATGTATCAATCACTAGGGAAAAATGAACCCGAGATTATGTGCCCGAAGGCACTTTATCATTCAACAACGAAGAAGCAGAAGGCATTTCTCAGCCCCACAACGACGCTCTGGTAATTTCTATCTTATTAAATAAAGTTCAAGTTAAGCGTGTTTTAGTGTATCCAGGTAGCTCGGCAAATTTCATCCGATCGAGGGTCGTGGAGCAGCTCGGCCTACAAAATCAAATCGTACCCATAACTCGAGTCTTAAACGGCTTCAATATGGCTAGTGAAACAACTAAATGGGAGATTATTCTACTAGTGAACGTGGTTAAAACCATTAAAGATACCAAGTTCCACGTAATCGAGGGCGACATGAGGTACAATGCCCTGCTCGGAAGGCCTTGGATCCACAATATGAGTGTAGTCCCTTCGACTCTCCACCAAATGATGAAATTCACGACGTCGGACGGTGTAAAAATAGTATACGAGGAGCAACATGCTGCAAAAAACATGTTTGCGGTCAATGAGGTAACACCGATATCGACACTATCAACCTCGGAAAGGTCGAGCATCAAAAGTAAACAGGAAGTCAAATAGCAATCACAACCACCAGCCTCGACCGAATCAAGGAAGCAGGAGATAGGAGAAGAAGAGGAGGATTTTCTGACCCCTCGAACTTTTATTGTTCCCGAAGATTCTGACGCCACCAAATCAACGGTTAAAGAGTTGGAATAAGTTATATTGATCGAGTACCTACCCGAGCGTATACCTTGGAACGGGATTAACCCCCGAACTCAGAAAAAAGCTTATTCAATTTCTTATTGATAACATAGATTGTTTTGCTTGGTCCCATTTAGACATGATAGGGATCCCACCGGAGATAACGATGCATCGGCTAAGCCTGGACCCTAGGTTCAAACTGGTGAAGCAAAAGAGAAGACCCCAGTCCGAGGTAAAACACGCATTCATAAAGGACGAGGTAACTAAACGTCTCAAAATAGGGTCCATTCGGGAGGTGAAATATCCCGAATGGTTAGCCAATGTAGTTGTAGTGCCTAAAAAAGGGAACAAACTTAGAATATGTGTAGATTATAAGGATTTAAACAAGGCGTGCCCCAAAGATTCTTTTCCACTGCCTAACATCGATCGTATGATCGATGCCACGGCCGGCCACGAGATCCTTACTTTTCTCGATGCCTATTCCGGGTACAATCAAATCCAAATGAGCCCGGAGGACTGAGAAAAGACTTCATTTATCACCAAGTATGGAACATATTGTTATAATGTAATTCCCTTCGGGCTAAAAAATACAGGAGCTACTTACCAATGCCTAGTAAATAAAATGTTCGAAGAACAAATAGGTAAATCAATGAAAGTTTATATTGATGACATGCTAGTTAAGTCCCTGCGCGCAGAGGACCATTTGGCTCATTTGCAGGAAATGTTCAAGATTTTAAGGAAATACAACATGAAGCTCAACCCCGAGAAATGTGCTTTCGGGGTCGGTTCGGACAAGTTCCTTGGCTTCATGGTATCGAATTGGGGGATCAAGATCAACCCCGATAAAATCAAGGCCATCGACGACATCACCGTCATGAACTGTGTAAAAGCCGTGCAAAGGCTGACTGGACGGATAGCTGCCTTAGGCCGATTCATTTCTAGGTCATCGGATCGAAGTCACATGTTTTTCTCTCTGCTCAAAAAGAAGAACGACTTCGCCTGGACCCCGGAATGCCAACAGGTATTAGAGGAATTGAAGCGGTACCTATCGAGCCCACCACTACTTCACACTCCAAAGGCAGATGAGAAAATGTACTTGTACTTGGCAGTATCAGAAGTTGCGGTAAGTGGCGTCCTAGTTCGAGAAGAGTTATGTACGCAATTTTCCGTTTATTATGTAAGTCGAACCTTAGGAGAAGTAGAAACTAGATATCCACATTTGGAGAAATTGGCACTTGCACTGATAAGCGCCTCTAGAAAGTTAAGACCATACTTTCAATGTCACCCCATATGCGTATTAACCACTTACCCACTTCGTAATATTTTTCACAAGATTGAACTATCGGGCCGATTGGCCAAATGGGCCGTCGAACTCAGTGGGTACGATATCGAATATAAACCCTGACGACCATCAAGTCTCAAATTTTAGCGGACTTCGTGGCCGATTTAACGCCAAACCTCGTACCTGAAGTTGAAAAGGAACTCTTATTGAAATCAGGTACATCGTCGGGGGTAGGGACCCTTTCCACAGACGGTGCTTCGAATGCGAAGGGGTCCGGGCTAGGCATCGTTTTGAAGCCGCCCATGGGTAGCACTATTAGACAGTCTATCAAAACCCCCAGATTGACTAAGAATGAGGCCGAGTACGAGGCCATGATTGCAGGTCTCGAGCTACTTAAAGGCTTGGGAGCAGAAGTGATTGAAGCCAAGTACGATTCTTTACTGGTAGTGAACCAGGTAAATAAATCCTTTGAAGTTCGAGAGCATAGAATGCAAAAGTATTTGGACAAATTGCAGGTAACTTTGCACCGTTTCAAGGAATGGACTTTACAGCATGTACCTCGGGAACAAAATTGTGAGGACGATGCACTTGCAAATTTAGGGTCATCGGTCGAGGAAGATGAGATCAGCTCGGGGAATGTCATTCAACTCTCGAAATCCGTGATCGAGGAAGGGCATGCCGAGATAAATTCTACAAGCTTAACCTCGGACTGGAGGAACAAATACATCGAGTACTTGAAGAATGAAAAGCTTCCATCGGACCCTAAAGAATCGAGGGCCCTACGAACTAAAGTTGCTCGTTTCACATTGGCCAAAGACGGAACGTTATACAGAAGGACATTCGATGGACCATTGGCAGTGTGTTTGGGACCAGGAGACACCGATTATGTTCTACGAGAGGTCCATGAAGGCACTTGTGGGAACCACTCCGGCGCCGATTCACTTATTTGCAAAGTCATTAGAGCAGGATACTACTGGGATAGCATGGAAAAGGACTCTAAGGAGTTTGTTTGAAAATGTGATAAATGTCAAAGTTTTGCACCGATGATCCACCAGCCCGGAGAACAACTTCACTCGGTCCTATCCCCATGGCCATTCATGAAATAGGGGATGGATATCGTCGGCCCTCTACCATCGGCCCTAGGTAAAACTAAATTCATTTTATTTATGACTGACTATTTCTCTAAATGGGTCGAAGCACAGGCTTTCGAGAAGGTCAGAGAGAAAGAGGTTATAGATTTCATTTGGGATCACATCGCGTGTCGATTTAGGATACCCGCAGAAATAGTATGCGACAATGGTAAACAATTTATCGGCAGTAAAGTGACGAAATTTCTTGAAGACCATAAAATAAAAAGGATATTGTCAACATCGTATCACCCTAGTGGGAACGGACAGGCCGAATCGACGAACAAGACTATCATCCAAAACCTGAAGAAAAGGTTAAACGAAGCTAAAGGGAAATGGAGAGAAATTCTACCCGAAGTCTTTTAGGAATATCGAACAACATCGAAGTCTAGTACAGGGGAAACTCCATTTTCCTTAGTATATGGCTCCGAAGCCTTGATTCCAGATGAAGTCGGAGAACCCAGCGCCAGGTTTTGACTTGCAATAGAGGAATCGAACCACGAGGCTATGAATACTAGCCTTGAATTATTATATGAAAAAAGAGAAGCGGTACTCGTTCGAATGGCTGCACAAAAGCAACGAATCGAAAGGTACTACAATAGAAGAACCAACCTTCGCCACTTCAGGGTCGGGGACTTAGTCCTAAGGAAGGTCACCATCAACACTCGAGATCCTAATGAAGGGAAGCTCGGCTTGAATTAGGAAGGACCCTATCAAGTCCTCGATATAGTCAGAAAAGGGTCTTATAAACTTAGAACGATGGACGGCGAACCATTGCCAAACAATTGGAACATATCACTTCTCAAACGATATTATTGTTAAGGTGTGACTTTCTCCCTTCTTTCATTTATATATATTCGACGCTAACTCATTGCAAAAGTTTGACCAAAGACATCAAGACCTCGGGTTTTAAAGTACGCGTTACACCCTTTTTCCCTTAGATCGATTTTTATCCCAAATGGGGTTTTCCGGCGAGGTTTTTAACGAGGCAACAATTATATGCTACCTGAGGACAATTCAACAGTATTCAAGGCTTCCTTGCAATCAACCTCGAATACTGGAGGGCATCACCCTCGGATGTTGTGTTCTCGAGAATAGTACTTCATGTCAAAGGGCCTCGATAGGGAAGCTTTGTAATGGGCCAAATGGTCAAGTGAACCGTGTCCATATAAATTAGTCGAGCTCCGATGGCAAAAAATGTGCGCATGTATAAACTATTCAAAGAAGCATTCTCTCTTCATTTAAACATTTTGTATCTCGAAGAAAATTCTCTACTATACAAACCTCATGCTTATGATATTTTGAGAAACGACTCAAGAGCCAAAGTGCAAATATACACTCGGGGAATACCATCGATGATAGGAATATTCGAGTTATCTAAACTCAAATTCATAAGACCTCAAAGAGCCACCCCTCGATCTATAGTCTAAGGCCACCATTCTCGGGCACTGACATTTCAAACAAGTTCGAAATATTATTGGGAAATAAGCCCAAGAGTTATACCCGAAGGCTACGGCCAAACTAAAGGCTACGACCAAAATACATACCCGAAGGCTACGGCCAAACTAAAGGCTACGGCCTAAATAACGCGGCTCAGAGACGTCCGAATTCTGCAATAACGATAGGCCTTCAAATTCTTTGAAAAACGGTTAAAAAAATGCTACCCTCAGCAAATAATCAAAAGGGCTTCGATAAAATCAGCCCTCGAAAAACCTTAAGAGGTATCAAATTATCTTTAACACAAATGTGCTAAGGCAAAAAAAGCAAAAGGGTTTCAACCGACATCGGACCCTCAAAAAACCCAATGGGTAAAAAATACATGTTAAGGCATAAAGAAATTTTTACTAAGTTTTTTAAGCCGAAGGGGGGAAATAATAGCCGTCTTTTAGAGGCCATATGGGCCCAACCTAAAAGGGCCTAAGGGCCAATACATTTAGAGTTCAAGACTTTGTTCTCACTCAACTCGGACCTAAGGGTTCCACTATTCCGAGTTCAAATAAAGTTGACTTGAATTTAGCTCAAGGATCCGCCATAAAACCTTAAGGGGTATGTTACTGTAAGTTCGAAAATTATCCATTATTTGATAAAAAACCTAAGGGTTTGTTCTATTCTAAGTTCGAAACATACTCGAACTTAGTTATAAAAATAGTGCAGTCATGGCATCGATCAAGCCATCCGAAATCTCGAACATATTATTGAGCTCGGGGACTCGCCCTTGCGTGTCTAAACCTAAGGGTTTGTTCTAAGTTCGAACTAGTGTTCACTCGATTACAGAGGTTGCAACAACAAAATTTTTACAAGGTAAAAGCACAAAACAAGTTTGAACATAAAACTGAGAAGACATTCAAAAAAAGTTTTTCTATTATAAAAAAGGTTATGTACAGGAGACAAAGTCCTAACTACGGTCGGTTTCGACCTCTTCTCTGGGAGCAACCCCTCCTTCAGGCCCCTCATCGGATCCGCCTCGACTGCCTTCTTCATCATCGTCTTCGTCATCGGAGGAGGCAAGCTGCCTGACTTCAGCTTCGAGCACCTTAGCTCGGGCTATCTCCTCGGAGAGTTCAATACCTCGAGCATGGATTTCCTCGAGGGTTTCTCTCAGGGATTGACACTTTGTCGAGTCATTGATCCATCGCTCTCGGTCAGAAGCCTCCCTTAGCTGCATTTGAGCAGCCTCAGCATCAGTCTGGTACATGGCAATGGACTTGTCTGCCATAACCTTTGTCTTCTCGATCTCCGCCTTGGCCTCAGCAAGCCCGGTTTCAAGCTCCTCGATCCTCTTGGCTTGGGCCGAGCTTTTCTCTTTGAGGCCCCCAAGTTGAACCTCGACCGATGACAGTTTGGCCAAGGTAGTTTCGTTTTCCACAGCCAGGCGGTCCATATTATCCTTCCACTGATCACAATCGGCCTTGACCTGATCGACTTCTCCCCGAAGCAGCTCGATCCTTTCAACCTTTTTCTGCAGCTGAGCTAATGAAGTATTAGCCTCCACAGTTGGGTCGAGTTCATACTTTATCAAAAGGATGCTCACCTGCTTATCTAGCTCGGCCTCTTCCTCACGAGCCTTGGCCAAATCCGCTTGAAGGTCCTTTATAGTTTCGTCCTTTTGGCCGCAAAGAAGCTTTAGAGCATTCCTCTCCTCCGAGACCTTTTGGAGCTCGATTTCACACTGGCTAAGGTCAGCTCGAAACTTGGAGAAGGCCTATACAAAAAAGGAAAACACAAGTCAACAACAACAACAATAACAACCTAGTAAAATCTCACTAATGGGGTCTGAGGAGGGTAGTGTGTACGCAGACCTTACCCCTACCCCAAAGGAGTAGAGAGGTTGTTTCCGAAAGACCCTCAGCTCAAGAAAACAAAAATACAAAAGGACAAAAGGAGACAATATTAGTATCACCACAACAATCAAAGGATAAATAGGAACACCATGAAATGCAGAAGAAAGATGCAAAGCAAAAGCGATAGCTAGTAAATAGGACATGCACTGAAAAGCGAAGTAGTAAAACACAATATTGTCACTAGCTATATTAGACAAAAACCCTACCTGGCTAGTCCCACAATGGAAAACACAATTCAGATTTAGAGAAAAAAGAGTAAAGAAGAGAAGTGCAGTAAACTGATTCTTACCCGAGATAAGAGACGTTAGGCCTCTTCTAAAAGAATAGAAGCATCACTGATATCAGAGGCATCATCGACTCCAGTAATGCAATCCCGAAAGGGATCCTCTACACTAAAGCCTCCTCCTATATAAGGGGTCTTCAACTCTCGAGCCTCCCTTAGTGCCTCCTCAGAAAAAGTCAGAAGAGAAGGAAAGTGACCTGTTATCATGGTCCCGAGCAAGTCGCTCGGGGCACTTTGATCGATCTTCGGGATCTCAAAACCGGCCCCGTCCGATGTAGTTGCAGATGGCCGAGAAACAATCTTGACCTCTAGTAATTCGGGATCCTCACCCGATTTCTTTTTGGAAGCCTCCTCGACACGAGGCTTGATTTTAGCAGTCGTCGTCGGCTCAAAAGGTTTGGTGACCTCGACGGCTTTCCTAGGTCGGACCGTTAGTGCCGAGGCATTTTCCTTTTCTTCCTCTTCTTCGTCTCTCAGTTTTTGCACCAAGTCCATTATGAGAGCGATTACTTTCCTCCCCACCCTTCAAGGTTTGGGCTTGGGGTCCTCGGACTGCGAGGCACTTTTCCTCTTCTTGTCTTTCCCCGGCTTCGGAACCGGGGACTTAGTTTTTTCCTCGCCACTCGAGGGCCTCAAAATGGCATCCTTGGTCAGGCTTGCATGAAAGAAAATTAGTGATGAATGAAGTACAAAAAGTGTTTCAGATCATGAAAAAGGAGATCCTTACCGTGGTTCTTGGTCTCCCATCTGCCCCTTGCCAAATCATGCCATGCGCGTTCGGCATAAGTGGAAGTTGAGGCTAACTTCCGAACCCAATCTTCGAGGTCAGATATCGCTTGAGGCATCCAAGGAATAGCTGCATGTTGAAAAGGGATATCAGGCGAAGTCGAAGAAGGTACGAAGGACAAAGTTTAAAAGATCACTTACGATCGAAGTTCCATTCCTCAGGGAACAACATCTTCTCTTCCGGGATAATGTCGCGGGTCCTCACCCGTATAAAACAGCTCATTTAACCCCAATCCTTGTCCTCGTCGATGCTCGAGAACAAGGCCTTTATTGCCCGGCATTGGAGCCGGATTAGTCTTCGCTAAATTCGAGGCCGGTACAACTGCATGAGGTGATTTAGGGTAAACTCTAGCCCCTCGGCCTTGCTAGAGAAGAAGCACAGCATGATTACTATGCGCCATAGAGAGGGGTGCATTTGGCCGAGGGTGACCTGATATCTTTTACAACGATCAATAATCACTGGTTCGAGGGGACCCAAGGTGAAGGGGTAAGTGTAAACACTTAGGAACCCCTCCACATAAGCGGTGATGCTCTCTTCGAAAGCAGGAATTTGCACCACGATCTCGGGACCCCAATTGCAGCCCCTCTTCATAGCCTCGAGGTGGCTCTTCATTATCGAGCACATGTACATCGACACATGTTCACATCGGCCCGGGATCGAAGAAGGGTTTTCGACCTTGAAGTCGGATTTTAGAGTACACGGGCTATGAACATACTTGTGGGGAAGCGGCTCCACCGGCGCCTTGTCGCCGGACGGCCGGGAAGAGCGAAGGAAGATGAAAAACTGGTGGTTTCGGTGCTAACGAAAGTGGCTCTATAGACGGCGAAAAGGAGGAGACAAAAAGAGTGAGAAAACTTAGAGGTTTAATTAAAGCAAAAGTAAAGTTTGATTCAATGAAGGAGCGGGTATTTATAGTCTCACGACGACGGTTCGGTGGCGCTAGTGGGCGACCGCTAACTAACAGGCATTAATGATTTGGGAAACTGAACCGACGGGACGTTTCAGTCACATCTGTCACTTACGTCATGAGGACGGCGTCATGATCGAGGTTTCGGAAAATCAAGGCTCAAACCGTTTCTTATCACTTTATTCTAAGAAACGCGGGGACTATCTGTATACGGTCGAAATTGGGCATGTCCGATTTCATAGGCACAAGGAGGTGCCTCGAGAGTAAGCTCGTAATAGACCAGGCTCGAGCTCAATGGTAGAGTATGGAGCATGAAGATCGAAGTGCTCGCTGAAGATCGAGACCGAGCATGACCGACTTCGAGTAAGACATAATGACATAATGGCGAGATATTAGCAACCGACCGAAGATCTCGGCGGAGATCCCGGAACAGATCGAATCAAGCGGTTATTGACGCCAATCATGGAATTTGTTTTCGTTATTAGAATTGTACCTTATTTAGGATTCATTTACTATATAAAGAGGGACCCCATTCATTTGTAAGAAAGACTGATTCGCTGATAAGCATATACACATACACTGCTTTCTCTATTTCACTTACTATCTATTACTGCTCATCACTGTTTATTTTCTGTTCTTTATTGTTCTTGTTACCCAACCTCGAGACCATCTCGAATCGAAGTCGAAAGCACTGCCAGAACACTGGTTTGATTTATTTTACTATTCAGACTATCTATTTAATTCCTTATTTATCAATTAGTATTGGATTAAATCACGTATCCTTAAAATCTCTAAGTAGTTTAATTATTACTCAAAATTCTGGGTAAACAACAATACATATCTATGATTTTACCCGAGCGACCGGCGTGACACCCAAATCAACTACACAGATCTGCCCCCGTGTGAACTTTATTGAATAATAAATCCAAAAGTTAGTGGTAAGCATTTACGATTTCAATTAGCAAAATGAAAATTGAGTAAATTTACTTTTTGTTATGAAACCACCTGGTTTTGTTGGATAACATGATTTTAGAGATATCCTGGAAACTAAATTGGTTATTTCCCATAAAGTGGTTTCCAATTTAGGAGTAAATTTTATGGGTGGCCATTCAACTTTATGTTCATTACACAAAAGTCACTTTTCTTTTTTTTGTTACACAAAAATCATTTTACTATGCTCTAGTTATCACAATAGTCACTTTGTCCAGATTTTACAAACCTTTCGCCTGAAAAGTCTATTATACCCTTGACATTATAAATCCTCCCATTTATGCAATACCTTCTATATAATATACTTTTACCCCTGCATTTTACTTTTAATTAAAATAACTTAATATTATTTTATTTATTATTTTTATAATATATTCGTACATTTAATTTTTTCTTAACATTAATTTTCAAGATATATAAATAGTATTATTAATTTTGTCGATAACATTACCGTGAACAAATCTCAAGTCCACGTTCTTAACCATGCTTAATGAAATATTTTTAATAAAAATTATAAAATCAAAGCCCACTGATTTATCAGCCAAGCCATACCCATTAATCCAATAAATAAAATACTTACATTTAGCACAATGACACATCAAATTAATACTTTCAAATAAATAATATTAACAGATAAAGTTTTAAAAAATTTAATATTAAACACAAATATCTTTGAAACTTTTTTTAACATTTTTATTAACTATAAAAAATTATCATTTGTTAAACAAATCTATTTTTATTATTTCAAATAAATATTAAAAAATAAGTATTTTTTTTGTTTTTTATATTTAAAATATGTTCATGTTTGAATCTGATTAAACAAATTGAGTGTCACTAAAAAATTAAATGTATGAATATATTATAAAAATAATATAAAGTTATTTTAATTATAAGTAAAATACCTAGGTAAAAATATATTATATAATATATAATATAGAAGGTGTTACATAAATGAAAGAATTTATAGTGTCAAGGGCATAATAGACTTTTCAAGTAGAAGTATTATAAAATCTTGTCAATATAACTTTTGTCATAAATAGAGCAAAATAAAATAATTTTTGTGTAACAAAAGAAAGAAAAGTGACTTTTGAGTAATGAACACAAAGTTGAATGATTTTTACGTAACAAAAAGAAGAAATCTGACTTTTGCGTAATGAACAAAAAGTTGAATGACCACCCATGAAAATTACTCCCCAATTTAGTCGGTGAAACTAAATGTATGCTAAATTAGTTTTCTTTTAAATAGAACCTCTACGAAATCTCTACAAATTCCTTGTCTTATTCTTTTGTTTCACTTTAATTTCTATTATTTTATAACACGTTTTTAGTACGAATCTCTGCTTATTTTCTTGAGTTGATTTTCTCTTTCAGGTATGTTATATAGCTATTCATTTTATTCATCAAATATTATATATGACACGAGGCTTGTAAATTTGTAGCATATGAATGTTAAGTATTCTGGATGGATCGGAGACATATTAGAAATTATTTTTCTATTATTTTATAATACGTTTTCAGTATGAATCTCTTATTATCTATTTGAGTTGATTTCTCCTTCAGGTATGTTATATATCTATTCATTTTATGATCAAATATCATATATGACACAAGGGCTGCAAATTTGTAGCATATGAATATTCAGTATTCTGGATGGAGACATATTAGAAATTATTCACTAGTTTCCTTATGTTTATTAACTAGGCAGGGATGACCCAGGCCCAATATTCTGAAACTCGCAACTATTACCTTTTATTTAACATTGTTCTGATATGATATTGCACATAATAATAATAATAATAATAATTAATGCATGTATGCTAGTATCGAATCAAATAGACAAAATCGCGTGCTAATTGATAGATATTCTTAACCGGAAAATGGCCAAAAATGCCCTTGAACTATTTAAAATAGCTCAAAAATACCATTCGTTTATTTTTGGTACCAAAAATATCCTTGCCGTCTATATTTTGGACCACAAATCCCCTTAAATCGTTAGTCTTGCCATTGAAGGTGACATGGCAGTCCAACTGTGTTAGATTTGCTTACATGGCCATCCACCTGAGCAATCCAGCATGGCAAAATTATTTTTTCTGAAAAAATATTTTTCCGAAAATTTTTATTAAAATACAAAATCAACACTTATTCCGAAAAAGTATAAAATTTTTGGAAAAATTATTTATTTCGAAAATTTTTATTAAAATACAAAATCAACACTTATTCCGAAAAAAGTAAAAACTTTTCGGAAAAATTATTTATTCCAGAAATTTTTATTAAAATACAAAATCAACACTTATTCCGAAAAAAGTAAAAAATTTCCGGAAATAATAATTTTTCCAGAAATTTTATACTTTTTCGGAATAAGTATTGATTTTGTATTTTAATAAAAATTTTCGGAAAAATATTTTTTCAGAAAAAATAATTTTGCCATGCTGGATTGCTTAGGTGGATGTCCATGTAAGCAAATTCTAACCCAGTTGGACTGCCATCTCACCTTCAATGGCAAGACTAACGGTTTAAGGGCATTTGTGATCCAAAATATAGACAGCAGGGATATTTTTGGTACCAAAAATAAACGGAGGACATTTTTAAGCTATTTCAAATAGTTCAAAGGCATTTTTGACACTTTCCCGTATTTTTAACATGTATTTTGAAATAAGATTGGCTACATTCTTTATATTCATGGCAGCACCATATATCGTATTAGATGCTAAAGTGTCTTTAGCCACATTCTTTACATATTATTTACATATTGATAAATGATGATGCGTATTTCGCCCTGTGTTTAGTGTTCTTCAGAGCCTTCTTCTTAGCAGTTTTTACTTAAAAAAAACCCTATACAATTATGAAGCAATGATATATTGTCAGTACTCTTATCTCAAACAAAGAAGTGAAACAAACAGTAAACATCTTCCAAACTGATGGATAGAAAATAATAAAGAACAGAATTTTGCTACCAAAATATTTGAGCATGAACACTAGTACTATATAAATTATATCAGACCTCACAGTTGAAAATTAATGCTTTAGCTGCAATATAGATGTTCAGATTTAGTATATGTTTACCCTAAAATAAAATTGAGTAACAATTAAACTTATACTATAGTTTTAAGGATATGTGATTTAAACCAGCACCAATTGATAAAAAACGAATTAAATAGATAAATTGGACAATAAAATAAATCAAACCGGTATACAAATAATGCCTCGACCTCGATTCGAGATAGTCTCAGGGTTAGTTAATAAGAACAGCAGAGGATGGAACAAGCAGTGATGAACAGTAAGTAAGACAAAGAAAGCAGCGTATATGTATATTCTTATCAGTGAATCATGATCCTCTACAAATGATTGGAACTCCTCTTTATATAGTAGAAAAAACCTAATTATGGTATGTCTCTAATTACAGAAGGAAGTCGTATAAATAGCTATTTAACCACTTCTGATTTAGTCCGTTTCGAGATTCACGCCATGATCCTCGACCAATCACGGATATCCGTCCCGAGATTCACGCCGTGATCTTCGACCGGTTACTGATATCTCGCCATTCTGTTATTATGCTCCCCTCGAAGTCGGTCATACTTGATCTCGATTGTTGCTGGCCTCGCTCTCAACGTACACTTCGCTCTCTAGGCATGTTGTCTCATCTTCGAGCTCGGGTCTGATTTATTACAAGGCTCCCCTCGATGCAACTCCCTTGTCTCGATCAAACAGCAAAATCGGATAAGTCCGATTTTGACTGTATACAGATAGTCCCCTCGTTTCTTGGAGTGTAACGAGAAGAAATGAACTGAGCCTTTGATTTAGTACCTCGATCAATTATGACGTCAACATCATGACATAAGCAACAGAAGCGATTGAAGCGTCGCATCTGCGCAATTCCCAAGGTCATTAATTAACGCCAGTTGATGGTCGGCCACCAATGCTTTCAAACCGCCAAAGTGGCTATTATAAATAACCCACCTTCATAATATTTTCAAACTTTACTTTCAAACTTCTTCTAATCTTCAAAAGCTCTTCTATTATCTTCAAATCCATCAACTTTGTCGGTTTTCGTTTGCAAATCTCTTATTAAAATTCAAATTCCGCCTTTTCCTTCCTTAAACCTCATATAGCAATGGCAAAAACATCAAAGACCATTCCTCAAGAAGGAAAAACCTCCTCATCGCGGCCGGCCGGTGGCAAAATACCGGTGGAGCCACGTATCAAAGAGTGCACCCCCGGACCATGTGAACTTACTTCTGACTTTAAAGTCGAAAAACCCTATTCGGTTCTTGGCCGATGCGAGCTAGATACATCTGTTCGATATCCGAAGGCGATCTCGAGCAGGTGAAAAAGGACTGCCACTGGGAGAATAAAGAGGTGGTGATTCCTACCCCCGAAGAGGACATCACCACTCATGTGAAAGGGTTCTTAAGTGTGTATACTCACTCTTTCACACTGGGTTCCGTCGATCCCGTCATAATCGACTTCTGCCGCCAATACCAGGTAACCCTAGGCCAGATCTACCCCTATTTTTGGCGTATTGTCATTTTGCTCAGATTCTTCTCGATCAAGATCGAGGGGATATCTTTCACCCTCGATCATCTCATTAGGCTATACAACCTCTGTCTTTATCGGGGCGGACTGATAAGGCTTCAACGCCGGGCCCCGAAGGTGCTATTCTCGAGCATAGACGAGGACAAGGACCGAGAATGGATGTGCCGATTTGTCCGAGTCAGGACCTCCGATTTAATCCCCGCGGAGAAGATGCCATTCCCCGAAGAATGGAACATGAAGCGTAAGTAGAACTTCACCGATAACGTTTGATTACTTGTCATGTTTCCTTTACCTCTTCTCATCTATATTCTTCTTTATGGTGCAGCTTCCCCCTGGTTTCCTGGTACAGTCCCGGACCTTGCAGGTTGGGTTCGATAACTGGTTTCAACTTCTACGTATGCTGAGCGCTCGTGGCGCGATTTTGCCAAGGGTCGATGGGACGCCAAAAATCATGGTAAGTTCCCCTATCCGTGTTTGATGCTTTCTTGTGAAATACTTCTTTTTAACTTGATTTTTTCTCATACAAGTCTTGGAGATAATGTCGTCATGAGGCCACCTCCCCCCGAGGAAGAGGAGGTCCCGAAGCCGACCAAAGACAAGAAAAGGAGAAGGGCCTCTCCTCCAGATACCCCAAAGCCCAGGAAAAGCAGGGCTCGAAATTTGAAGATTGATCCCGTCGGTCTGTCTGCCGATGTAGTCCAAACACTATGAGATAAAGACGAGGAGGGAGAAGATGCCGACTGCATGCTGGTGGCTCAGAAGAGGGAAAGCATCGAAGCTTCGAAAGCTGTTGAGCCGGTGACGGTCGAGGGGGTTAGGCCGCAGACCGAGGTGATCTCGGGGGAAGGTCTGAGCAGAGTCCCCGAATCATCGGGCGTTGATGATGCCTCCTGCCGTGATGAGCAACCGGCGGGTATGCCCGAAGGGTCTAATTCTGAGGCCCTTCAAAGAGAAGAGAATTCCCCAAGTGACTCGCTCGGGGCAATTAATATTGACGATTCTCCGCCCGGCCCCACGTTCTCTGAGGGGCAGTTTCGGGATGCCCAGTCCATGGGGACCCCCGATGTGGGGACGGCCCCCGAAGGGGATGATATATTTTGTGTTTGCTTCGCGGGGGTCGATGATGTTTCCGACCTTGGCGCATCACTCATTTTTGATGAGGCTCAGCGGCTTCTGAACCAAGTGAGGTTTAGCCTATGCTACCATTCTTGCGTTTGTTCTATTTTCTCTAAGTCTGATTTCTTTTCTTTCTGTACAGGCTATAGTGCTCCATCGAGAAGCATCTTCCAAGTACCGAGCTGAGCTGGCCCGATGTGAGGCTGATCTCAAAAAGCTTACGGAGGAGAGAGATGCCCTCAAACTCCTCTATATGCAAAAAGAAGAGGAAATCATGAGCATTCGAGCTGAGCTGACAAGAACTAATTGAGATCAGACCGAGCTCATTGAACGGGTAATGTAAATTCTTGGGAGCTTGTTATGTATTAACTTGATATTGGCAACTAACACTTTAATCCTGCAGGTTCAGCAGAAGGCCGAATTGGTGGAGCAGCTTCGTGAAGAGGCCAAGATGAAAGAGGCAGAGACTTTGGGCTGAAAGCAGAACATGGACCGTCTCGCCTCGGAGAAAGAAGCAGTTCGGGCCCCACTATCTTTGGTTGAGTGTCAACTCCAAAGTGTGATGAAGGAGGATAACTTGGCCCGAGCCCAGAAGGTTGAAGAGCCCGAGACTCGGTTGGTCCCTGAGCTTGCAAGGGCCACATCCGAGGCATAGGCGCTCGTGGTCTCCTACCGAGCTGATGCCAAAGCCGCTAATACTCAGGCAAACAAAATTTCTGATGCTACTGAGGTCAGATTGTCCCGTGTTTCCGAGCATGCTCTGTCTCGAAGAGAGACTCTTGAAGAGGTACGTGCTCGTGGCTTCGACCTTACGGCTGATATCGAGAATGCGAAGGTTTGGGAGGACGAGACCGGAGCTTTGCTTTTCGATGAAGAAGACTCTGCGAGTGGATCCGAGAGCAGAGATAATGATGAAGCCCCCGAAGATGCGGCTCCCGAGGCGGACTAGGCACTTAGAATTTTTCTCCTTTTTTTTGTGTAAGACCATGAGTGGTCTTTGTAAATACTTTGTATATATGAAAGATTTCTTTTCTTTCCGTTTCGTCTCCGATTTATGATTTATGATAAATTCTGTTTTGCCTTTGCCTTGTGAAAACTTTATTGCAATCGGGTTACTGTAGCCTTTATAATCGAGTGAGCAATAGCTCGAACTCAGAGTAGAACAAACCCTTAGGTTTTTTAGTTAAGCGAGGGCGAGTCCCCGAGCTTAACAATATGTTCAGGATTTTAATTTCGGATGGCTTGATCAAAGTAGTAAATGTACTGCTTTTATAGCCGAGTTTGAGTAAGTTTTGAACTCACAGTAACAGACCCCTTAAGGTTTTATATCAAATAATGATATTTTATTTGAGCTCGGAATAGTGTAACCCTTAGGTCCGAATTGAGTGAGAACAAAATCTCGAACTCTAAGTGTATTGGCCCTTAGGCTCTTTAGATTGGGCCGAATTAAGTGAGAACCTTATGTCTTAACACGTATTCTTTACTCATTGGGTTTTTTGAGGGTTCGATGTCGATTGAAACCCCTTTGCTTTTTGTGCCTTACCACGTTTGTGTTAAGATAATTTGATACCTCTTAAGGTTTTTCGAGGGCTGATTTTATCGAAGCCCTTTTGATTACATGCCGAGGGTAGCCTTTTTTAACCGAATTCGGACGTCTCCGAGCCACTTTAATTTGGCCGTAGCCTTCGGGTATGCCTCTTAGGCTTATTTTCCAATAACACTTCGAACTTGTTCGAAGTGTTAGTCCCCCGAGAGCGAAGCCCATGGCCTATAGGTTGAGGGGTGCCTCTTTGAGGTCTTATGAATTTGAGTTTAGATTACTTGAATATATCGATCGTCGATGGCAGTCCCCGAGTGTACGAGGTATATTGCACTTGGCCTTTGAGCTATTTCTGAAAAAATCATAAGTATGGAGCTTGTATAGTAGAAAACTGTCTTTAAGACACAAGATGTTTGATATAGAAAGAATGATTCTTTGTATAATTTATACATGTGTACATGTTTTTCCATCGGGGTTCGACTAATCTATACGGACATGGTTCATTCGACCGTTTTGCCCATTACAAACTTTCTCTATCGAGACCCTTTGACATGAAGTATTTTCCTCGAAAATGTAACATCCGAGGGTGATGCCCCCCAGTATTCGAGGTTGATTGTAAAGAAGCCTTAAATACTATTGAATCATCCTCAGGTAGCACATAATTGTTGCCTCGTTATAAACCTCGCCGGAAAAACCCACTTGGGGCAAAAACCCATCTAAGGAAAAAAGAGTGCAACTCGTGCTTTAAAACCTGAGGTCTCGATATCTTCGATCGATCATCTACAGAGAGTTAGTGTCGAATATATAAATGAAAAAGGGAATAAAGTCATACCTTAGAAATAATACCATTTGAGAAGCGATATGTTCCAATTATTTGGCAGTTGTTCGCCGTCTATCGTGCCGAGGACTTAGTAGGGTCCTTCTCAATTTGGGCCGAGCTTCCCTTCATTAGGATATCGAGTGTTGATGGTGACTTTCCTAAGGACTAAGTCCCCGACTCTAAAGTGGCGAAGGTTGGTTATCCTATTATAGTATCTTTCGATTCGTTGCTTTTGTGCAGCCATTCGAACGAGTGCGGCTTCTCATTTTTCATCCAATAATTCGAGGCTAGTATTCATAGCCTCGTGATTTGACTCTTCTGTTATATGTCGAAACTTGGCACTAGGTTCCCCGACTTCGACTGGAATCAAGGCTTCGGAGCCATATACTAAGGAAAACGGGGTTGCCCCCGTACTGGATTTTGACGTTGTTCGATCTGCCCAAAGGACTTCGGGTAGAATTTCTCTCCATTTTCCCTTGGCGTCATTCAACCTTTTCTTTAGGTTTTGAATAATAGTCTTGTTCGTCGACTCGGCCTGTCCGTTCCCACTAAGGTGATACGGCGTTGATAATATCCTTTTTATTTTGTGGTCTTCGAGGAATTTCGTCACTTTGCTGCTGATAAATTATTTTCCATTGTCACACACTATTTCGGCAGGTATCCCAAATCGACATACGATGTGATCCCAGATGAAGTCTATAACCTCTTTCTCTCTAACTTTATCGAACGCCTGTGCTTCAACCCATTTAGAGAAATAGTCAGTCATAAATAAAATAAACTTGGCTTTACCTGGTACCGATGGCAGAGGGCCGACGATATCCATCCCCCATTTCATGAATGCCCATGGGGATAGGACTGAATGAAGTTGTTCTCTGAGCTGATGGATCATCAGTGCAAACCTTTGACATTTATCATATTTTCGAACAAACTCCTTACTGTATTTTTCCATGCTGTCCCAGTAGTATCATGCTCTAATGATTTTGTGAATCAATGATTCGGCGCCGGAGTGGTTCCCATAAGTGCCTTCATGGACCTCTCGTAGAACATAATCGGTGTCTCCTGGTCCTAAGCATACTGCCAATGGTCCATCGAATGTCCTTCTGTATAATATTCCATCTTCAGCCAATGTGAATCGAGCAGCTTTGGTTCATAGGGCCCTCGATTCTTTAGGGTCCGATGGGAGCTTTTCGTTATTCAAGTATTCAATATATTTATTCCTCAAATCCCAGGTTAATCTTGTAGAGTTTATCTTGGCGTGACCTTCCCCGATCACGGATCTCGAGAGTTGAATGATTGTCCCCGAGCTGATCTCATCTTCCTCGACCGATAACCCTAAACTTGCAAGTGCATCGACCTCACTGTTTTGTTCTCCAGGTACATGCTGTAAAGTCCATTCCTTGAAACGGTGCAAGGTTACCTGCGACTTGTCCAAATACCTTTGCATTTTATCCTCTCAAACTTTGAAAGTTTTGTTTACTTGGTTCACCACCAGTAAAGAGTCACACTTGGCTTCAATGACTTCTGCTCCTAAGCTTTTACCTAGCTCGAGACCTGCAATCATGGCCTCGTACTCGGCCTCATTGTTAGTCAACCTAGAAGTTTTGATAGATTGCCTAATGGTGCTACCTGTGGGCGGCTTCAAAACGATGCCTAACCCGGACCCCTTCACATTCGAAGCACGTCTTTGAAAAGGGTCCATACTCCCGATGATGTACCCGATTTTAACAAGAGTTCCTTTTCGACTTCGGGTACGAGGGTTGGCGTGAAATCGGCCACTAAGTACGCTAAAATTTGAGACTTGATGGTCGTCCGAGGTTGATATTCGATATTGTACCCACTGAGTTTGGCGGCCCATTTGGCCAATCCGCCCGATAGTTCGGGTTTGTGCAAAATATTACGAAGTGGGTAAGTGGTTAATACGCATATGTGGTAACATTGAAAGTATGGTCTTAACTTTCTAGAGGCGCTTATCAGTGCAAATGCCAATTTCTCCAAATTTGGATATCTAGTTTCTACTTCTCCTAAGGTTCGACTTACATAATAAACGGGAAATTGCGTACCTTGCTCTTCCCGAACTAGGACACCACTTACCGCGATTTCTGATACTGCCAAGTATAAGTAAAGTTTTTCATCTGCCTTTGGAGTGTGAAGTAGTGGTGGGCTTGATAGGTATCACTTCAATTCCTCTAATTCTTGTTGGCATTCCGGGGTCCAGGCAAATCATTATTCTTTTTATGCAGAGAAAAAAATTTGTGGCTTTGATCCGATGTCCTCGAAATGAATCGGCCTAAGGCAGCTATCCGTCCAGTCAGCCTCTGCACGAATTTTACACTGTCCATGACGGTGATGTCTTCGATGGCCTTGATTTTTGGGGTTGATCTCGATTCCCCGATTCAATACCGTGAAGCCAAGGAACTTGCCCGAATCGACCCCGAAAGCACATTTCTCGGGGTTGAGCTTCATGTTGTATTTCCTTAAAATCTTGAACGTTTCCTGCAAATAAGCCAAATGGTCCTCTGCGCGTAGGGACTAAACTAGCATGTCATCGATATAAACTTCCATTGATTTACCTATTTGTTCTTCGAACGTTTTATTTACTAGGTGTTGGTAAGTAGCTCCTGCATTTTTTAGACGGAAGGGCATTATATTATAACAATATGTTCCATACTTGGTGATAAATAAAGTCTTTTCTTGGTCCTTCGGGTTCATTTGGATTTGATTGTACCCGGAATAGGCATCGAGAAAAGTAAGGATCTAGTGGCCGGCCGTGGCATCGATCATGCAATCGATGTTAGGCAGTGGAAAAGAATCTTTGGGGCATGCCTTGTTTAAATCCTTTTAATCTACACACATTCTAAGTTTTTTCCCTTTTAAGGGACTACAACTACATTGGCTAAACATTCGGGATATTTCACCTCCCGAATGGACCCTAATTTGAGAAGTTTAGTTACCTTGTCCTTTATGAATGCATGCTTTACCTCGGACTGGGGTCTTCTCTTTTGCTTCACCGATTTAAACCTAGGGTCCACGCTTAGCCGATGCATCATTATCTCCGGTGGGATCCCTGTCATGTCTAAATGGGACCAAGCAAAATAATCTATGTTATCAATAAGAAATTGAATAAGCTTTTTTCTGAGTTCGGGGGTTAATCCCGTTCCCTGGTATACCTTTCGCTCGGGTAGACATTCGATCAATGTAACATGTTCCAGCTCTTCGACCGTTGACTTGGTGGCGTCAGAATCTTTGGGAACAATAAAAGTTCGAGGGGTCAAAAATTCCTCCTCTCCTTCTATCTCATGCTTCCCTGATTCGGTCGAGGCTGGTGGGTGTGATTGCTATTTGACTTCCTATTTACTTTTGATGCTCGACCTTTCCGAGGTTGATAGTGTCGATATCGGCGTTACCTTATCGACCGCAAATATTTCCTTTGCAGTATACTGCTTCCCGTATACTGTTTTAACACCGGCTGGTGTCGGGAATTTCATCATTTGGTGGAGAGTCGTAGGGACTGCCCTCATATTGTGGATCCAAGGCCTTCAGAGTAGTACATTGTGCCTCATGTCGCCCTCGATTACGTGGAACTTGGTATTTTGAATGGTTACAGCCACGTTCACCGGTAGAATAATCTCCCCTTTAGTTGTTTCACTGGCCATATTGAAGCCATTTAAGACTCGAGCTGCAGGAACGATTTGATTTTGTAGGCCGTGCTGCTCCACGACCCTCAATCGGATGATATTCACTGAGCTACCTGGATCCACTAAAACACGCTTAACTGGAACTTTATTTAATAAGATAGAAATTACCAGAGCATCGTTGCGGGGCTGAGAAATGCCTTATGCTTCTTCGTCATTGAATGATAAAGTGCTTTCGGGCACATAATCTCGAGCTCATTTTTCTCTAGTGATTGATACCTTAGTGCATTTAAATATGGGTCCCTGTGGAATGTCGACCCCACCGACGATCATATGAATGACATGTTGGGGTTCCTCCTGTTCATTTTTCCTGTTGGCGTCCCTTTCTCTAAAATGATTCTTGTCTCGATCGCTGAGGAACTCTCGAAGGTGGCCCACATTGACTAGACGGGCTACCTCCTCCCTTAATTGCCTGCAATCCTCGGTCTTGTGACCATGCGTGCCATGATACTTGCACATCAATTTTGGGTTTCTTTGGGAAGGATCGGTTTGTATGGGTTGGGGCCACCTAGTATCTTTGATCCTTCTGATTGCCGATACAATACCCGATGCATCGATGCTAAAGTTATATTTCGATAACCGAGGTACCTCTATGGGATCGGTATACTTGTCAAAACCACTTTTGCTCATAAGTCCCCGAGAATTCTGTCCTTGATCACTTCTTCGATCGCTCCAGGCGGAATTGTGTCCTGAACCATTGTTCCTTCGATCTGTGGTATATGGTTAATATCGGTCTCTGTTTGATATTGACTCCCTATCGACGTCCCTCTGGTTTTTAACTGCTGACCTGTTTGGATGTACTGAACTGGAAGGGGCTCCTAATTAGTCGTCCTCGACCCTGATCTTCGATTGATATAGATTGTGCACATCTGCCCAAGTTACAGCTGGATACTCAATCAAATTTTGTTTCAACTGACGTGATGCTATCGAACTCCGCTAGTTCAACCCTTGGGTGAAAGCTTGAACGGCCCAATCATCTGTGACCGATGGCAACTCCATGCGTTCCATTTGAAATCGGGATACGAACTCCCTCAGCATTTCATTATCCCTTTGTCTTACCTTGAAAAGGTCTGATTTCCTTGTTGCGACTTTTATGGCCCCGGCATGTGCCTTTACGAAAGAATTCGCTAACATAGCAAATGAGTCGATGGAATTTGGTGGCAGGTTGTGATACCAAATCATTGCTCCCTTCGAAAGGGTCTCTCCAAATCTTTTCAACAGTACAGATTCGATTTCATCATCTTCTAAATCGTTACCCTTGATGGCGCATGTATATGTAGTAACATGCTCGTTGGGATCGGTGGTCCCATTATATTTAGGTATGTCTGGCATGCGAAACTTCTTTGGAATAGGCTTTGGAGGGGCACTTGAGGGAAATGACTTTTGTACAAATTTCTTCGAATCCATCCCTTTCAAGATTGGCGGTGCCCCCGGTATCTGATCAACTCGAGAGTTGTATGTTTCCACTTTTTTATTGTTGACTTCGATTCTCTTCTCCCCCGATTCAATTCTTTTAGTGAGCTCCTCGAGCATTTTCATTACCGTAGGATCAGTCCACGATTTGTTACCATTCGACCTTTCCGGTACTGGCTCGGTACGGCGAGTAATTTTCGGCTCGACCCTATTCGGAGCTCTATGTTGATTTTGTAACTGAGCAATAGCGGCTTGCTGAGCCTGAAGCATCTCGAATATCACTTGGAGACTGACTCCTTCGTCTCCTCTGCCCTGTGTTCCTTGGTCACTAGATCGGCCTTCTCTGCGCACGCTCCCATCAAGACCTGTGCCTAGGTCCGCATTTAGAGCAACGTGCGAACTGACATCGACTGGGTTGGCAACCGGTGCTCCCCCGAAATTAGCCTGTGGCACCTCGACTCCTGGAGCAATCACATTTTCGTTTTCACCATGGAATCCGAGGCCGTTGTCACCGTGTGTGGATACGTTTTGTGAGTTTGACATGTTTTAACCTGAAAACAAAGATACTTGACAAGAACAAGCGTAAAATAGTGCGTTTTACCAGAATCAGTACTGAACAATCACTATTATCCTTAGCCCCACGGTGGGCGCCAAACTGTTTACCCTAAAATTGAGTAACAATTAAACTTATACTGTAGTTTTAAGGATATGTGATTTAAACCAGCACCAATTGATAAACAACGAATTAAATAGATAAATTGGACAATAAAATAAATCAAACCGGTCTACAAACAATGCCTCGACCTTGATTCGAGATAATCTCGAGGTTAGTTAATAAGAACAGCAGAGGATGGAACAACCAATGATGAACAGTAAGTAAGACAAAGAAAGCAGCAGTAAGTAAGACAAAGAAAGCAGCGTATATGTATATTCTTATCAGTGAATCATGATCCTCTACAAATGATTGGAACTCCTCTTTATATAGTAGAGGAAACCTAATTATGGTATGTCTCTAATTACAGAAGGAAATCGTATAAATAACTAGTTAACCGCTTCTGATTTAGTCCGTTCCGAGATTCATGCCATGATCCTCGACCAATCACGGATATCCGTCCCGAGATTCACATCGTGATCTTCGACCGGTTACTAATATCTCACCATTCTGTTATTATGCTCCCTTCGAAGTCGGTCATACATGATCTCGATTGTTGTTGGCCTCGATCTCAACGTACACTTCGATCTATAGGCTTGCTGTTTCATCTTCGAGCTCGGGTCTGATTTATTATGAGGTTACCCCCGATGCAACTCCCTTGTCTCGATCAAACAGCAAAATCGGGTAGGCCCGATTTTGACCGTATACAATACAAAAGTGATAATACTCATTCCTTTAAAAATGCACTTCCAAATCGACAAAATTAGCTGTGCTATTAACAAAGTTCATAGTACTTTGATCTCTCATAAGCTTCTAGGTGAACCTGTCTGCTTTAAAAATTGATTTCATGTAAGGTAAAATTCTCAAAATGGCAGTCATTTACTACTGTTTACCGTGTACTAAAAGAATAACACAATAAACAGATACTAGTTCTTAGTGCCTGTCAACGAAATACTTTGCCTACTAATGAAAATGTCAAAGCTTTGCTTATGACAGTGTAAGAATGATACATAAAGGTGTTTTTAACTCCCACATTTGTTAAAGATAGTTTATACATTTATGATATAATGTAAATTTTTGTATCCTGATGGTTAATAGAAACTTCTACATCCTCCCAATCGAAGAAAGCATGGCAGAGGGAGGATATATAGGGAAATCCGAGCAATTTATAACAACTTTAGGTCCCACAACTATATTTATTTGATTCTACGGAGAAACCAAAATAAGATCAATTGAACACTATTGCATTTATCATGATGCATCATATATGTAGGATGATCTAATTATTCTATTTAAGAAGGTATTTAAAAATAAAGTAAAATTGGAAGGGTAAAACATGTTTGAATACCTTTTCAAAATATATACAGGTAGCTCAATTATATTTTAATTATAATCTCTAGTGTAAAATATGATTCAATAAAAAATTTATTTGGTTGAAAAAGAAAAAGTAATTAGGTGTCTCATTTACGATACAAAGTACTTACCAGATTCTAGAGATTCAACAGGAAAATTCACTGCATTTTGTGTTTCAATAACTAAATGTACTGCATTTTGTGTTTCAATAACTAAATGTGCTTCCTTGCTGATTCCCTCCAAATCCAGTCTCTTTCTTAGAAGAACTTCAGTTTTGTTGACTTAATTTCCTTTAACCTCGATACTTGTGCCTCTGTCTGCACAAGAGACATAGAATCTCAAGAATTTCACTTTTTTCGTTGAATCGTTACGACACCTAACCCAACCTGTTATGTAAGCCAGACAAGAGATAATACAATTCAAACAAAGATTTATAAATAATCAATAAATGAAATAACTGAACTTCCATATAATACCCCAAAGATTTGATAATACAAGTCATGAGTCGCTAAAATTTAAATCTACAAAGTTGGTACAAAATAAATTCAATATTTATTTGAATATATATAAACAGAGTACGAGTCCAAAACTACCAAGGACAAGTGGTAACTATATTCGGAAAGCAGGTACATCTTCAATGTCAGCTCCCGTTATCCATAACAACTCAGCTCCAAGATCTGCACGCAACGTGTAGAAGTGTAGTATGAGTACAACCGACCTCGTGTACTCAATAAGTAAGAAACATAACCTCGGACTGAAAGCAGTGACGAGTTCGGAAGAAGGTCAGTGTCCAACATCAATAATCGATAACAACACATGATATAATGATGACAGTAAAAGAAAACAACTCAAGAGATATCATGTTTAGCTCGTTCACAAATATAAAAAATTAGACATGCTTTCCAAGTATAACGGTCAAGCCCCAATGTTACCACTGAAATTACTAAGAACATGAGTTTATCAAGAAAACTGTGATTTCCAAACTTTCAACAATAGGTAAGACATTTCGTTTACCATATAGCATAAGAAAAATACATCTCTATACCTACATGTTAAGTCAATAACATCACAGCGAAGCCATCAGGTATACTCACACTCAGCACTCTCACGGTGCCTAGCACAAGTGCCCCTAACCATCACACACACAATCACGCTCAGTACTGTACGGGTGCTTGGCACTAATGCCCCTCACCAAAGCATATATATGACCCTATGCCTGCGCTCACTGTGAATACCAGACTCCAGAGGGGCGGATCCTTGCCCAAGCGCTGATCAAATATAAGTCAACAACCAATATAACCGTTGCGGCGTGCAACCCGACCCAAATATCAATCATTTGCGACGTGCAACCCAATACAAATATCAACCCGTTACGACGAGCAACTCGATCTAAATATCAATCTGTTGCGGCATGCAACCCAATCCAAATATTAATCCATTGTAGCGTGTAACCCGATCCAAATATAAATCACAATACGACTCTAAGGCTCACATCAGTCATCAACCTCTCAAGTCTCAATGGCTCACGTCTCATAGAACTCAACCCAAACAGTTTCACATATAAAAGGCATCAACAACATGTGATATGGCACACAAATATGACTACAATCAAGGCAACAACTCAAAATAACAACAATATCCCTAACATGTCTCAACAAGTAAGCACATAGCCTAGACATGATATCTAGAATGATTAACAACTCAAGTAGTCATATAGGTAGAGAAAGAAAACATGGAAATAACTTGGCATGATAGAAAACAAGTCTCATAGTAGCCTAAAGTCTACCCGGATCATGAATACCCCCGTCTACGCACACACACTCGTCATCTAGCATGTGTGTCACCATAGTACATCTCAAGTATCATAGTCCACATGGATAATCACCCCCAAACAATGTTTAGATATATTACTTACCTCAAACAAGAGAAATCCATACTCTAAAAATGCCTTTTGGCTCGAATCGACCTTTGAACGACTCGAATCTATCCAAAAATAACTCAATAATATCAAATAATACCATTAAAATCAAACCCAAACAATAAAGGTCGAATCTTTAGTAAAATACTCAAAATCAACATAAAATCAACCCCGAGCCAACAATCCGGAATTCAACAAAACTCACAAATTCCGACAACCCATTCGAATTCGAGTTCAAATATATAATTAGTTTTCAAATCCAACATCAATTTCATGTTCAAAACTCCAATATTCATTCTCCTAAGTTCAAGTCAAAAAGCCCCAATTTCTTCTCTTCAAATCCTTTATTTAGGTGTAATAATTTATGAAAAAACAAAATATATAATCAAAAAAATATAAAATTACTTACCCTCATGATTTGGGTGTTTATCTCCTCCAAAATCGCGTTACTTGAGCTCCAAGAACTCAAAAAGTGAAGAAATAAACTCAAAATCCCGAAATAGGATGTTTTAAAGCCCAACCAGTCGTCCTTCTTCGCGATCGCAGGCCACGATCGAGATGAATAATCCTGTGAAATACTCTCTCAACTCTTTTCAGACATCCTCTAGCATAACGGCCATGACATTCTATACAAAGCTCTAAATAATAAACAGTTTAATTTTCTTAAAACTAGACACAAAGAGTTACAAATTTTATTTTTTGATTACCTACAAATTCCTTATAGATTGCAGGATATAAGCTCCCAAAGTCAGCCCTGTGACATCAGAAATTTCTTCTTCGCGAACGCGAACCTTCCCTCCGCGAACGCGATTCACAAGTCTAATATTGCATTTAACCCTTCAGGATCACTTCCCAGAGCTCTACGATCGCGATCACCCCTGTAGCCAAAAACCAGCAGCGGAAAAAGGGCTAAAAATGGTCTGAAACTACCCCGAAACTCACCCGAGCCTCGTGGGATCCCGTCCAATCATACCAACAAGTCCATATATCTAATTCAAACTTATCCAAAGGCTCGAAATGCCACAAATAACATCAATACCGAGAATTAAATACCAAAACATATCATGAAACCTTCAAACTCAAGAACTTCAAATATTCACAACCAAGCGTCTGATTCATACTAAATCAACTCAGAATGAAACCAAACTTTGCAAACAAGTTCAAAATGATAAAACAGACATATTTCAAGTCCCAGAATAATGATCCGAACCTGATAGCCACAAAGGCAACTCATGGTCAAACTTATAAAATTTCTAAACCTTCAAATTGCCAACTTTCGACAAAAAGAGCTAATTTATCATAGGAACCTCAAAATACGAATTCGGACATACGCCTAAATCCAAAATCACCATATGAACCTATTGAGACCATAAAATTCCGATTCGAGGTCAAATATAAAAAGTCAAACTTGGTCAACTCTTCCAACTTAAAGCTTCTAAATTGAGAATCATTCTTCCAAATCAATCTCGAACTACTTGAAAATCAAAATTGACCATACACGCAATTCATAATACATCATATGAAGCTACTCAAGACCTCAAATCACAGAACAAAATGTAAATGCTCAAAATGACTGTTAAGGTCATTACATTCTCTCCCACTTAAACATATGTTCGTCCTCGAACGTGCTAAGTGTCATTTCAAAGCCATCAAACCACTATATAAAATCACCATACACGTACCCACGGGTGATACCAAGTCATCTAAATCCATATAAGCCTGTCAACATAACCTAACTGGAGATTCTTTCTTCAACCAAGTCCATAAACCTTAAAACCCATATTTCAAACACCCGAAATTTATTATAAGACCCAATTTTCGCGTCTATACATTGTATAAGTCTGAACAAGTTATATTAATCCATCACCATATTCCAAATATAATCACATGATATACCACATAACTCAGATACTTGTAGCAATAACTTCCAACTAAATAACTACCCAATAACAAACCCGGTACCGACGACATACCTCATCTTAAAATAAAACCTTGTTTTGAACCTTCGTACACTCCTAAGTATGAAAGAAACAAGTAGAAACTCATAATCACTCATCAGATCAATAAGTCATAGATCTCTTTCGCCCACCAAGAACCATATTCATATTCTAAGCTGACTTCTGACAGTATTCTTCCAGTACAAGCTGTTCGATCTACATGCCACACCAATACTATTACACCCCATGTTTTCGTACGCAAAAGTATGTCGTAAGTCAATTGATGTAAGCTCGGAATATAAAGTAATTTAATGATGTTACATGTATTTTCGTTCAACATATACACGACTAGGTTGAAGACGAATGCACTTAAACGTGAGAAAGGAGATATTGGACAAATAAAAAGCGAGCTGCTTTCTTACTCGACGTGTCTGCTTCACCAATTTACTTTTCATCCTACTTTCTTGAGCTACTCAACACGTTTCATGATTATTAAATGAGGATGAGAAACGTATTTAAATTAATTAGGGCATTATGTGACACACCCTAATGAAACAAGTAGGTGATTTGTGTCCCAAATTAAAGGTTAAATAGAGGGCTTGTCACGGCCCGACCTTGGGGAGGGGGGAGGGGTGACCAGCACTCAACAGAGTTACCCCGGTCGAGCAAGCTTACACAATGGCGTCTACACAACTCACCCATGAATAAAGAGAAGAATATATTTTATTAATTAGACGGTAAGAGGTCATGTGTACAACACCGATTCATTTCCATAAGTTACACCATTAACAAGTCTCCAAAATAGAACACTATACAATCTTAGTTAAAGTGGAACAGATGATACGATTACAACATTTTCAGTTCAACCTTCCCAAAATAAGATACAACCCACACTATGTCTACGGAGCCTCTAACAGAAACAAAAGAGTACTAAGATAGTGCCAATAACAAGGCCCCCGGCTATACCTCAAAATGCTATGTACAAAGGACAAGAGATATAGGACCCCGAAATGAAGTGGGGCTCACCAAGTCAACTAAGGAGAGGGTGTGCTGCTGTCACTAATCAACACCACTTGCTATAGAACCACCTGAATCCATTAAAGATGCAACGCCCTCAGAAAAAGGGACATTTGTACATATGGAATAGTACTGGTATGTAAAACTAAACACCCTCTCATTAGAACGAATAACAGTAAACGGAGAAGGAAGCAGGAAATCATTAAGTGATTCAATATCATCAAGGTGTCAAGTTAGGGGAAAGGTAAATTTCAAGTAAGTTTCAATCTTTTTAAGTTGGGAGATCTTTAGCACCGATACACCACCGTATTGTTGGCACGGAGTCCAATCTCAGCCCGATCGGCTAAGTCGTCTCACCCCGAGACATCCACTCACAATACCCCCATGTGTGCGACATGGCGTCCGATCTCAGCCTGACCGGCTAAGTCGTCTCACCACAATGCCGTGTGGGTCGACATCACATCACATCTAGCTAGCAATAATCTCATCCCATTCAAGGGGAAATATCTCAACACATCATTCTTATCCCATATAAGGGGAAACAACTTCATCACATTAACACGGGGACTTACCCCTCAATCACTCCTACACCGGCATGTGTAGTTTCGGGGTTAGGTTATTTTGACCTACCCTTCCTCGGTGACTAAACGATACTCCTAAGGCATTTATTATTAAAAGGATTCACAACTCATTTCAACATCTTGTTCTCGCCTCTTTGTTTCATTGGCACAATGGCTCCAAATGTAATATCATTGTTGGCACGTTGGCCATATTTCATATTCCATACTTACTGTTTCACTTTCAAACATCATCACGGATAGTCAACAACAAAGACTTCTATTCAAGACTTGAAGTACACATTTGAGCAATTAAGGGTCTTAGGCACATGTGATTTCTTACACAATTCGACATGATAGCTTTCATTAGAATCACGTTTTCAAGTCATAACATATTAACACACAGCCCATACTTAAATCACCTTCTCAAATAGTAACTCAACATAACAAGAACATTTGGAATACATATTAAATTCATATATCTTTTGACACAAGGCTTATTCGGAATAATCAATTTATAATGAGCAACATGGGACTTACAAGGCCATTGTAGGGTTCAATTCTAAAAGAGGTGTTTAGACAATATACCTCACTTTGAGCTTTCCTTAAGTCACTATACAGTTCCGGAAGTCCTAGCAACTTTGATCTATTTAGAGATATAGCAAGATTGAACACAAATTAGGAAAGAGTTCATGGTTCCAGCTCATTTGAGCATTTTATCAAACACTAGGTGGGTATTATGATTTCAAGGTCCTCCTATGGTGGTTTCCTTCACCCCACAACCCAAGGTCTACCCATTTGAGCTCAACTACCTTCCCACAACTCATGATTGTACATGCATGCATAGATACATTCTAACACCCAAGAATCACACCCTTCATTAACCATATTCTACCCAAATTCCAAATTGAGACTAGGACATGGAACCTTACATCTTGAATGAAGAACTTATGAGTTTCTCCTTGTGAATTCTCAAACTTTGAACTTTCCCTCTCACTCTATGGCACTCCCTCTCTCTAAAAATATCAGGTTTCTACCTTACAAATGGTCTTCAATGACTATATATCGAAATAGGGTCGGGTTAAAAAAATTAGAAAAATGAAGCCCCAATGCAGATCTCCGGTCGCATATGCGACCGCCTAACTCTTCTGCGGCCCGCATAATGGACCGCATAATGTCCCTAAGGAACCGGGCATTTCTACTTTACTCTGCGATAGGTCTGCGGTCTGCAGACCAATTCTGTGGTCACATAATGCGCAACAGAACTTTCCTCCAAAAATTTTATGTTGGATCTGCAATGGATTGTGCAGCCCGCGAAATGATTATGCGGCCACATAATAGACCGCATAATGGTCCTAAAATTAGGTCAAGTTTCTGCTTCATTCCGCTGTAGATCTGCGGTCCGCAAATAGTTCTGCGATCGCATAATAGATTGTAGAAAATGCCCTGCACTGCCAAAAATTTTCTTCAACTCCCCAATGCACTATTCAACCCAAAAGTCCGTACCGCGGCACCACAAAACCCCGAGTTTTAGGTAAAATTTTACGGGGCCTTACAGGGCCATTGAAGTAGAAGTTTGATCGACCATCAGGGGATTATTAAAGCCAACATCTGACCATTTTCACCGATCTTCATAAAAAATAAAGTTCAACAACATCCTCTCTTTCTCTCCCAAGCTAAACAACCACCCTTACTAGGGTTCTAAGTGGAAAGGGCTTCAAGTTTTATTCTTCTCCCATCATGTGAGATGATTTTCATGTATTTTATCTTCTCTCCTAAGATATCAAACGTTTCTATACCAAACAGCCCAAGGTAGCCCCTCTCCTCCAAGGTTAGACCACCTACTCTTGATTAAAAGTGTTGTAAATGTGGTGGAGATCACTTGTTTGATGTTGTTACTAAGTTGTGAGTATTCTCAAGTTAAAGGAGACTTTTTATAGGGTTTCTTCTTGCTGCATAAGATAATGAATCTTCTTTTCTTCATTTGTTTGAGCTTATTGGAGACTTAGCTATATTGTGATAATACGAACTTGTGAAGAAATGGCCTGAAATGAGTTCTAAGTTACTGCAATTTACTGGACTATTATGAGGTTATTTTTATTGTGTATTGTGGCTGAAAATTAGTAGGAACAACTTGAGTATATTGTGATTGTCACTATTAAAGTGTATTCAAGTTCTAGCTAAGTTGTATGGATGGAAAAGTGCAAGTTAGAACTTGGTTGTTGGGTGAGATGGTGTGGACTGTTTTGGTGATGTATTGTAATGAATATAAGGTAAGATATTGATATATATATATTTGTTGACATTCTGGACATGTTGGTCTTGTTTTTTTATTTGAGGAAAGTGAAAAGAATAAGGGGAGGTGCTGTCCAAAATTTTGTTGGCGAGCTAGTCACTCATTTGTGTTGAGTTCTAGCTTCCGTAAGCTTAACAATTGTCCCTTATTTTTTGTTGTAGATTGATGTAATAACTGGCTGAACCGACATCGTGTGGTTAAGTAAATAACAAAGGTATGTTAAGGATATCCCTTCTTTCTTTTTAATATGATCCATATAATACAAACGAAATGAGCAAACACGCAACTTTCACAAATGACTCTATTCTTAGAAGTGCTAGGGGATGCCTATGTTCTTGATTCCCCATGTGTCCTGTTATTTTATCATTTGTTCATGGGTCTTAGAAAATACATAAGTTGATAAAGTATATTTCATGATATTATACGAAGGCATATTAATCTTATGACATTCCGACAGATCTTATCGACTTACTTCCTTATGCATTGCATTCATTTATACATGTACATTGACCAAATGGTGTTATATACACGTATATTATATGTATATGAGTATGAAGAAAGGTTACGACATAATATACGCACCACCACCTGTCAGCTGGTATTCTTTGATGATTTCTCCCACTGAGGTCGAGATGATATGATGGGATGCCCTCTGCATGATATGACATTTATATGCATATTCATGACATTATCAATGTTTCATGATTCAAAAAGTTGTTCAGAGTTACATGTTAAGTCCTTTACTCCATGTGTCTTTCACGTCTTTTATATACTGATTTACATGCCTTACATACTCGGTACTTTATTCGTACCGACGTCCCTTTTACCTAGGGATGCTGCATTTTATGTCGCAGGTCCCAATAGACAGGTTGACAGTCCTCCTAGTAGATTATCAGCTCAGCGGAAGGTGCTGGCGCACTCCACTTGCTCTGGAGTTGCCTATTTGGTCGGTATGCTTTGGACATGTAATGATTGGTATGGCGGGGCCTTGTCCTGACCTTTATGACGTTTATGTACTCTTAGAGGCTTGTAGACATATGTCATGCATATGAAAGATTGTATGGCCTTGTCGGCCTATGTTTTGACTGTACAAGTGATCATTTTGGTTTTATAGGCCTGTATGTCACATGTATAGCTTGTATTCTATGTTGGGTCGTCCTATGTCGAGTATTCCCTTATGTTTTATTCTGGTTATATCATGATGGCCCTTCTAGCCCATTTACCCATGATGGTATGATAAGCAATATACATTATGTTGGTACTCGGTTGGGTAAGGCACTGGGTGCCCGACGTGGCCCATCGGTTTGGGTAGTGACAAATACCACCTAGAGCCTCATACCTTGCAATTCGTGCACCAAACAAGCAACAACTCGAATATGACCAATGATAGAAGTAGAAGCAAATGAGAGAACTACCCCACAAGCTCAACAAATACCACCACAAAGAGCAATGCTACAAACCTATCTCACAGAGGAGTGACACACGAAATAAGCACCAAGGATCATATTTAACTATGCTATGATGCGTAACCCGATCAAAACACACTGGTCCACATGGGATATTCATTGCCAAAATTCTTATACTCACCAAACATGTGTGTATCAATAGCAAGCACACTAAAAGAATGACCATAACCATGGAGAAGCGGATAGCACAAAACACCACAGACGGGAAAACCATAACCAAGGCACAATAAACCATTCAACACCCCAAGATCCATCTCACTCGAGTTTCGTCACAAGGACCAAACAGAACTGCATCATGTGTGTAGATAGTCAACAGTCACAACCCATTGTAGTATAGTAGAGAAACACATGGATCATATAAGAACATGAATAAGATCAACTCTAGACGATGACATACCCTTAGCAATGGCTGTGCTGTGTAAATCAACCCGATCCGACATAGAACATATATTCTCATTAGGCCTGTGAATGGGCCCCCAAATTAGTTCTAATTCATCCCGAAATAGGTAAATAAACTTCCAAAAGTCCGCAGTAGCCTAACCATAACACATTACCGTAAGTTGTCTAACTCTGGCCATATCTTCATAGTCCACAAATAAGGAATAATCTGGCTCTGAGAACTCCCAGTCTTCAAATCCTAAGAATACAAGAGTCTCCATATCTTATCCCAATTCCATCACTCAAATGACTAACACATCCCTCATACAAAATCATCTCGCGAGAAATACTGCCATAAATCTTTTGCACCACGTAACAGAATCTGAACATCAATAGTCAACAACTAGGCAATTATCGTAATACTAGTCCAGCATCCGCAAGTCAAAGAACAATGCGCCCTTATAAAATGTACACTCATCTCAGGTGATACCAAATAGTGCCAGGATTATTCTAAATATTTGAAACTGTCCATGCTGTCTAGAATCCATGACCTTGCTTCGAAACTAAACTGCGACCTAGTACATGCAGATCTCAATCCCACACGATGCACCACATCTATCACGCTATCATATACAAAACACGAGAACCCCATTATCAACTCCGAGTTACAAGCAGAATACATACTCATTTAGCTAGATACCTTCCACTTGATCCCATCCAGGAGAAAATCACAATATGCAACATACACCTCATACCATCTCAAGCCGAGATCGACATCATCGAGAACTCTTCGAAACCCATTTGTACATGACCAAGCAATCAGAACTGAATTCCTTTAACCCAACCAAGTCACGTAGGTCACCAAACCCAATAGTATTGCGACAAAACACTTGTAGAGTCTCACCACACCAAAGGAACCGATAACTTCTATTACTATGTTGATCTACCACTACCAAGCTGACCTATTTCTCCGAGTTCCTCCTGACTTGCCTTCAAGTTAACACTTTTACTTACCAGTACACTACGATCCTTAACTTATAGCTAAGCCCAAGAGATCCTAGCATGAAACTGCATCATCTTAAGGCCCATAAGCAATTGTATTCCCTCTTAAGCACCCAATAGTACCGCAATTGAGATACCCGCTCTGAAGAGACCTTCTGTGAATTTTAAGTTATTCATTTAACCTTTTTGATACTGAAATGTAGGTTCATTAATGAAACAAAAATACCGCAAGTGTCAGCACCACCCAATGCAAATCTCAGATATTAGCCATAAACAAATCCAGGAAATCCTCAAATACCACATACGAATCTTGAACTCATTAGAACCTTCTCGAGAGTCATCCACTCTGCTCAAATCTCCAATGACCGCCAATATAAGCCGAAGTACTTATGCTTCATTAGCACACAAATACCTAAAGAAGTAACCTCACCTTTAAGCAACCGAGTGAATCCCTTCTTCTTGCACACTACATCCAATACGAATAACAAACTCAAACCCAAAAAGTATAGTATATCATCCACCTAGCAATTTCGTTCCCCATACTAACCTCTAAGTCAGCCCCCTTCAAGTCGTAGCTGATCCACAATTATGCATCAGACCAAAACTAATATAACACATGACCATGCAGTCTGATTATTGATAACAGACTCCCCCACTTAGCTTGAAACCATAGAATACAACATCTAATAACCCACAATACCCTTACTCTATAACTGCCATGATCTCGCACTGTAATTCAACTAGATCCTTTATAAGCTCATATAGCTGTAATCACAAAATACCTCGAATCATCTTCTAAGAGCATATCCATCCTCGTGACAGTCATGTGAGCTTCCTCAAGCGAATTGAACTTAATTGCAGCACATATAATCCCACTGGTAGAAAGAAAACTCTCCACAAAAACATCATAAGGATCACACAACCTCAGAACATCCCGCAAGAGATAACCCACCCGCTTAGCCTCAAACTGGCATTTCTCTATGCCCTTTCATGGCCACAACTACTATGCAATCACTTAATCCTCCCGAGTCTGAACTGGTCAACAAGACATAAGAATATACTTCATTCCATAAATGAGCAACTGAAAGATCCCTAGCACACTCATAACTCAAGACTGTACAACACATCAAGACATAAATCGAGCATCTATAGTCCTTTCACATCCCAAGAAAAATTCCTCTCGTCACCTCCAAATCATCTAAGAATAGTACTTAGTCAAATAATACTCATCATTTAGCTATCCAAACACTCATTGAGCCATCAATCCCACTCCTAGGGACACTACCGTACATATAAGTCCAAAAGCACATACTCACACAACTGAAACCACCAAGCCCAAGCTGCAGTCTGAACCTTGCCTTAAGGACTCCAGGCTGGACTACCTCCAAAACATAGAAAAACACATCTCGCACCTCATCTACAACATCACAAGATGTCGGTGCACAACTGGTACCGAGTGCTCAACATCATATATGATTGAATAGAGAGAAACTGAAGATATAAGCTCCAAGCTGAATTAAAGTTGCACGATAAGAAAAGAAGGATGAGAAGTTTCCTAGATGCCCTGTAGCCTCTCGATGATATATATGGACGTCATCATACTGATCCGCAAGACTCTACTAGACACTTGCTCATGACTCGTAGAACCTATGAACCTAGAGCTCTTATACCAACTTATCACGACCCAAAATCTACCTAGTCGTGATGGTACCTAACCTAAGCTAATAGGTAAGCCAGACAACAGATACCACAATTCAAACAAAGATTTATAAATAATCAATAAATGAAATAACTAAACTTCCATATAATACCCCAAAGATTTGATAGTACAAGTCATGAGCCACTAAGATTTAAATCTATGAAGTTGGTACAAAATAAATACAACATCTATTTGAATATACATAAACACAATACAAGTCCAAAACTACCCAGGACAAGTGGTAGCTATATTCGGAAAGCAGGTACATATTCAATGTTAGCTTCATTCATCCACAACAACTCAGCTCCAAGATCTGCACGCAAGGTGCAGAAGTATAGTATGAGTACAATTGACCTCATATACTAAATAAGTAACAAACCTAACCTTGGACTGAGGGCTGTGACGAGCTTAGAAGAATGTCAGTGTCCAACACCAATAATCGATAACAACACATGATATAATTATGTTAGTAAAAGAAAATAACTCAAGAGATATCATGTTCAGCTCGTTCACAAATATGGAAAATTAGGCATGCTTTCCAAGTATAATGGTCAAGCCCAAATCTTACCACCGAAATCACTAAGAACATGAGTTTATCAAGAAAGTTGTGATTTCTAAACTTTCAACAGCAAGTAAGACATTTTATTTTTCATATAGCATGAGGAAAATACATCTCTATGCCCACATGTCAAGTCAATAACATCACAATGAAGCCATTTGGTATGCTCACACTCAACACGCTCATGGAGCCTGGGACAAGTTCCCCTAACCATCATACACACAACCACACTCAGCACTGTCTCGGTGCCTGGCACAAATGACCCTTACCAAAGCACATATATGACGACCATGTACATGCGCTCACTGTGAATACCAGGCTCCGGAAGGGCGGATCCTTGCCCAAGCGCTAATCGATTATAAGCCAACAATCAATATAACCATTGTGACGTGCAACCCAGCCCAAATATCAATCCGTTGCAGTGTGCAACCCGATCCAAATATAAATAAGTTACGGCGTGCAACCTGATCCAAATATGAATCCGTTATGGCGTGCAACTCAATCCAAATATCAATCTGTTGTGGCATGCAACTCGATCAAAATATAAATCGCATTATGGCTCTAAGGCTCACATCAGTCATCATCTTCTCAAGTCTCAATAGTTCACGTCTCATAGAACTCAACCCAAATAGTTACACATAAAAATGGTACCAACATCATGTGATATGACATACAAATAATGTTCAGAGATTGAGATATAACATACGGATGAAGAAATATGAATGAGAATATGACTATAATCAGGGCAACAACTCAAATAACAACAATGGCCCTAACATGTTTCAACAGGTAAGCACATAGCCTAGACATGATCCTTAGCATATTACTTCCCCTAAAAAAGCAAAATCCATACTCTAAAACGCCTTACCGCTCAAATCGACCTCCGAACGGCTAGAATTATCACGACCAGAAATCCTAACCTCGGGGCCATGATGGCGCCTAATGTCCACTTGCTAGAGAAGCCAACATTAGTACACAACTATTCATCTTAACAATATTGAAAGCATTTTAATAAGAAGGTAAAGCTGTGAATCTTAATAATGTATAAAATAAACTCTAAATATGCTGTCTTATCTAATCCAGGAATCAGGCGTCACAAGTACATGAGCTACTAAAACAAAATAATACAACCAAGGTCTGAAATAAAATTACAACTGTTTGAATAAAATAATAGTACAAAGAGATAAGAAGGGTACTTCAGGTTCTGCGAACGCCGTGCAGATCTACCTCAAGTCTCCGTGTGAGTATAGCTCGACCAAGACTCCTCTAAACTCCACTGGGACCAACACCAGAATCTGCACAAGAAGTGCAAAAGTGTAGTATGAGTACAACCAATCCTATATACTTTGTAAGTGCTGAGCCTAACCTCGGCGAAGTAATGACGAGGCTATAACACGGCACTAACTATAAACTTGTGCGAGTGTAAATGAAATAATAGCAGAATAGAGAAAACAAGAATTAACATAAAAAATCAATAGAAAATACATAACAGAGGGCCCCAGAATAACATCTATGCTCAACTTCTCAATACAACATAGATACAGGACCAACAATTAAGAATAATCAATATATCTTCTCCGTCACGGCGCGTAAACCGATCCACAAATATATATACAAATATCGTTGCAGCGTGTAACTCGATCCCAAACAGTAATACCAATACTCGTTGCAGCGTGCAACCCGATCCCAAACATTAATACCAATATTCGTTGCAACTTGAAACTCGATCCCAAATAGTAATACCAATATCTGTTGCAGTGTGCAACCCGATCCCAAATAATATAACAAGAATGTATAAACTACAACCAACTACAATGTATCTCACAATGAAACGCAATAAGGGAATTACATAAATAAAGATATAAAACAGATAAAAGTAACTATCTAACAATACACAAAGTCAAAAAGCAAGTAAATTAGTCAATAAATAAAGGCATAGATACATGGAAACATATAGCAAATTAAGGTATGTAACGAATAAGGGAATGAATTTAACAAGTAAGGGCAAGTAACAATTAAAGCACTTGACATGTAATAACATGAATTAAATGAAGGAATGAAATAATCTAAGACAACAAAAAAATATCCAAACCCGCATGCTTAACCCATGTCTATGTATATGCACTCGTCCCCTTGCATATTCTAACGACCTGACCGGTCATCATAGTTCGGTGTTTTAATGTCTTCAGTAGCTTCATAATATCTATTATGACTTACGTGTATGGTTGATTTTGATTTTTGAGTGGCTTGGAATTGATTTGGAAGAATAATTCTCATTTTAGAAGCTTTAAGTTGGAAGAGTTGACCAAGTTTGACTTTTGCGTATTTGATCTCGGATCGGAGTTTTGACAGTTCTGTTAAGTCCAGATAGTGATTTTGAACTTAGGCGCATGCCCGAATTTGAATTCGGAGGTCCCTAGGTTGATTTGGCTTGTTTTGCCAAAAGTTGGCATTTTGGAGGTTTAGAAATTCCTTAAGTTTAACCGCAGGTTGACTTTATGGCTATTGAATTTGGATTTTTATTTCGGGACTTGGAACAGGTTTGTTATGTTATTTGGAACTTGTCTGCGAAATTTGGTATCATTCCGAGTTGGGTTGATAGAAATCGGACACTTGGTTGTGTTTCTAGCGATTCTTGAATGCAATGTGAAATTTTATGTGTTTTGATGTCTGATTCGTAGTTTAGGATGTTATTTTGGTGTTTTGATTGTGCGAGCGCATTTGTATGATATTTTTGGACTTGTGTGGATATTTGGTGTGGAGCCCCGAGGGCTTGTGTGAGTTTCGGACGTGTTTCAGATTGGATTGAACTTGTTCACAGGTAGCTAGTGTGCTAGTGCTACAGTTGTCGCAATTGTGAGCACCAGTATCGCAATTGCGAAAAGGGCAGGGGAGGTTAAGATGTCACAAATGTGATGCCCTTGCCACATTTGCGAAGTTAGCATTGATCTTCGTCTGGTCGCATTTGCAAAGAAGCTGCCATTGCAATTGCGGACTGTGAGGGTTGTGATATCTGTGAGGACTGTGATATGTCGCAAATGTGATATTTGTGAGGGCTGACAAGGTTTGCTTTTGTGATCCTTGTGTCACAATTGCGAGGGTTCACAATTGTAATTTCGAGGTCGCTTTTGCGACTTTTGCACCTAAGCAAAAGAGCTAAAATACGAGACTTAGCTTCATTTATCACATTTTAGGACCCTGTTTGGTTTTTGAGGAGGGATTTTCACATACAACTATTGGGTAAGTGATTTTGAACCAATTTCAATTATATTACATGATTATTTATGAGATTTAATCTCTAATACATGAGAATCTAAGAGAAGTTTTGGGAAATTTTGTCTATGTCTTGAAAAATAATAATTTGAGATTTGATAGTCGAATTGGACTCAGATTTGATAACAAAACACATATATGGACTCGTAGGGTTATGGGTAGTCGAGATCTATCCTTGAACTCGGGTTTTGACCAGACGGGCCCTGGGTTGCCTTTTGGAAAATTGTGTAAAGATCATGACTTTATTTATCGAATATGGTTTCTGTTGCATTGTTTGATATAATTAAGTCTTTTGATTATATTTGAGCCGTGCGAAGACGAATTTTAAAGGAAAAGCCATGTTTTGAGTGTTGATTTGGCCTATTTGAGGTAAGTATCTTACCTAACTATCATGCCCCAACCTCGGGGAGCGTGACTGACGCTCAACCGAGATAACCCGGCCGAGCAAGCATGCTAAATCCATTAACAATATAAGAATCAGTACAAGTGATGGACATGAGAAGAGTCAAGTGTTCCACATTCTTTTCCAATACTCAAAGGATATTCATTTACGATTCCCAAAATATTACAAGTTTATAGATATGATGAAAAACAGGTTTGCCAAATACCAACACTTCTAGTTCTATTCCCAACATCAGACACCACCCACAACTTGTCTACGAAGCCTCTAAGTACAACAAAGTGAAGAATGGAAGTGCGGGCGACAACGCCCCAACTATACCTCAAAGCACAACATACAAGGTCAAATGACATAAAGCCCGGAACACAGTAGGGCTCACAAAAACCTGTTGAATAGGGAGTAACTGCTATCGAGGATCAAGACCGCCCGCTGATGAACCACCTGCATCCATTAAAGATGCAGCGCCCCCGGCAAAAGGGACGTTAGTACATGCGGAATAGTACTAGTATGTAAAGCTAAATGTCCCCTTTCGAAATAGAATGCCAATATAAGAAGGGGGAGAATCTATGAAAAAAACAAGTAACAATTAACAATATCCAAATGCCAAGTTTAAAACATAACAAATTTCAAAATACAGATATAATATATATATTTTTGGTTAGGAGATCATTAGCACCGATATACCACCGTGATTTTACCATGGAGTTTGATCACGGCCCGATCGGCTAGACCATTGATGGTAGGCTATAATCTCGTATTTTAGTCACTTATTGCACTCCAATTCACTGCACTTTATTTATTTTGAGCTTTAATTGGTAGTGTTTTGCACTTATTGTGTGTTTTATGCCTTGTAGGAGTGATTCCAAGCTATGTAGATGTATGGAATAAATTCGAGCCATTTGGAGCTTTAAAGTCTGAGTAAAAGCCCAAAGGATTAAGCTGGGATCACGTTCGGGGGTCGAAAACCATATCTGAATATCAAAAAGCAAGGAAAATTCCATACTCTGAGAAAACATCACTAGTGCAGTGCGTTCCGCACTGCGCTTGCCAATTTTCCTATTGCCTGATAGATTTTAGCTCTCTGGATTTTCCCACTAAAGCCCCGCATGGCGCGTCGCCCCATACGGCACGCCTGTGCAAAATTTACAGAGTAGTTGTCCTATTTCGTGTAGGAAAAGGTGATTTCATTTGGGCCCTACCCTACTTAGTATAAATACATGGAAAAACGTTATTTTCCGGACTTTGGACACAAATTCAACCTAAGGAGGCCAAGGAGGAGTTGGAGAAGCAAAAGAACACGGAGTTCATCATTCATTCCTCACTCAAGACACGAGTTTGGATCGTTTTATGTTTTCCTTTACTTTAAACATATTTGTGATGAATTGCTCCATATTTATGGAGTAGTTCTCTTTAGGGTTTGATGGATTTGGTGTATTGATATTTGTTTGTGGATTATAACTTTAGTTTTATGTATTGAAGCGTTGTTGGATGATTTAACTGTTGCATCTATATTCACTTGTTCATGTAATCGAGAGAGGCATAACCTGTGATATCCTTGCATTATATTGTTGGTTGAGTTCATTGATTCTTCTTAGTAATCAAAAGAGGCTAGTTGAATCATTGATTAAACCTAGTAAGGAGGATAATCGAGAGAGGTTCTCCTAAAGACCAATCCACTACGCATTCTTGCATATCTTCACGTGCTTAAATTGGTTCATCTCGTGAGGTTGAGACTTAATCGAGAGAGGAGTTTTTATTAAACGTTTGAACTAATAATTGAGCGAATTCGAGAGACTCACTTAAACATTAGATGTGAATTATCTAGAGTTATATCCCAACAATTATCTTGCACCTATCCAATCAACCCGTATTTCTTCTCACTGATAACTTCCTTGCTTATCTTTGTTTCGATAGTCATTAGTCAATAACTTTAGATTCTTAGTTAATTTTAGTTATTAAACATATAAATCTTGATTGTTGATCATCTTGGATAGCAATCTAGCTACAAACTATGATAATACTATTTAAATCCAATCCCTGTGGATACGATATTATATTCTACTATATTCGACTAGCGAGCATATTTAAGTGTGTGTTTCGAGCTCGTCAAATTTTGGCATCGTTGCCGGTGATTGGCAATAAATAGTGTTTGAAATAGTTTGTAGTTCTAATTCAGGAATTTTTCTTTTATTTTTAATTTTATTTTTCTCTTTTTACGTTTGGTGTTTTTGACTGTGCGCATGTTACGGGTTAGATTGGTGCATGACTCGAGCTTCTGCTAAAGAAGTGCTACCATACGAACCAAAGATAGATAAACAACCGCGACATTTGAAAAAGGAAAGAAGTCTCATCGAGACGTTAGAAAAGGTTGGGCAATCCTTAACCAAAGAACTTATGGCTGGAAACGGTGAAGATAATGTGGATTTGGCTGCGAGAGAAGCTGTCGTACGACGAGAACAAGCTGCACGGGATGCTGAGGAAGTAGCTTTTAGAGATGCACAAATTATCTAAGAAGAAGAGAGGGGTCGTAGAATTGCTCAAAATCAACCTTTGGGTGCAGACCTGTTTGGAAATATAGCTCCCATGCATGGGAGACCACTTGGTGATTATGCTAGACCGGTCTACATTCAAGGTTTATCCAGTGTTCGACCACCTCCAATTGCAGCTAATAATTTCGAGTTAAAGCAAGGGTTGCTTCAAACCCTTCAGAATTGCTGTGTCTTTAGAAGGAAGCCAAACGAAGACCCAAATACACATCTAATGCACTTTGAGGAGATTATGAACACCTTTCAATACAATGGGGTGTCACAAGATGCAGTTTACTTAAGGGCATTCCCCTTCACACTCAAAGATTATGCAAAGTAGTGGCTTCGAAGCTTACCTAATGGATCAATTCGAACATGGGATGAGATGACCAGAAAAATTTCTTGATAAATATTTCTCATCAGCTAAGACAGGCAAGTTTAGAAGAGAAATCCATAACTTCTGCTAGAAAGATACTGAGACTGTGTTTGAAGCTTGGGAGAGGTTTAAGGAAATAGTCAAAAAGTGTCAACATTGCAGAATTTACCTCTGGATGCAACTGCAGGACTTTTGGGATGGATTGACACCAGCCTCACCTAGAGTATTGAGCAATGCAGCTGGAGGTCCGTTGATGAAGAAGACTCCAGAGGAGATAGTCACAATTCTTGACGAGTTATCTGAAGATGCAAATTAGTGGCCCTCTGAGAGTGCTGAAAGAAGAAGATCAACTGGCATTCACAAGGTTGATGCTACAACATCTGTGCAGGTGCAGCTTGATGCTATGGCTAAGGAAATAAGGAAGCTGAACTTAGCCTTAATAGAAAATGAGACTCATGCATCTTTTGATATATGTGGTAGAGGACATCCTACTCATGAGTGTTAAGCCTCAACTGAGGAAGTGAATACTGTGGTAAATTATAATGCAATGGGTCAGAGGCACTCTAGTGTTTCATGGAGTTCACCTGGAGGTACTACGAATGCTTGGCAACAAAATAAGTCTAGACCTCAGGGACAAAGAGCTCCCATCTTCCAAAATCAGCAGAGGCAGCAGTTTCATCCTCAATAGTCCAATCATCCTGGTCTAGAAGATTTAATGAACTCATTCATTCTGAAAACTGATGAGAGGCTTGAAACTCATAGCCCAGCTATACGGGAACATGGAGCAACTATCAAAGAAATAGGTACTAGGTTTCGAAACTTGGAAAGACAGGTGGGGCAGCTAGCAACTCTTTTGTATCAGAGGATTCCAGGAACTCTGCCAGCTGATACTGAGAGAAATCCCAAAGAAACAGTGAATGATGTAACTCTGAGAAGTGGGCAAGTATTGAAAAATCACACCCTAGTCCAAGAAGATGTGGAACTTGAAAAAGAAAGTGGGGAGCACCTGAAGAATGATATTGATAAGAAGAAGAAAGGCAAGAAGGGAGCTGATAAAAAGAAGAAGGAGGAAACTTCGTGAAGGGATGAATCTAATGAGAGCGAGCATATGCCTGCTCTAACTTTTCCCCAAAAGCTATATAGAGAAAAGCTAGATAAACAATTTGAGAGATTTCTGGATATGATAAAACATGTTAATGTAAATTTGCCATTCACAGAAGTGCTCTACCAAATGCCACCTTATGCCAAATTTTGAAGCAGATCCGGACAAAGAAGAGCAAGATAGAAGAGACATCAGTGGTCAAGCTCACAGAGCATTGCAGTGCGATATTGCAAAACAAATTCCCACAAAAGTGTGGAGATCTAGGGAGTTTCACTATACCTTGCTCTTTAGGCTCTATTAATTTTGATAAATCTTTATATGATTCTGGTGCCTCAATTAACTTAATGCCTTTATCTATTTACAGGAAACTGGAGAAGGAGATTGGAGAGATAATGTCAGTACCAATATCTTTGCAGCTGGCAGACCAAAAACTTTAATAACCGAGGGGATAGTGGAAGATGTCTTAGTTCGGGTAGATAAGTTCGTCTTTCTTATAGATTTTATAGTAGTAAATATGGAGGAGAAAAAAAAGGTCCTCCTCATCTTAGGAAGACCATTCTTAGCAATGGGTAGCAATATTAGATATACATGAGAGAAAGCTCATACTTACAGTGGGTGAGGAGACTGTAACTTTTGAGATGAATGCAGAAACGAGGGTGAAAAAGGAGAAATCAGCTTCAAATGTTGAGTGGAAAGTAAAGGGCTCAAAAGAAAAGGCTTCGGAGAGTGAGAAAGATAAGTGTGGAGTGCACCCCAAGAAGGCTGAGAAGAAGCTGTCGGCATGGATGTGCACATTAGTTCGAAGGTGAGGAATGGATCCCGACTTCGACTTAGACCCTGACTAGATGTTCAGGGAAGTTTCCTTTACCTTATTCTTTTTAATTGTGTGTCATGGGGATATGCCACAACTTAAAGTGTGGGGTGGGCGATATGTTCTATGTATATGTGTTAGTTTTGTTAGCTTTACTGATTTTAAAAAAAATGAAAATTTTTGAACCGGGTGTAGTTATTTTTTAATTTTTTTTAGGAGTAGAAAACCTTGTGCTATGATTTGAATTAAAAGCAATATTTCTTAACTTTATTATGCCTTGAGAATAGTGAGTGCTTTAGTGTGACGCTTAGGCTTAGGTTTTGACTCTTGTATAAGTACCTTAAATTGTATGATCTTAACTTTTCTTAACTGCTTTGACTAGAGTGTCTTGATGAGTCCGATCCTGAGTGAGTTATGTGCTATGTGTGTGTAAGGTTTTGTATTATTCTGTGCATTGTATTTGATGTCTAAAACTTGCCCCGTGTGTTTGAAAAGCGAAATAGTAGTTCTGTTCAGTCTTGGAAGTGATTTAGGCATTTCTTTGTTGAGCCAATTCTCTGAGCCGAGGGTCTTCCGGAAATAACCTCTCTATACCTCCGGGGTAGGGGTAAGGTCTGCGTAGATTCTACCCTCCCTAGACCCCACTAGTGGGATTCTACTGGGTGGTTGTTGTTTGTTGAGCCAATTATATGCTTTTACCCACCTAATTGTTATGTATCTTGGTTAACCCAGTTGAACTTATAAGCATGTTTCTTTGGCAACCACATTACAAGCCTTACCCATTTATTTGAATTGACCATCTATTTTAACCATTTACTTCTCGTGAGCACTTGAATTTGTTATGAACTTTGTAAAAGTTGAAGTGTGGGGTCGTTGCTTTGGCTTTTGAGTGGAACTAATGAAATAAGGAAGAAAGTGCATTGTTTCGAAAAACGTAAGAGCCACTTGAATTGAATAAGAAAAAGAAAAAGAAAGTTGTTAATTATGCAAAATATTCTGTGATAGTGGCAACTCTTGATTTATTTGTGCTTAAAGAAGTTGGGAATTAATGTATATTGATGTGAAGGTGGATTTATAGTTTGACATAGGTATGGGGTTTTGAACGGTTAAATGTGTGTATTAAAGTACTTAGAGAGGTGTAGTCACTCTTATATCTAAATGTATCCTACCCATCCTGTAGCATACATTACAACCAGTGAGAGTCCTACTTGATCCTTGACTGAATGAGCACAATTAGTAGAGTAGTACACTACGGGCAAGCATATGGTGCATTATTTGTGACATATTAATGTTATTTCTGAGAGTGAGTGAATTCTTTCTATCTTGAGTTCCTAATTGTCCTTAAATTTCATGGTGTGTGTAACTACTCTCTAGTGTGGTGTGAGGGCACTTGATTCATGAAGAAATGGTAATGTCATTGACCTCTATGTTAGAGTAAGTGAGCGGGTTATAAATAATGCAAGGTGCTTGTGAGTAAATCTTGAGGCGAGGATGTTACGTTAGAGTGCTTAATCTATTTTAAATATTCTTGGTGTGATGAGTTATGAAAGTTGTTGATAAAAGGTCGTGTTCTATGTGAAGTGTAGTTTGATTGCTCGAGGACAAGCAATGGTTTAAGTGTGGGGTGTTAATTGTCACGACCCAAAATTCACTATAGGTCGTGATGGTGCCTAATGCCGCCGTCAGGCAAGCCAACGGTGATTTATCAATTTAATTACTCATTTTATTACTTTCAAAAATATAAATTTTAATAAGGAAGGAGATTTACACTTCTAAATCCATAGAAAACGTACAACATTTGTAGTTTATAAAAGAAATGGAAGTCGATAATAATATATGAAACCGTAAGCATCATCTAGTATAACCCCAAAAAATAGTGTCACAAGTGTATGGGCATTTTTCTAAAGAGTACAATAATAATAATACAACGTCCGTCCAAAATGTAAATAGACAGGATAAAATACATAGTACGATAGAGACTCAGTGGACTGCGATGCGTAGCTTGGAATGCAACTTACATAAGGTCTCCTCAACAGGTGCGCCTACGCGCCAAGATGATCGCCAAATGAACCTGTCAGATCATACACATTTAGTACAGAAATGCAGCATGAGTAGGTAAATAAACGCGTACCCAGTATGTATCTAGCCTAACCCCAGAGAAGTAGTGACGAGGGATCGACATCGACAGTTACTAGAGGTCCAATAAAATAATATAATAATTCGTAACAGATATGAAGTGCCCAGCGATAGTGTGGTAAATCTATGAGTTACATAATCTTCCAAATATGTTTTTTAAAGTATGAATTTCTCGATCTTGTATTCTACCTTAATAGCTCAGGAAATGCCAAGGGTCAATATCAAATAAATAAGGAATACCATAAAAATGTCGGGCATCTGTGGAAGGTTTATCTCGTGAATATTCGGACTACTAGCGATATAACGCAAGATTCTGCCGAGGTCGTTCGGCCTGATCTAGAATAATGTATACACTATCGAGGGTCGAGCAACACAAACCATAGATGCATCTATTATACTGCCTAAGCGTCCGGCCCGCTCCTCAAGAAAGGAAGGAAGTTACCGAATTACGAGACACGTATTTACAATATTATACATGAGGACAAAACGAATATAATCTTTACAGTTTCTCAAATAACTCGCCCACAACTCAAAGTGTTAAGCTCGGCCTATTATACATATATTTATTTCTAAATCAAATTCAGTTATAACTTTAATTAATTAAGAAGCAGAACGAGTCCAAATAATTCAATTATTACATGATAAAGTCCTAAGTCTACCCGGACATAAACATGCTTTAGCTACGTATGGACTCTCGTCACCTCGTGCGTACGTAGCACCCACAACTAGTTGCACATAACAATAAATATCACCTAGGGGGTAGTTTCCCCCTCACAAGGTTAGACAGGAGACTTATCTCATTTTGAAGTTCCATGACCGGCTCTAACGCCTCTCTAACACCTCAACTAAAAGCTAAACGATCCATAAGTAGTCAAACAATGTGCAACTCAATCAAAATATACTCCAATCCTTATAAGTAATCAATTCATAAAAATCCCCAACTCAGCTCTAAAAGTCAATAAAATCAACTCTCAGGCCCACGTGCCCGGATTTCGAAAATGTTTGAACATAAACTTTACCCATAACACCACGAACTCAAATATATAATTTATTCCTAATTTCATTTCCAAAATTATGGTCAAAATAAAAAAATACCAATTTCTAGGTTTTCCACAAAAATCCCAAATTTTTAGAAATTCTCATGCGTAAATCGATATATAAACCATCTATTTAACTCAAAATGTGAAGAAATCACTTACCCCATAATAGATGATGAAGATGGCAATCAAAATTGCTCCAAAATCGGCTCCCATGAACAAAATGAAGTGGAATTGATCCAAACCCCCATTTTAAAAGAACACACTGCCCGGTCCGACCTTCGCATCTGCGGTCCATTAGCCGTTTCTGCGGCTCCGCAACTGCGGAAACTCCATCGCATGTGAGGCTCCAGCTCAACCCAACAGTCCTCGCATTTGCGCTTCCGCTTCTGCGGCCTCAAGCACTTCTGCGTTCGCACACCTTCACGTTTATGCCCGCTTCTGTGGCCCAGGCCTTTTGGCCAACCTCTGCTTCTGTGCTGCCCCACTCCGCAGGTGTGGTCCCGCTTCTGCGGCGAAACGACCGCATCTGCGGTCCCAGCACTACACCACCACTATCCTCTCTTGCGCTTGCTTGGCCGCTTTTACAGCGTCGCACCTGCGGCCCATGTTTCGGAGGTGCTATTGCACGAGTACTCAGGCCCTTCAGTAATACAACAAAGCTCCAAATTGATCCGTGACTCGACCGGAACACACTCGAGGCCCCCGAAACCCTGTCCGAACTTACCAACAAGTTCCATAACATAACACAGACCTACTCAGAGTCTCAAATCACACCAAACAACATCAAAATCACGAATCGACGATCGCAATCCTTCGTTAAACTTTCAAACTGTCAAACTTCGACGAACACGTCCGAACCATACCAAAACGTTCCGGAATGACGCCAAACTTTACGTGTAAGTCTCAAATCACGATATGAATCTATTCCAAGGTCCGAAACTTCAAACGGATATCGATAACACCAAAAGTCATCTCAAACCAAACTTAGGAAATTCTAAAGCCTTCCAAATGCTAACTTTCCATAATAAGCACCGAAATTCTCTCGGGTCATCCGATACTCAACCCGAACCTACGCCCAAGTCCAAAATAATCATATGAACCTATTGGAACCTTCAAATCCCGATTCCGAAGTAGTTTACTCGAAAGTCAAACCTTAGTCAATTCTTCCAACTTAAAGCTTCCGAAATTAGAATTTTCTTTCCAAATCAACTCCGAACTTCCCGAAATTCAACTCCGACCACACGTACAAGTCATAATACCTGAAGTGAAGCTACTCAATGCCCCAAACCGATGAATGATGCGCTAGAGCTCAAAACGACCGGTCAGGTCGTTACATTCTCCCCCACTTAAACATACGTTCGTCCTTGAACGTGCTAGGGACTGCTCCGAAGTTGTCCAAAATCACTATTTTACACCTCGTGCACTTGCCCGTGCCACCACAACCCAGTTGAACACATTAGCTCAAATCAGACTGAAGATCCTCCTTTTTTATTTGGTCAATAAGCCTTAAAACCAAATTCCAACCTCCGAATTTCTCTACAATACCTGATTCTAACATACGAATATCGTATCAATCACTACACACTATACCAAAACATGATCATGCACATATGCTGAAGTCACACCATGCACCACATAAGTCGTTTGCCCATAATAACATCATTCGACCACAATAGTTGGAATTTCACGAACCTGATTCCCGTAATACACTTCATGGTGCATATAAGTCCTGTTCCAACTCTCAAACTACTGCCACGGCGAAAGAGATGTGTAGAAACTACTAACCAGCTGCCGAATCAACAAATCATGGAGTCTCTCCTCCTGACAAGGACCATTACCTCATTCTGAACTAAATAATAGTATTTGCTTTTTAATATACCCTACCTAACTCCGATCGCACTGATCCCAGGTCCAATAACCTCATCTCACACAGCACAAGCTGCTCAGGAAATAAGCCATCTCAAACATTGCCAAAAATCTCATATGACCCCCACAGTGCGCCAACAAGCTACAAACTTGAATGCGATACATAAGGAAAAAATGAACTCTGGAAAAAGGACTAACCAGCCCGCGTAACGAATAAAACGGCCGAATAGATGCGGTGAACCTACCTTAGGGATGAAAAACAAGGAACACAAAATAAGTGTAAGGAATAATGCTCAATATCTCACTGTTGCGGTGTGCAACCCGATCTGCATGACACTGTTGCGGCGTGCAACCCGATCCGCATGACACTGTTGCGGCGTGCAACCCGATCCGCATGACACTGTTGCGGCGTGCAACCCGATCCACATAACATGCCCGTGGCAACATGCCACTCGATATAAAAAATATATTTGTGGCGGTGTGCCACCCAATCCACACATAACAATCAAGAAGTAAACACACATCAACCCGTAACGCTTATACTTACGAAATGCCTGAATATCGACCACAAGCACACCAAGTGCATAACACAAATCCTGGGGAGACGGATAGCGCCATACACTACGAAACCCAAGCACAACTAAGGTGAAATAAATGACATGCATCTCGAGAGCCATCTTGCTCATATAGCACCACAAGCTACACGGGACCTCAACACACGTGCGAATAATCAAGTCGTCTCACAACCCACATGGCACAATAGAGATTTACATGGAATAGCTGATGATGGGGATAACATCCAATGCCCGATGACTCCTCCATAAGCAATGCTATGACGAATTAACACACCCAACATGACGTAGAGCAAACATTCACATTAGACCAAACAACGGACCTCAAACCAATTGTGATCATACCCTACTGGGCCAATAACTTTCCATGGATCCACAATGGTCCCATTCATGACGCACACAAGCAGCCGTCCACTCTGGATCAAAATCCCACAATTCATAACCAAAGGAATAGAGTGCCTTCCAGGCATAAACTCTCACATTAACGATAGTACCAAAAGTTTTCGTACTTGGTTTTAATCCTTAACAATCAGGTGACTAACATGTCACAATCATACAAATTTTCCCGTGGGGTATGCTCCCACGACCTTCCGTCTAGGTAGCAAAGCCCTCACATCCATACCACCAACCGTACTAATTCTGTAAAGCAAATCAAGAATCCGCAAATCATTACACAAAGCCTCTTACACAAAACGTCGTTCTCAGGTGACCCTAAAGAAAATGCCAGCTTAGTCTGAACATCTGAATTCTTCCCGGCTCATCCGAGCTCGTGACATTCTTGTCAATACCGAACCGGAACCTTGATCCTCAACTTTCAAATTCCCATGCCGCTCACTGTACCTATCATGTCGCTGCGCGATAATACAAGTATTCACCATAACCCTTGAACTACTAGTAGAATAAACACTTCGTTAGCTAGAAACCTTTCACTTAGCTCATTTCATAAGAACCAATGCAACACGCAAATGAATTCCCAAACCGCAGAAAATACAAACCTTAAGTCATGATCGAAACCGCCATGACTCTTCCGGAATCCATATACACCACAAGGCCATTTGAATCAAATACCTCCCAAATCAATCAAGTTGTGGTGGTTGTCAAGCCCGCGCGTACAACCACAAACCACATGTATAACTTCACACGCTGAAGGAACTGATCATTGCCACAATCATGTTGTTTCAACCATTACTAACTGACCCAACTTCTTCCAATTTACTCTCGACTTGCCTTAGAAATAATAATAGCTCCATTCAAAAAGTAACGAACCAAATCCGCACTCATCCCGAGTGACCCGCATCACGAGACCACATCGTCTCATACTCATGAACCATCTCATACTCTCCTTATGCACACAATAGAATCTCTAGCTGGTGCACCCATTCTGCAAGACCTTCCGCGAATCTGAAGCTATTTCTTCCTTTCCTCTAATACTGCACCGCATACCCGATGATAACATAGAACATTCCAAGTCCGTTCTTAATCCACTGTGAAAACTCGATCCTTAACCACATAACAGACCCAAAATCCTTAGGCACTGCACTTAAATTCTTGAACCCACTAGGACCGTTGTTGAGAGTCATCCACTCTGACCTGGTCCCGAATATAACCAAACTCCAACGCTCTACTAGCACATGAACACCTTATCAAAGAAACAACCGGTTGAATTCTTTTCCTTGTACATTGCATCCACTAGAAGCATAAACTTTGAGTCTTCCCAAAACCTGCACCTGAATCGATAAGGTGAAGTATAACACACATTCATCAAGTTCCTTGCTTGAATTACCCCTGATGTTTTATTTTCTTAGTCATAGATAATTCACCAACACATCGATAACCAAAAATCGCACAAGCAGACAACCACACGATCCAATCGTAGACGGTGGGGCTCCCCCACTTATCTTGAAGCTACAATTACATAAACCTAGAACCCAACAAGATTCCTCCTTCTCAATTACCATGATCTCGCACATTTAACTAGCCAAATTTCTTGTAGTTTCTTATTAAACTTTTCACGGACATCCTGAATTATCAGCCATAATCGCATATTCGACCTTCTGCCGGGTAGTAAGTAGAACTCTTCGCGGAATCTTCATCAGAATCATGCAACCGCTAATCTGCTCACAGGATATCACCCGCCTGTGGAATTCCTTACCGACATCTTCCAACGACGTTGCACTGGGTACAACTACCATGAAATCAGTAAACTCTCCTGAGCCCATGCTCGCCCACCAGCTATACAAGTCCGTTCATCCCCCCTTGACATCAACTAAAAGTGCGACAACACATTCCAAACTCGAAGTCATGATGCATCCCAACGATAATCAAGTTTTCAAAATCTTCTTCATTTCAAGCAAACCTCTTTCAGCCATATTCAATGTTCCTCAATATTACCACTATCCCAAATAAAATCCATAGACCTAGTCACTTTTCCACCATGATTCCCAAACCGCTCTAAACTTTCTCAAGGCACGCGACTATCCTACCACAGAATCCATATGCTAATCTGCCACTCTTACTTAGGTTAAACCATCTCCTTTAAGCAACTTCTCGACCTCTGCTTTTCATACTTGACCTGCTAGTACTTCAACCTCCGCGAAACACTTCCCGCCATGTCCTTCCTCATACTTTGCTGCCCAAACGTTGCCTCAAATCAAATCCATACCAGTAGCACCGGAACTAATGAATTGCTACCAACTCTAAGCCTCCTAGAAGTTCATCTTTCTCGAGCCATCAACATCAAAAATACCAATTCAATTCTAAACCGCTACCCACCGCTATCTCTAACAACCGCTACTTAGGCGCCACTTCCCAACATCCTGCCCCGAAGGCAACTCGAAGAAGACCATAACACTGGCGAACCATAATGCATTCCAACAAGTATGATGATACCACATCACAAATGAGAATTCCACCACACTCAAAAATATCAAGTCTCGTCGCTTCATCGACCAAGGCCTGAACATTTATAGTCCGATTGCCTTTCCTTTGCTAGAATTAAATGATGAACCTATAAATCATGCACTGAGAAATCCTCCTTTCATGTCATTCACTGTCCCGACACATAAACAAGCACCTTACCATTACACCAACATTGTGCGATAACAATGCATAGACATCGTAGCAATCCGTGCACAGTCTCGAAACCATAGAAAATACAGATACTGAGATGGAACAATAGAACATCCTTCCGCAAGGTGACGTTAAATAGCATGCCTGAACACGCAGGAAAAAATATCCTGCACCACGTCTGCAGTACCACTACAAATCCTCGACACACAATTGATAACAAGCGCCCCACGTCGCGTAAGATTGAGTAGGAAGGAATCAAATCGCACGATGAGGAATCAAGAAGGGAAGTGCTCCTAACAACCCTAAAAATTTTCATTTTTTTTTTTGGCTTTTTCTCGTTCGAGTTCAAATCTCTCAAGAAACCAGTCGATGAAATGTCACGACCCAAAATCCACTATAGGTCATGATGGCACCTAATGCCGTCGTCAGGCAAACCAACGGTGATTGATCAACTTAATTACTCATTTTTATTACGTTTGAAATCATAATTTCCATTACTGAATAATATAAAATAGAATTTATAGGGCAAAATGATAATATTTACGTGAACTACAATAATGAACAACCAGTAGTATACGAAACCGTAAGCATCATCTAGTATAACCCCAAAAAACGGTGTCACAAGTGCATGAGCATTTTTCTAAAGAGTACAATAATAATAATACAACATCCATCCAAAATGTAAATAGACAGGATAAAATACATAGTACGATGGAGATTTGGTGGACTGCGATGCGTATCCTGGAATGAAACTCACATAAAGTCCCCTCAACAGGTGCGCCTACGTGACAAGATGATCGCCAAATGAACCTGTCAAATCCTGCACATTTAGTGCAGAAGTGCAGCATGAGTACGTAAATCAATGCGTACCTAGTAAGTATCTAGCCTAACTCCGGAGAAGTAGTGACGAGGGGTCGACATCGACACTTACTACAGGTCCAATAAAATAAAATAATAGTTCATAACAGATATGAAGTGCACAACGATAGTGGGGTAAATCTATAAGTTACATAATCTTCCATATATTTCTTTTAAAGTATGAATTTCTCGATCTTATATTCTACCTTAATAGCTCAGGAAATACCAAGGGTCAATATCAAATAAATAAGGAATACCATAAAAATGATGGGCATCTGTGGAAGGTTTATCTCATGAATATTCGGACTACTAGCGATATAACGCACGATTCTTTCGAGGTCGTTCGGCCCGATTCAGAATAATGTGTACACTGCCGAGGGTCGAGCGGCATGAACCATAGATGCATCTATTATATTGTCGAAGCGTTCGACCCGCTCCACAAGAATGGAAGGAAGTTACCGAATTACGAGACACGTATTTACAATACAGTACATGAGCACATAACGAATATAATCTTTACCATTTCTCAAATAACTCGCCCACAACTCAAAGTGTTAAGGCTCGGCCTATTATACATATATTTATTTCTAAATAAAATTCAGTTATAACTTTACTAAATTAAGCCAGCAGAACAAGCTCAAATAATTCAATTATTACATGATAAAGCCCTAAGTCTACCCGAACATAAATTTGCTTTAGCTACGTACGGACCCTCGTCACCTCGTGCGTATGTAGAACCCACAACTAGTTGCACATATCATCTAGGGGTAGTTTCCCCCTCACAAGGTTAGACATGAGACTTACCTTGCTCCGAAGTTCCATGACCGGCTCCAATTCCTCTCTAACACCTCAACTCAAAGCCAAACGATCTGTAACTAGTCAAACAATGTGCAACTCAATCAAAATATACTCCAATGCTTATAATTAATCAATTCATAAAAATCCCCAACTCCGCTCTAAAAGTCAATAAAATCAACCCTAGGGCCCACGTGTCCGGATTCCAAAAGTTTTTGAAGATAAGCTTTACCCATAACACTACGAACTCAAATTTATAATTTATTTCTAATTCTATTTCCAAAATCGTGATCAAAATCCAAAAATACCAATTTCTAGGTTTTCCACCAAAATCCCAAATTTCTATAAATTCTCATGCTTAAATCCATATATAAACCATGTATTTAACTCACAATGTGAAGAAATCACTTATCTCATAATTGATGATGAAGATGGCACTCCAAAATTACTCCAAAATCGGCTCTCATGGACGAAATGAAGTGGAATTGAGCCAAACCCCAATTTTAAAAGAACACACTGCCCAGCCTGACCTTCGTATCTGCGGTCCATTAGCCACTTCTGCGGCTGCGCACCTACGGTAAATCCATCGCAGGTGCGGCTTCAGCTCAACCCAACAATCCTCGCATCTGCGCCCTCAAGTAGCACATGTGCGCTTTCGCTTCTGCGGGCCTCAAGTGCTTCTGCGCTCGTGTGCCTGCACGTTTATGCCCGCTTCTGTGGCCTGGCCAACCTCCGCTTCTACGCTTCCCCACTCCGCAGGTGCGGTCCCAGCACTGCCCCACAAGGATCCGCTCTTGTGCTTTCCTGGCCGCTTTTGCGGCGTCACACCTGTGGCCCATTTTCTGCAGGTGTGATTGCACCAGTACTCAGGCCCTTCAGCAATACAACAAACCTCCAAATTCATCCGCGACTCGACCGAAACACACCCGAGGCCCCCGGGACCCTGTCCGAACTTACCAACAAGTTCCATAACATAATACAGACCTACTCGAGGTCTCAAATCACACCAAACAACATCAAAATCACAAATCGATGATCGAAATCCTTCTTTAAACTTTCAAACTTTCAAACTTCGATGAACATGTCTGAACCATACTAAAACATTTCGGAATGATGCCAAACTTTACGTACAAGTCACCAATCACGATACGAACCTATTCCAAGGTCCAAACTTCTAATGGACATCAATAACACAAAAATTCATCTCAAACCAAACTTAGGAAATTCTAAAGCCTTTCAAATGCCAACTTTCTACAATAAGCACTGAAATGCTCCCAGGTGATCCGATACTCAACCCGAACCAACGCCCAAGTCCAAAATCATCATACGAACCTATTGGAACCTTCAAATCCTAATTATGAAGTCGTTTACTCAAAAGTCAAACCTTCATCAATTCTTCCAACTTAAAGCTTCCAAAATTAGAATTTTCTTTCCAAATCAACTCCGAACTTCCCGAAATTCAACTCTGACCACACGTACAAGTCATAATACCTGAAGTTAAGATACTCAAGGCCCCAAACTATTGAACGGCGTGCTAGATATCAAAACGACCGGTCTGGTCGTTACATTGATGGTAGGCTATAATCTCGTATTTTAGTCGTTCATTACACTCTAATTCACTGCACTTTATTTGTTTTGAGCTTTAATTGGTAGTGTTTTGCACTTATTGTGTGTTTTATGCCTTGTAAGAGTGATTCCGAGCTATGTAGATGTATGGAATGAATTCGAGCAATTTGGAGCTTTGAAGTATGAGTAAAAGCCCAAGGGACTAAGCTGGGATCGCGTTCGGGGGTCGAAAACCACATCTGGATATCAAAAAGCAAAGAAAATTTTGTACTCTGAGAAAACATCACTAGTGCGGCATGTGGCACACCGCGGCTGCCCATTTTTCTACTTCCTGATAGATTTCAACTCTCTAGATTTCCTCACTAATGCCTCGCATGGCGCATCGCCCCATGCGGTGCGCCTGTGCAAATGTTACGGAGTAGTTGTCCTATTTCGCATAGGAAAATGTGATTTCATTTGGGCCCGACCCTACTTGGTATAAATACATGCAAAAACGTTATTTTCTGGACTTTGGACACAAATTCGACCTAAGGAGGCCAAGTAGAAGTTGGAGAAGCAAAAGCACACGGAGTTCATCATTCAATCCTCACTCAAGACACGAGTTTGGATCGTTTTATGTTTTCCTTTACTTTAAACATATTTGTGATGAATTGCTTCATATCTATGGAGTAGTTCTCTTTAGGGTTTGATGGATTTGGTGTATTGATATTTGTTTGTTTATTATAACTCTAGTTTTATGTATTGAAACGTTGTTGGATGATTTAACTGTTGCATCTATATTCACTTATTCATGTAATCGAGAGAGGCATAACTTGTGATATCCTCGCATTATATTGTTGGTTGAATTCATTGATTAAACCTAGTTAGGAGGATAATCGAGAGAGGTTCTCCTAAAGACCAATCCACTATGCATTCTTGCATATCTTCACGTGCTTAAATTGTTTCATCTCGTGAGGTTTAGACTTAATCGAGAGAGAAGTTTCTACTAAACATTTGAACTAATAATTGAGTGAATTCGAGATACTCACTTAAACATTAGAAGTGAATTATCTAGAGTTAGATCCCAACAACTATCTTGCACCTTTCTAATCAACCCCTATTTCTTCCCATTGATAACTTCCTTGCTTATCTTTGTTGCGATAGTCATTAATCAATAGCTTTAGATTCTTAGTTAATTTTAGTTATTAATCATATAAATCTCGATTGTTGATCATATTGGATAGCAATCTAGATAAAAATTACGATAATACTAATTAACTCTAATCCCTACGGATACGATATTATATTATACTATATTCGACTAGCGAGCATATTTAAGTGTGTGTTTTGAGCTTGTCAGACGTCTCACCCAAAGACATCAACCACAATCACAATCATTATCACAGTCTCAATCATTGTTTCAATCATAATCTCAAGTACAATCACCACCATGTGTGCGGCATGGCATCCGATCACGACCAGACCGGCTAGGCCGTCTCACCACAATGTCATGTGGATCGACATCACCCTTTTCTAGCAATCATCTCATCCCAATAAAGGGGAATATTGTCACGCCCCGACCTCGAGGAGCGCGACTGGCGCTCAACCAAGATACCCCGGTCAAGAAAGCATGTACAATGCCTCCTACCCAAACTCACCCATGAATAAAGAAAAGATATATTTCATTAATATATATATATATATATATATATATCAACAATTAAACATGAGAGGATTTCATGAACAATTCCAATTCCATCACCAACGGTTACTTCTTTCATAATTCCCAAAATATATATACAAAATTATATTTTGAAATGGGACGTGTGATACAAATACAACATATCTAGTTGACTCTTCCAACACCATTAAACAACCCACACTATGTCTACAGAGCCTCTAAGTACAACCGAAGAGTACTATGGAAGTGCCGGCGATAAGGCCCTAGCTATACCTCAAAACATAAAGTACAACATCAAATGACATGAAGCCCGTAACAGAGTAGGGCTCACCAAAATCTGTTGAATAGAGAATAACTGCTAACGAGGATCAAAATCGTCCGGTGATGAACCACCTGCATCCATTGAAGATGCAGAGCCCCCGACAAAAAGGGACGTTAGTACATATGGAATAGTACTAGTATGAAAACCAAAAACACCTATTCAAGGACTTAGAAATACAACACGAATATAATGAATCATGGTAACAATAAAAGTCTTAGTTAGCCGTTAAAGCCACAACAAATTTATTAAAAGCTTTTAATAACATTTATAAATTCTTAAGTCGGGGATCCTCTACAACTACCTTTACACAAAGCGGCCCTGCCGCTGCACCTCAATGTATGCGGGTGGAGGTGCAATCATGATACCCTCAATACTACACATAGCGGCCTTGCCGCCTCACCCCAATGTATGCGGGTGAAGGTGTATCACAATACCACAATCCCTACACAAAGCGGCCCTGCCACCTCACCTCAATATATGCGGGTGGAGGTTTAATCACACAACCACAACTCTAGATTCCCAAAACGATAATAGTTTGTACAAGGGGTTCTCTTCCAATCAGCAGTTTGGCACGTTTGGCCTTCGCGAGGGTAGGTTCACAAGGTTTCATCATATGAGAAATAAGTGTTTGATTACATTGATTTCATACAAGGTTTTCTTCCCAATAAGGGGGTATAACATAATTAAGTCACAATAGAAAATCTTTAACACATCATTCATTCTTGAAATACTTTTTCCCAAAAAGGGTAATACGCAATTTCAACTCATGAACATATAGGAGCTCAAAACACTTTGGAAATAGTTACAAATCATAGCATTAATTAAGACAACCATATTTGGGCATGACCTGAGCACATAAGCTTTTAGGCATATCTATTTTAAAAGTCAATTTGGGACAGTTGAATCAAGGAACATTTCATAACCTTTCTCACATCATTTCACTTCCTCGGCACCATTGGCCATAAGTATAACTTTCATTCTTGGCACGTTGGCCACACTTTATATCTCCAACCCATTTCTCTCACTTTCAAGTATCCTTATAGATTATCAACAACAAGGAATTTCTATTCAAGACTTTAAATACACATTTGAGCAACTAACCAAATTAAGGGTCTTAGGCACATGTGATTTCTTACACAATTCGACATGTTAGTTTTCATTAGAATCACGCTTTCAAATCATAACATATTAACACACAACCCACGCTTAATCACCTTCTCAAATAGTAACTCAACATAACAAGTACATTTGGACTACAAATTGAACGCATATATCTCATGACACAAGGTTTATTCGGAATAATCAATTTATAATTAGCAACACGGGACTTGCAAGGCCATTGTGGGGTTCAATTCAAAAAAGGAGTTTAGCCAACATACTTGGAATTTGCCCCTTGATAATACTACGACGTTCCACCACACTAAATAACTTCAATCTACAACAATGCAATACAATTGCACCAATATTAGCAAGATTCCTACACTTTAAGTCATTTAGACTTTTTATCAAACATCTAGTGTGCATATCTTTCTACAACCTCCTTCCATGGAATTTCTTCACCTAACAACCACCCTCCACACCAATGATTCACCTCACAAATTCCATTAGCACATGCATGCCTAACACTTCACTCCCAACCCATAAATGTTATCAATTAATTCATTTTACAATCTCTACAGTACAAACACAACCTAGGTTAAGGCATTTATGGCTTCCAATCACCATCCCATAAGTCATAACACATTTTTTATACATAATTAATCACCATAGATTAGTTAGAGATGGTAGACATACCTCTTGTAGTGAGACTCTTGAAAATCCCAACTTGTAGTGATCTTGACCAATTTGGAGATTTCAATGGAAATCTATGGATCTTCAAGATTAATCCTAGTTAATATAAGTGTTTAGGAGCAGTAATCAACTCAAAATTTCTCCAAAAATAGTACCTTGATTCATGGGAGGGAAGTGTTTGACTGATTCCCCTTGATATGAAAGCCCTAGATCAAAGAAATGACTTAACCCCTCTCTCTACCTAGCCTTGGGGGGTATTTATAGGGGCCCTATGTGTGGGGTCGCGCACCTGGGCAAGTGACCGTGCACACAAGGAAGAATACCCTCCAATATGCGCGGCCGCGCATCTGGACACGCATATGGCATAGGTCCGGTAAAATGGCCATAACTTTCTGTAGAAATATCCAAATGACAAACGGTTTGATGCTTTGAAAACTAGACTCAGAGGAATTTAATTTGACAGGTATATCACAACCTAAGTCTCTATATTATGGGAGTTATATTCGTTTGAAGTCGGGTCTTGTTCAAATGGAAACAACCTTTCCACTTAATGTATCCAACTTATTGCACACAAGTTCTTGACATTCACAAAACTCCTTAGTATGTTCCAACACACCTTAAACACATATTTTCATTTCAAAATGATGTGGTTCTATCCCATGGGTCTCCTTTAATACTCAAATACGTTATTCCCAAATACCGTTGGCTCACTTTAAAATCATAAATAATTAGGAATATTTTTTTTAACGGGGCCTTACAAATATTCTCATAACTTCAATCTCATCCCAATAAAGGGGTACAATCACAATTCACTCCTACACCGGCACGTGTCATTTCGGGATTAGGTTATTTCAACCTACCCTTCGTCGGTGACTAACGATACTTCCAAAAATAATTTTGTTTTGCACACAAAGGAAACAAAAGTACAATTATATTTTATATTCACCTCATAACCTTTTACACTATAGATAGCTTCATTAGTACTTTCAACCATCCATAACATCATTATTTCCTTGGCTCTCTTGGCCATACTTATGATTCATCATTCATGGCATGTTGGCCATATTTTGTATTCCACATTTTACATTCTTTTACTTTCCATATTCATCATCACAAACATCAACACATAGAATATTTCGAAAATCATAATTTTAAGTTCATCAATAGTGGAGGCTTTAAACACATTAGATCCCTTTCCAAAGAATGGAGCACAATAACTTGTAATCACAACACGAGTTAAAAATCATAAACGAGTGAAACACCGTATCTTTTAAAATACTTCTTCACAAAAGGAAATACACAATTTCAACTCTTGAGTACGTAGGAACTCAAATCACATTGGAAATATTTATAAAGGAGAGCATGGTGATTTACTATTTATACACGACTTCAAATCAAATGCACTAGTTACAATAACCATGGCCACGTTTTATATCTCACTCTCAGTTCTTTCACTTTTAAGCATATTTATAGATCATTATCAAAAAGAGCATTTGGGATCAAGGTCTTAAGCATAAATTTGAACAATATGGGTCTTAGGCGCATTGAGTTTTCTTTCACAAATGGGCATAACAACTTGCAATTTAAACATGATTTGAAATCATACTATCTCGACATATTGGGCACACTAGGATACATTCCCGACGGAGAACACAAGACGATAGGAGAATTTGGTGCACATTTTTAGTATATATCTTTCAACACAAGCTTATTCGAAATAGTAAAATATATAAGAAATAACTCGGAACATGGGAATTAGGAACTTGGGCCAACCATACTTGAAACTTACGGTAACATCATGGAATTCGATTCCAAGAGAGAAGTTTAGCCAACATACCTTGCTTGAGATTTCCTTAAGTTACTACAACGTCCCAACACTCCTAGCAATAACAATCTGTAGGAAGATAGCAAAAATCAGATAATAATTAGAAGGATTCCCATAGTATAACTCTCTTAGGAATTTTGTCAAACACTTAGTATGCAAAAATAGACTACAAAGCTCTACAATAGTAGTCCCTTCCTCCCTCAACCAATTTCAATAAGGAACTAACAAAAATGGTTCATTAACCCCACATACTACAACTTATTGTCACATACTACAACCTATTGTCACATGCATGGCCTATTTCCAACCCCACAATATACTTGAACTCATAACCTCTTGCATGAAAGCTCAGGTGTAGGACTTACCCTGCTTGATGATAATATAGTGATTGGCTTCCTTGATTCTTGAAGATTAGTGCAAGAATATATGAATAGAATGATAGGTTTCCTCCTTATCTCTCTAAAATACTCTTACATCTCTCTAAAATCATCAGACATTCGCTTCAAAATGAGCCCTTAAGGCTATTTATAGAAATGGGGTCGGGTTATAAAAATAGGAAAATTCACCCTCCGAACTCAGGTCTGCGGATGCAGAATGGACCGCAGAATAGATATGCGGCCCGCAAAAATGATGCCAAGAACTGGGCTAGTCTGGACCGGTCAGCGATATGTCTGCGATCCGCAGACCACTTATGTGGCCGCAGAGTGGACCGCAAAATCACTCTCCAAAATCTTTCATGCCAAATCTGTGATGGATGTGCAGACCGCGAAACAACTATGCAATTGCACGCCCCAAACTCGGGGAGCGCGACCAGCTCTCAACCGAGAGAACCCGGCCGAGCAAGCCTATTAGTTTTCCTTCTATCCAAACTCATTCATGAATAAAGAGGAGATGTACTCCATTAATCAACCACTTAAAAGGTTCTATTAACAACCTCCTTTTCATTCCCATTAGCAGCTTCATTCCTAATTTTTAAAATATTACGAGTTTATAAAATTAATGTAAAACATGATTTCCAAATACCAACATTTCTAATTCAATTCCCAACATCAACCACAACCCACAGCCTGTCTACGGAGCCTCTAAGTACAATAGAAGAGTAATATGGAAATGCCGGCAACAAGGCCCCGGCTATACCTCAAAATACAGTACATGAGAAATAAAAGATACTTGACCCCGAAATGAAGTGGGGCTCACCAAATCAGCTGAAAAAAGTGTACTGCTATCACTTATCAATGCTGCCTGTTGTAGAACCACCTGCGTCAATTAAAGATGCAGCGCCCCCGGCAAAAGGGACGTTAGTACTGTCGAATAGCACTAGTATATATAGCTAAAAATCCTCTTTCAAAATAGAATACCCATATAAGAAAAGACAACACATAGAAACAGTAAGTCACAATCAACAATATCCAAATGTCCAGTTAAAACATAATAATTTTTAAAATACGAACTTCATATACAATTTTGGTTGAGAGATCATTAGCATCGATATACCACTGTCTTTATTAGCACGGAGTCCGATCATGCCCGATCGGCTAGGCTATCTCCCCATGAACAATGTGGTTTGACAAGTGATGCAAAAGAAATTTGTTACCAAGAGTAGTACTACCATCTGCGCAACACGGCGTCCGATCTCCGCCCGATCAGCTAGGCCGCCTTCCCACATATGTCGTGTGGGTTGATTTTTCCAATCCACAATTGTTACCAGTTTCATCCCAATTAAGGGAAATAATCACAATTTCACCAACGTTTCAATTTCATCCCATATAAGGGGAATAATCATAATCCACCCCTACACCGGCACATGTAGTTTCAGGTGTAGGCCTTATGACCCACCCTTCCTCGGTTTTGCTAATGATGCTCCCAAAAATATTTTGATTTGATTTGTACACAAAGGTGACATAAATACAATTGTACTCACCTCACCCTCTTTCACATTGTATAAATCCTCATTAGTATTTCCAGTCACTTACAACAATAATATTTCCTTGGCTCATATGGTCATTCACAAGATTCTTTATTCCTGGCATAATGACCGTATTTCATATTCCACACTTTCACATCTTTCAATTTCAAAGGTTACCATCAAATATCAGCAGATAGAATATTTCAGAAATCATATACTTCAAATTCATTTGAAATGGGAACATTAAACACAAATAGTTTCTTCCCAAAGAATGGGGCATACCAACCAGCAATAGAAATACATATCAAAATAATAAAAAATCAATACATCATTTATTCTTTCAATACTCTTCCCCAAAAATTACAATATACACTTTCAACACCCGAGTATGTAAGAACTCGAATCACACTGGATATATTTATAAAGCAGAGCATTAGTTAAAGTAGTCACTTATGGGCATGAATTGAGTACAAAAGCCTTTAGGCAGTTCTATTTTCGAAATCGTTTTTAAACAATCGAGTCGAGGCTCATTTCACATTCTTTATCGCATTCTCTCAAATCATTTGCACTACTAGCCACAATCATAACTTAAATTCTTGGCACGTTGGCCACACACTATATCCCCAATTCAATTATTTTATTTCCAACCACCTTTATAGGTTATCAACAATAAGACATTTCCAAGCAAGACTTTAGGTACACATATGAGTAATTAAGAGTTTTAAGAATTTTGAGATTTTCTCACACGATTTGGCATACTAGCTTTCATTTGAAATACGATTCAAAGCCACAACATTTTAATACGCAACCCATACTTTGAAACTCACAGGAATATTATGGAATTCGATTCTAAGAGAGAAAGTTTAGCCAACATACCTCAATGGATCTTCCTTACACTCTAAAATTTTTCGGAATTCTTTGCAACTTCAATATATTTTAGAAATATAATAATTGAACCAAAATTAGGAAGATGATCATGATTCTAACTCATTTGAGCATTTTATCTGTCACGACCCAAACCGATGGGCCGCGACGGGCACCCGGTACCTTACTCAACCGAGTACCAACATAACATATCTTTTCGTATCATATTATCATAGATAGCTGAGCCAGAGAGGCTGCCGTGAGATAGGTAGAATACAACATGTAACACCAACTTATACATAAGACCTATGGTCCTATAAGACCAAAATAATCACTCGTACACTGAACATAGGCCGACAAGGCCATACAATCTTTTACGTACATGACATCTGTCTACAAGCCTCTAAGAATACATAATTGTCATAAAGGTAGGGATAGAGCCCCGCCATACCAAACAATACACATCTAAACAAGCAACTCCGGAGCAAATGGAGTGCACTAACATCTTCTGCTGAGCTGATTGCCTACTTGGAGGACTCTCGACCTGTCTATCGAGACCTGCGGGCATGAAACGCAGTGTCCCCAGGCAAAAGGGACGTCAGTACAAATAATGTACTGAGTATGTAAGGCAATATACTGAAAGCTTAAACTGAACTGATAATATAATAACTGAAAGTAACTGGGAGTCAAAGATAATATGAAGATATGCTCACCTGCTGATACTGACTCAACTCTCTCAATATAGTAAGTGAAATAGATGTCCGGCCTTATAAGGCTCAGCTTATATAACTGATCTACCGTAGTAGGCTTGCTCATTGGTGCTCGGCCATACTAGGCTCTGTATCTCGGCCAACTGGGCTCGCTCATAGGTGCTCGGCCACAGTAGGCTCGATATATAACTTACCATCTAATCAGAGGTTGCCCAATAGGGGCCTGCCCATCGATTATAGCTCGATGGTAATAAAAATACTGTAATACTGTATATATAGACTATCTGTTCTCTTGACTGGAAGAAAGAAATAGTCAATTGAATATGAAATCCTGATAATGAGAATATTATAACTTATGAGACTAGGATAATGTGTATAAATTCGGGAGTATGAACTTTTCTTTATGCCTCGTTATCAAACACATGTAATTACGAGATCTTGCCAAAATAAAAAAAAGGCTTATCCTTAACATACGTGGAGTAGGGAAAAATCCGTATGAATTTTCAAATCCCCTCACCTTCGTTCTTGGCTTTGCCTTTATGTATAACTCCCTTACCAAGTGAAGTTTGGTATTAATTCAAGATAAGTGAGTATCATTCTTGGATTTTCATTCCGTATGACTCCATTACCAAATGAAGCTTGGTATTAATTCAAGATAAGTGAGTATCATTCTTGGCTTTTGCATTCTGTGTGTCTCCCTTACTAAGTGAACTTTGGTACTAATTCAAAGATAAGTGTAGGGATAAGTATTATGACTTCTCTTTCTATGTGTTTGCAAGGAGTGTCTTAGAATATTCCATGTATCCTCTTAATTGATTGTCCAAAGCCAAGTCATTATCAAATCCTCCACTTGCTGCCACGTAGGGGGGCTTTGTCCCTACCTACAATTATCCACAAATCCTTAATTTCATGGTTAATCTTCCAATTAAACCAATAATTAACCAATTACCCACGTAATTAAGAATTATCTCAATTTACTTAAATACTACTCACTTTTAATACACTTTATACACCTTACTATCATGGTCATGTGGTACCTTGTATGGTACTAGTCCATAAATATCGGGTATTTTAGCTCGGGTCGTATTTTATCCAAAATGCCAAACTTCGACGAAATTTATTTTCTTTGATTTGCTTACTCTCTCACCTTCACGAATTTACTTATCCCTTGTTTGAAATAGCATAATACTTATAATCCCAAAATAATCTCATTCCCGAGCTTACATCGATTAACTTACGATGAAACTTTAACGTACAAAAATGCGGGATGTAACATCTCATTTTCGAGCTTTCATCAATTTATTTATGGTGTACTTTCTCGTACAAAAAATATGGGGCGTAACATTATTCCCCCCTTTGGAACATTCGTCCTCAAATGTTGACTGATGCACATATCATTCTCATAACCTATAGCTCTTACGAATACTTTAATATTCTTCTTGCCATTTAGGCAACTGTTCTTTGAATAAATCCAAAGGACAGGGCATTCCCCCCTTTAGTCCTCTTTCTCACACCACGACTTTTCTCCAGCTCTTAGCCAATCTCTAGGCCTCACTTTATGAACATATACAAAATTATGTCAAGTTGTCCCTCTGGGCGTCATTAGCTTTACTACATCTAAGTAGGCCATACTATACCATAACTCTTACTTCGATTTATTGTTACTGAGGTCTGCGAACCAAACTCCAGGTTACTCTCATTGCTTATCCTATATGCATAAAGCTAAGTCTTTTAATGCTTCCTCATTACTGTTCATCTTAAGAATGATGACCTAATCTCAGCTCATACTTTGTGACTTTTGTCCATCCATTATGATTCGCCTCAATATTGATCTACAATATACCACTGATAACTTGAAACTTCTTACGTAATACATTGCCACTAGGGCTTATGTTGCATCGAGGAATATTTGAAGTGATTTTCCTGATCCACTTAGGGGCGATACTGTACCTCAATAATTGTATTTTATAGCATCCCAATGTGATTCACCTTACATGGGTATTTTAATTCCGTACAATCCATGAAATCCTTTTCAAATCATTACTCAATCGAAGGCTCAACCGTCATCCTTTATCTATCACAATTACACCTTCATTCTACTACCAGGCCAACATTCCATCTCTTTTAAATGCTACTAGTCTTAGATTCTGTTGAGTTCATTCAGGCTATACTGAGCTTTCTATGACTTAGAGAAGCCATCAGCTCTCGTGTTTTCATGGGCTTAATCCCAAGGACTCATCTGTTTCTCGTTACCTTCTCACTCGCCCTTTCTTGTCCTTACTCCTGTCTTTCTAAAATCTTGTCGCTCTATCATACTTTAGCTTGCGATCTACACATATCCATTTATACTACTCGCAACCTTCCTTCAACTTGCTTGTACCATAGATTTCCTTATGTTATTCTGGAACATCAAGTGAGACATCACATCATCTCTAACTCTTATTTATTCTCTTGACTAGGTCTCTCGGTACCTAGAAACCATAGGCTGGAAGATATGCCATCAATGACACCGCTATCATTCCTGGATACTGAATCCCAGTGCCTCTAGCCTTTTGTCCGAAGTACGGACTATTCACAACCTTCTGTATTTGAGTATCTTGTACGTTGTTCACCTTTACCTTACTTACCTTAAAATCTCGCCTCACATCTTCTATCTCTTTTATGACCTCCCTTCCACATAGGTATAATTCACATCCACGACTTGAAGCTCTATTATAATACTTGCACCTCTGGTGCATACACAATCCGGTGGGAGCTTCATACTGACTTCTTATGAGGCTGGTACTCTTCTAATTGGCTTTCTCGTAGAGCCATTATGGAATACGGTTGTTGTACTATCTCTCTTGTACCTCTGATATTAAGGGTGATTCTGCAATGTTTTTAATCACGATTTCTATAATTTTCTGGGTCCAATAATTAGACTCCTGATTTACTTGGTTGATGTAACTCTTTAGTTTCCTCTTCCTTCTGATCAGCCTTTATGTAGGCTTAAGCTATCTTCCGATTTATGGCTCCTGGTATTAGTTATTACTTTAGCCTTTCATGGGCGCTATGGAATAGACTCAATTCCTTCTTTTAACTTATACAGGAGTCTTCTACGGGTGTATGAATGTCAACATATATGCTGCATGGATATCGCTCCGAAGTCTTAAGTGCATAATCCCTTTTGTTCCTTCCGAGCTTCCTTTAAACATAAGCTATTACTTTTCCTGGTCTTTCTGCCCTCTGTTGCTTGTATACTTAGCTTATCTTAGTTCCCATGCATGCCTGAATTTTTGTGCAACTCACATGGTCTCGAATATTACTTTTGGTTTCATTTCCCGCTCATTAGCTCCGATAGGTGCCACTTTCGTATGGAGTGCATACAATGTTATAGTGAGACTGCTATTACAAGACCATTTCCTCTTCAAGTTACTATGCTTAGGTTGAAGCCTTTTTCCTTATTTCCTCAGCTAGTCTTTCGTTGTCGTACTTAGGGAGGACCTCTGACTCTTGTAAAGCTGCGAGCTTATTACATCATTTACTCAACAGAATTTTTGATGTCCTTCCTCGCCTATAATTATCCGTAGTTACTTACCTCCATGCCCTTGTGCTTGTAGGGTTGCTTCTGAACTGATATTTTGACTGTTCCATAGAACTCATACGGTATCTTTAACTACCCCAACTCATATCTGAATATTTCTCAAGGTTATAATGTCATATCTGCGAGACTGAATTCCCCATGTTGGGGTTCATTCTGTTTATCTTGCACGATCTATTGATTTGTCTGTATCCTCTTGTTTAGCCATAACTAGGCTTTTCTTGAATCAAATACTAACTACTCGTTGGTCCATTCTCATATCAATATTCCGCGTAATCTTTCTTGGGTTATTTCATTTGTCTGAACTTACGTCTCGCACTAGTTCCTTATCTATCAATAACATCTCGGGTAGGAACCCTTACTTCCTCTCCTTGACGTCGTGCTTGCATAATGTTCTAGAATTATAGCATATCTATAGGATTTGAATGAGTGCAATCTCATCCCTTTCTCATTTTTTTCATCGCATTCTTCCTTTACCATTCCATAGTTACTAGAACCTCTTAACTCTGACTTAATGCCACATCACACCATATCCCTCCCCCCTTAGGGGAGCACTAAGATTTAGTGCTACGATGATCTACGTATAGATGTTTTACCTTTTCATCTTTGGCATCTTTTCACATCATCGATGATCATTACTCGCATCGTGGTAATCCTTCTGTACCAAGGATAACGAAATTCCTCACTCGCGAGGGTGACACTTAGTGTAACCGGCACATACAGTCCCTTAAGCTTAACTTTGCTCACTCTTGCTTGATTTAGGAAAGCGTCTTCCTGAATGACCTTTAAAGGGTATTCTTCTGTTCTCCATTCTATTATCGCCGGGACGCAATCTCTGAAATTCTCATGATGTCGACTATTAGTCAGTCCCTAGTTCATGTTTAGTTTACCTTGCCCATCAGTCCATACTGATTTCTATTACTCTGGGGTCTAATTTTTCCTTCTGGTAGTCGCGTTGGAGTCACAAACTTATTTCTCGAAATAAGGATATGACTTTATGGCCTATACTCTTTTGTTGTCTCAAGGCCTGTCACCTCTCGTATATTCCTTCACTTGACTATAGACTCTGTAATACTGTCATCTTTTGATCTACCGTTGTCATCCATGTATGATATCTTACTCATAATGCTTCATTAACTCTTTTCTCATTTCCCGCTAACATTTTTGTCTATCACTTTATTCCGAAAACTCGAACAAGACATTCTTTTGTTCTTAGCTCCCCTTTTGCTCCATCCAGTGGCTCTTCGGGTTGCTTAACGTTCTCGCTCTACTAGGGAGCGAGCCACACTAAGGTAATATTTATCCCTTCCAGGCTTTCAGTGCCTATCTTCTGGAAAAAAAATGAATCATGCGAGTCTTCACATCTAATTGTAATATTCTATAGTGCACCATCTGGGTGCCTCACAAGGAGATCTATCAGCACCTTTGTAATATCTTTCGGAAATATCAACTAACACAAACAATCCATTCACCATTTTGGGTTACTCTAACCCAGCCGGATCCTGATATCCCATCCTTTTCTTAAACTACACCTGTTAGCCCCCAATAGGGTATAACTGAGATGGGTGTGTCTAATTATACATACCTCTGTTATTGTTAAATGAAACTCAAAAGGCTTACACGTCTTAGTACACCCATGATCTGCTGAAGTCCTTACATTTATCCATCATAAGCATCATGCAAAATCGAGTTCCTCTTACTCAACTCTTTCACTGCCACATGCAATCTCTTACCAACCGTCTATCGCGCCCCTCTTTCTCGCGAAATCGGTCTTCGACGTTGACAACTCTTTTAAAGCGAAGGGTTATTAAAAGAGAGAGTCGCCACCTAACGGATTAAGGTGTGCTAGGTCACCTATTTGCAAATGACTCAGGTTTACTAGTTTGCACCACCAAAGATTGGGTAAGGGCTCAAATTACCTCGATGAGAAGGTGTTAGGCACTCCTCGAGGTCCACAACGGTGGGTCCTGGCCGAACTCAAATCATGCGAATTAGTCTAAGAGAAAAGAAATAATTTGGACAAAGAAAGAACTATTTTAACAGGAATGGGGGAGTCCTAAGTTTTTCAGCCTAAAGGATCACCCCGTGCAACATAAATAATACTCCGTAACTCCCTCAAGATGGGGTGTTACTCATATTATTCAGCGGGCACAGACTATCATCTCCTGCTACCCGATTACTATCTTTAAGTTGTTTACCTAAAGCGCTCTATTTGATTCTAAGTCGTACCCTATGCGTGCACTACCCGTCCCATGCCTATGGTCCAGGAGGCATTTGGACCTCTATTTCAGGGTAGTTCAAGACCTTAACTTAGGTTGCTCAAAAGGAGAAAACTAGGCGACATATAAAAAAACAATTAGGACTTTCAAATAGAAACAAGTATGGGATCAAGTTACCCTCCATATTTAGACATCAAATGCACGCCAAACTGATTAGCACTAACAGGTTCTAATAATTGCAAAATCGCAGAATCCTATAGGTAGGATCTCTATATGATACTGAACGAATGAGCAGACAGTTATAAGCAAAACCTACTAGCATGATGTATAGATGTTTTACACGATAATAAATAGTGGCAATCAAAAAAGCATATCCAGAATCACTTGTTTTGATCCTATAGGCATGTTTTCTAATGAGGATAGTAGCACAGTGTTTGACAAAACTCCTGAACCAACGGGCAAAATGATAAATAAACTGATTCAAACCTATAGGCATGCTTTCTACAATTTGGTCCAGTTTTAGATCCTATAGACATGGTTTCTAGAATAAGGCAGCATGTAAACAGAATTTTTGCCCATACATTGAATCACACCATTTCCCATAAGCATGGTCTCTAACAAGCAGAAATAGAACACAATTCAACCTATAGGCAGGGCTGCTAGCATATGATGACTGAACATAACAAAGTACCTATAGGCATGATTTCTAACACATGACATATAATAACACATTATCGAACCTATAGGCATGATCTCTACCCAACTTGTTGCAAGTAAGATAAAAATCACTTTCCCAATTTTACTAATACCCCAAAATGTTATTACAATAATTATTACAGACCCAGAATGAATATAGTAAATTACATAATAGATATAGCTATAGGGAGCCTACAGCAGGCCCAAATACACCTGGACAGGCCAGGCCTTCATTCTCACAATTCATAACAACTCCAAAATTTCATATTCATAGATACAAAATAGCTAATTGTTGAGTGATTCACCCAGTGAGCATATGTCAAGGCTGAGCATATAGAACCCAAGACCCTAGTGTGTCAGAGTTCCCAAGGGCTACAAGAACCCGGGGCAGTGCTCACACTAGGGAGGTTGATCAGAAATAATTTAGAGGAAAGACTAGGGACCAGGTCCTAGTGTATCAGAGTTCACAAGGGTGTCAAATGAACCCTGAGCAGTGCTCACACTGGGGAGGTCAAAAGATAGAATCTAAGTAGCCTTGGCTTTCAGCCGGCTAAGGATAAGAATTCAGAAGGACCAGATAGTAGAGAAATAGAATGAAGTCAAGGGATTCAACTGAAGGACAGAATCAATTGTGCATATAAAAATAAATAACAGACATGCTTAAACTTAAGGCAGACTTAATCAAGTTTCAGGAAATGAATTCAATCACATGCTAACAAGGCAAGTTACAAGACAAATTTATAGTGGTAAAAGAGAATTCAGATTAGGCTAAGTGCAGAAACTAGTGTCATAAGAAGAAATCATATCAACTGGCAATAGACCATAACATGCTGAAAAATAATTAGGGCAATTACTAGAGATGTCGAGATATGATGAAAACAGGATCAAACAGGCCACATTATAGTAAATTCATAAATAGACTTGTTATCCTATTAATGAATATATCCATACCTAGTTAACTAATCCATAGAATGAGATACGAGAGCATGTTCAAATAGCAGGATAATAACAAACTTAAACTTCAAGAGGTGGCTATCAGTGACATATAGGTTAGGCAGAATCAAATTAATCAACTCAAAGGAGGTCTTAACATGCCTCAAACTATGGACATAATGGCATTTAGGTTAGCAGAGTCTAATTGAAGTAACCCATTAAACTAAATGACAGATAAATCAGAATGAAATGGCAAAGGCTTGGTAACTCACCAGTTAAAATGAAACAAGAAAGAAAGGAATCCCATAGTATTGTGAATATCACCCAAAGAGCAAGAACTCAGAATTTCTGGCCTTGGCTTTCAGCCGGCCGGGAACCAGAGTACAAAACAAGATTATTCAAGAGTAAGGAGTATACAGCTTTAGTTTTATAGCTTTTTAATAATTTTTTCGAACTTAACCAAAGGAGAGTGGGGAGGGGTATAAATAGTGTAGGAACTAAACACATAAATATGGAAATATAATTAATTCAAACAATCAGTTAATAAGAAAAATTTTAAAACCCTAGTTTTTAGGTAAACTCCACAAAATCGGCAGAAAATATAGGCAAAGAATCACATATTGTATAAAATGAACATAGACATGAATATTATTCACACAACACATAACCGAACCAGATTTGGTTCAAATAAAAAGGATCTGAAACCCTAATTTAGGGCAAGTAAAAATAATCGGCAGAAATAGACAGATTCATACATAATAAGGCGAATATAGGCGAGATAGTACTTAATATTAAAGCTTGAACCAATTTCGGTTCGAATCAAAGAGAATCTGTAAACCCTAACCTTATATTTAAGTATGAATCAGCAAGATACGAACAAATCGGACTCACACGGTGAAAAATAACGTGTTTGGACTTAATATCATCCAGATTCAAGAGATGAAGATCGATTAAGACAGAATCAGAGTAGGGTACTTGCCATATTTAGGCAAGTACTAAGTAATACCGTAAAGAATCAACAAATAAAGGAAATATGTCAAAATGGTAAGTAAATGGGAAGCAAATCCCATTAGAAACGGGATTAGGAGAGGAGTTTTTGTGAGGCGGTGGGCTAGGGTTCTTCAGAGGGGAGAGAGTAGAGAGGTGGCGGGTTTGGAGGAATGGGGTTAGGGTTTGAGGACGGGTGATATAAGGTAAAGGGGGAGGCGTTTGTGAGCTGTTGATCATTTTTGATCAACGATTGGGATTTGAGCAGGGGTTGGGTCGGGTTAATTAAATGGGTATGGGTACTGGGATGGGTACTGGGATAATGAGTTTGGGCTTGGGGTAATTGGGCTATGTTTGGGTAGTTAGGTCCGAAATTAGTTATGAAATTAGGGCCAGATTTTAAATACCTAATTTTAACAAATAAATAATTTATAAACATAATAGATAAATAAAAAAAATATCATTTGGGAATAAAAATGATTAAAAACAATTATTTAACATTATAAAAATATAAAAAGTTATTTTTTGTATAAATAATGTAATTATATGTACATATGAGTTATTATTGCAAAATGTGCAATTTAGCCCTGAAAAATGCAAATGTAATTATACAAAATGTACTAAAAATAATTAAAACCTAATATGGGTGTAAATGACGAGTTTAGATGATAATATCATCATAACAATTATTTGTAAGGTAATTAATGGGTATTTATATAATAAAAATGTTGAAATAAATTGATTTAAAGCCTTTAAAAATTATGGACAATTATGAAAATACTTGTATATGCTTGTAAATCAAATGATGATGCATATACAAGTATTTTGATCGAATTTTGATAGCTGCCCCTCTTTACCCGGGAAGGATGAAAGAGTTGTCGGGTAAAGAAATGATGACCAATTTTGATCGAATGTAGTGTTTTGAAAAATATAGGCCGCACCCTGGTCTCTAAGCTACCTACATATCCCTGGTTATATAGGAATCAGGTCATGTGTAGTTCTGGATCCGACGGTGGAATAAACTGATGGAATTATTGTAAGAACGGACTAAATATTCTGGATATGACAGGTTGAGAATGGTTACGGATATTTGAGTGGGCATCATGTGAGAATAAGTAACAAATGGTGGTCGGTTGCGTTTGAAATAATTGAAGGATATGAACGTTGAATGGAAACTGGAGCGAAGATTGCTCACGTTATGAGAATGGTTACTTCTCGGATTACCGGCAAAACTTAAAACACAGTGCATGAAAGTATATATGGATTATTGCGAGAATTTATGCATGATGCAAATTCCCTTTGTACTATGGATATCGTCTTCGGACGGTGGGGATGATGTCCTTAGACCATGACGTCCTGGGCCATGAATCATGTGATAAGAGATTCGCAGGCCATGAAATGATGTTCTCGGGCTATGAAGATGGTGCCTCCAAACTATGATGCCTTTGAATAAGGATGTGCAATATTGCGAGATCCTTAGGCCATGGCATGGTGTCTTCCGGCTATGAGGATGATGCCTTCGGACTATGACGCCTTTGGATAAAATGGCGATGTTTCAGCACATGATATGCAAAGACATGATGCTTGACATGAAACAAGACAAAGCTTAGTCTCGTGTAAGAACCGGGGGTAGAGCTTATCCCCGAGAGAAGAGAATAATGCAAGGGTTTTGAACAGCGCAACATTTGTGGTTATGCAAGGAGAGACAATGCTTAGTCTTGTGAAAGGTTGGAGACAATGCTTAGTCTCATGCAGGATAGGAGACAATGCTTAGTATCGTGCAAAGGGAAAGCAGCGCTTAGCCTTATGCAATTGAAGAGGCAGGGCTTAGCCTCATGCAAAGATTGGAGACAGTGCTTAATCTCATATAATGGAAGGCAGTGCTTAGCTTTATACAATTAAGGAGGCAAGGCTTAGCCTCATGCAATGGAAGGTAGTGCTTAGCCTTATGCAGCTAAGGAGGCAGGGCTTAGCCTCATACAAGATTTGAGACAATGCTTAGTCTCATGCAATGGGAAGGCAGAGCTTAGCCTTATGCAATTGAGGAGGCAGGTCTTAGCCTCATGCAAGATTTGAGATAATGCTTAGTATCATGCAATAGGAAGGCAGAGCTTAGCCTTATGCAATTGAGGAGGCAGGGCTTAGCCTCATGCAAGATTTGAGACAATGCTTAGTCTCATGCAAATGGAAGGCAATGCTTAGCCTTATGCAGTTGAGGAAGCAGGGCTTAGCCTCATGCAGGATGGAGACAATGCTTAGTCTCATGCAAATGGAAGGCAATGCTTAGCCTTATGCAGTTGAGGAGGTAGGGCTTAGCCTCATGTAGGATGGAGACAGTGCTTAGTCTCATGCAAATGGAAGGCAATGCTTAGCCTTATGCAGTTGAGGAGGCAGGGCTTAGCCTCATGCAAGATTTGAGACAATGCTTAGTCTCATGCAGCGAATAAATAATAAGTGATAGGGAAGTATTTCTTGGCTGTGGATGAGTTCGGTAGCCTTGTTGTTGTGAAGATAGTGATTCTAAGGTGCGTACCTACTGGCGACTATCTCTTGTTCCTGCATTCAAAGGAAAATCGTGAGTTTTGCGTGGGAGGTTGGTTCGTGCCTTTGTCTGCTCCGCTCCGCGTTGGAATCCTATTCGAGTTACCATGGGTAGCATCTGGCTAAAAATAATTTTTTCGAAAAATATGCATGAATAGTTATTCAAAACACAGTAATGTACAATTTAAAAATTGATTAGATGAACCAATAGCTTAAACATTGTTAGAGACATTGCGACCTTCCTGCCATAGAATTTTGAGGGTCCTCCTCAAAATTCTGCCCCAGTTACCTAGATGAATCTCTGGCTGTTCCGCATACGGTGCCGTTGGCTGAGCTTGCCCCGGAATTTTGAGGGTCCTCCTCAAAATTCTGCCCCAGTTTCTGATTGTGGGAAAAAATGAGAATTTTATTAAATTATGACCGAACCCACAGGGCTGCCTACATATCCCCTCTTAAACGGGAATCAGGTCAAGCGTAGTTCAATTACATCATATGAAGAAATGCAAAAAGTTTAGACATAGTATCTTTTGACTGCGTCTGAATTGATAGGCTTTGGCCAAATTTCTCCATCCATCTCTGCGAGTATGAGTTCTCCTCCTGTTAGTACCCTGTGTACCATATAAGGCCCTTGCTAGTTGGGGTGAGAATTTTCCTTTGGCTTCATCCTGATGTGGAAAGATCCATTCCACATCACTGAGCTCAGCTTCTTGTATAATTATCAAGGAAGGAATTTCTACCTCGGCGGGGATGACGGCTTCAGTACCGTAGACTAATAGGTAAGGAGTTGTCCCGGTTGACGTGTGGACTGTGGTACGGTATCCCAATAAGGAAAATGGTAACTTCTCATGCCACTGCTTGTGATTCTCTACCATCTTCCTTAGTATCTTCTTAATATTCTTATTGGCGGCTTCCACAGCTCCATTCATTTGGGGTCAGTATGCTGTGGAGTTTCTGTGCTTGATCTTGAAGGTTTCGCACATGGCTTTCATTATTGAGATTGGCGGCATTGTCAGTGATGATGGATTCAGGAATCCCGAATCGACAAACAATACGGTCCCTGAAAAAATCTGCGACAACTTTCTTGGTTACAGCTATGTAAGATGCAACTTCAACCCACTTTGTGAAATAGTCGATGGCCACTATAATGAACCTGTGCCCGTTTGAAGCGGTGGGCTCGATTTGTCCAATGACATCCATTCACCAGGCAGCAAAAGGCCAAGGTGCACTGGTTGCATTAAGTTCATTTGGAGGTACACGTATCATATCTGTGTGTATCTGGCACTGATGACATTTCTGGACATACCGGATATAGTCCGATTCCATAGTCATCCAAAAGTATCCGGCTGTGAGTATCTTCTTGGCTAGGACGAAACCATTTATATGTGGGCCGCAGGTTTCGGCGTGTATCTCTTCAAGTAGTTTGGAGGCTTCTTTGGCGTCAACACACCATAATAGCCCTAGATCTGGAGTTCTTCTATATAGAATTCCTCCACTCTGAAAGAAATGGTTAGACAACCTCCGAAGTGTGCGTTTCTGGGTGTGGCTTGCGTGCTATGAAAATTCTCCTTTTTTCAAATATTCTCTGGTATCATGGAACCATGGATTCCCATCTGTTTCTTCTTCAACATGAGCATAGTAAGTCGGCTGATTATGGATTCTTACCGAAATGGAATCGATGAAGTTCTTGTCCGGGTCTTGTATCATGGAGGACAAAGTGGCCAATGCGTCTACGAACTCATTCTGGATTCTCGGGACATGTCTAAACTCTATCTTCGTGAACCTCTTCATCATCTCTTGCGCCTGATATAGGTATGGTAATATCTTGGTATTCTTTGTAGCCCATTCTCCCTGCACCTGATGTACCAGTAGATCTGAATCGCCAATTACCAGTAATTCCTTGATATTCATGTCAACAGCCAAATTGAGCCCCAATATGCAAGACTCATATTATGCCATATTATTGGTGCACGGAAATCTGATTTTTGCCGATACCGGATAATGTTGACCTATTTCTGACACCAAAATGGCTCCAATACCCACTACTTTGAAGTTTGTGGCTCCATCGAAAAACATTCTCCACCCGTCTTAGGCTTCGGAGATATCTTCTCCTACGAATGATACTTCTTCATCAGAAAAATACGTTTTTAGTGGTTCGTATTCTCCTCCTACAGGATTTTCTGCAAGATGATCCGCTAATGCTTGTCCTTTAACCACCTTCTGAGTCACATAGACAATGTCGAATTCACTCAACAATATCTGCCATTTTGCCAGCTTCCCTGTAGGCATGGGTTTCTGGAAGATGTACTTCAGAGGGTCCATCCTTGATATGAGATATGTGGTATAGGCACAGAAGTAGTGCCTCAGTTTCTGGGCTTTCCAGGTCAAAGCATAGTAGGTGCATTCAAGCAAAGAATACCGTGCTTCGTAGGGTGTGAATTTCTTACTCAAATAGTATATGGCCTGTTCTTTCCTTCCCGTCTTGTCGTGTTGTCCCAAGACACAACCAAAAGCCACATCTAGTACGGAAAGGTAGAGTGGCAGTGGTCTACCAGGCTCTGGAGGGACTAGGACTGGTTGTATGGACAAGTATTCTTTGATTTTATCAAAAGCTTTTTGGCAATCTTTAGTCCAACTGGTTGCAGCATCCTTCTTCAGCATTTTGAAAATCGGCTCACATATTACAGTTGATTGTGCTATGAAGCGGCTGATATAGTTGAGACGTCCCAAAAACCTCATCACGTCTTTCTTGTTCTTTGGATGCGGCAAATCCTGGATAGTCTTGACCTTTGTTGTGTCTAGCTCAATTCCTCGGCGGTTGATGATGAACCCTAATAACTTTCCTGTGGGGACCCCGAAGGAACATTTTGCGGGATTCAATTTCAAATTGTACCTCCGAAGCTGATCAAAAAATTTCCTCAAGTCTGCTATGTGATTTGTACTCTTCTTGGATTTGATGATGACGTCATCCACATATACCTCTATCTCCTTGTGTATTATTTCATGGAAAAGAGTTGTCATGGCCTACATATAAGTGGCCCCAGCATTCTTCAGGCCGAATGACATCATTTTATAGAAGTACACCCCTCATGGTGTGATAAAAGTTGTCTTTTCAGCATCCTCTTCGTCCATCCAGATCTGATGATATCCAGCGAAGTAATCCATAAAGGATTGGAGTTCATGCTTGGTGCAATTGTCGATCAGTATGTGTATGTTGGGTAACGGGAAATCATCTTTGGGACTTGCTCTGTTTAGGTCCCGATAATCGACGCATACTCTGACTTTCCCATCCTTCTTTGGAACTGGCACGATGTTAGCCAACCAAGTTGGATATTCAACCACTCTGAGAACCTTAGCTTTTGATCTGTTTGGTGACTTCTTCTTTGATTTTTAAACTCATATCTGGCTTGATCTTTCTGAGCTTCTGCTTTACTGGCGGACACATTGGGTTGGTAGGTAGTTTATGAGCCACTATGGACGTGCTCAAACCGCCCATATCATCATAGGACCATGCAAAGATATCCTCATATTTCTTCAGGAAACGAGTGTATTCTTCTTTCTCTGATGGTGACAGGTGAATGCTTACACATGTTTCCTTGACTGTTTCGGAGTCTCATAGATTAACTATTTCAGTCTCATCTAAATTGTACTTAGGCTTGTTTTCAAAGTTTTCCACTTATCTGACAATTTCCTCGGGCATTATATCCCCTTCCAGATCCTCTGAATCATTATCCTTATGTTGCGTTGTCTCATTACATGTCACAGTCGTAAGTTCATCGGGGTAGGTAATAATAATGCTGTAGAAAAAACGTAAAGAATAATAATAAATACTAAAAACATCAATGCATTTAGATAAATCTTGAAAACGTCAAACAGGTGCGGCCCGATGACCCGAGCAATTATTTCAAAACAAAACATGCTTAAAACAAAATGCTGAAAACGTCTTAAATGCTCATAAAAATTGCTTTTAAAAATAATTGATGCTAATTGCTAGGCTACCCAGGAACTCGATGGGCCCTTGATGGTGCAGCAGTCTAGTTCTTGAGAACAACTCCCTTCTCCAAGGTCTGAATAATGAGGCCTTCCTCCTCTTCCTCCTCAACTATCGCACTGCAATCCATGTCTCCATCATCCAGAAGCAGATTCCTTATACCAGCTAGAACTTCATCTTCTTCGGACTCCCACATCATGTCAGCTTGGTGAAATGACTGGTTGCTCTAGAGGGTAATAAGGACCACGCCATGGTGGCGACCAATTCTAATACTCGTGCTAGGTGTATTCATACCGAAGCCCAAAAGTTGTGCCGTGACGCGTTAGCTGTATTGGTTTGGTGATCCCCTGGAGATTTTTGCCGAGACCTTTACCAGGCTCATACCTTGTCCATGCCAATATGTCTTCTATCTTACTGCTCCACCATTTTTCCTTTTCAATTGCGTTGACGCGCTCGATGCGATGGTATGTTTCTCCACCCAACTTCCTTCTATTCTCGATGACCGGAACAGTTTGACTGATGTAAATGGGATTACTTTCATCCCCATGGATGATCACTTCCTGATGGTTCCATTCAAACTTCATGACCTGATGTAGAGTAGAAGCTACGGCCCCAGTGGCATGTATCCAAGGTTATCCCAACAATAGGTTGTAGGTAGCAGATATGTCTAACACTTGAAACTCAACATCAAACCAGGTTGGGCCCATCCGTAGGCTGAGGTTGGTTTCCCTAATTGTGGCCCTTTGAGACCCATCAAATACTTTCACGTTCATACTTCCAGCTCGTATCTCGTGCAGGCCTTTACCCAATATTTTCAAAGTAGTTAGTGGACATATGTTAAGACTTGAACCCCCATCTATCAGGACTCTGGCAATGAACTTATCCTCAAATTGGACTGTGATATGCAGTGCCTTGTTGTGACTTAGTCCTTCTGGTGATAGCTCGTCTTTATGAAAAGTGATCTTGTGGCTTTCCAACACTTGTCCTACCATATTGGCCATCTCTCCACTGGTAATGTTGTTGGGTACACAAGCCTCATTCTACACTTTCATCAACGCGTTCCTGTGTGCCTCAGAATTCTACAGTAGTGATAAAATTGATATCTGAGTAAGGTTTTGTTCAAATGATCAATCACAGAATACTCCCTTTCTTGCACCTTTCTCCAAAGATCATCCGGGCCGGTTTCAATGATAGGCTGCTTGGAAGCGGCTTCTTTACTTGTTCCCCCCAGATGCTCGGGCGTGTAAACCCTGCCAGTTCTGGTCATACCTTGTGATGCACTAGTTTCTTCCATTTTCCCCTTTCCTTTCCTTCTTTCTTCTGCAACATAATCCCATGGTATAGCTTTAGACTTATAAGATGGTGTAGGTGCTACCATCACGGTGAAGGGTGTTGTTACTTCAACCTCAAACGGAGTTGGTGCAGCTTCCTCAACTTCAATTGGTGCCTAAGTTTGTACCACGATAGGTGTGAGAGTGACTGGAGATGTTTCAGGATTATCCCCTTCTCGAATGAGTACAATTGATCCCTCTGAGTCCCATTCTTTATCGGTCTCTATCATGTTTAGCCCTCCGCCCCTGTGATCCGAGAGAGGATTGTTACGGACATTGGGAGCAGCCTCCTTTGCCTGTATGACTTTGGTGTCAATTAATGTCTGAATCTTATCCTTCAAAGTACGGCACTCATCAATAGTATGACCTTTCATGCCTGAGTGATAGGCATATGTCTTATTTGGATTGACCCATTGAGAGGAATTTTCCATGGCGATAGCGGGAATGGGAGTGATATAACCGGCAACCTTCAGTCTCTCATACAATTGGTCTACAGGTTCAGCAATTAGGGTGTATTGTCTGGGTGGTCTGTGGTCGAAATTTGGTCTTAGTTTTTGGTAGTTTTGGTGGGCTGGTGGTGAGTGGTAGCATGCGGGTTGGGTGTTATAGGTATGGTAAGTGGTGTAAAGTTGTTGGTGTCTGGGAGGTGAAGGCTGATATGTGGGTAGAGGTGTTTGGTATATGAGAGGAGACTTCAGACCTTGGGCTGCCATCACGGCCCCTACTTCTTTCTTCTTGGATATACCCCCTGACTACAAAGCTTTATTCGTAGCTTGTAATGCCTCAAAATTAGTTACCATTCCGCTCTTGATCCCTTCTTCAATCCTTTCCCCCAATTTGATGATGTCAGAGAATTTGTGATTCTCGATAACCATTAACCTTTCGTAGTATTGTTGATCCTGGGCCCGGACGAAGAACTTGTTCATCTGCTCTTCTTCCAATGCCGACCATACTTTTGCAGCTTCCGATCTCCATCGAGTAGCATACTCGCGAAAAGTCTTTATTGGCTTCTTCTTGAGATTCTGGATATAGAAGACATCTGGTGCATTCTCTGTATTAAACCTGAACCGATCCACGAAATCCGATGCCATGCTTACCCAGCTAACCCACTTCTTTCGATTTTGGCTGATGTACCACGATAGGGCATCTCCAGTGAGGCTTCTCATGAACAGTTTCATGCGAATCCTTTCATCTTTTCCAACTCCTACGAGCTTGTCACAGTATGTCCTTAGGTGCACCTTTAGGTCACCTGTTCCATCAAACATCTCGAACTTGGGAGGTTTGTAAGCCTCCGGTAGTTCTATGTCTGGCTGAATACACATATCTTCATAGTTCAAACCCTCAATGCCTTTACCCCCTTCGACACCCTGGACTCGGCTTGTGAGCTTCTTAAGTTCCTCTGCCATATTCTTGATGAGCAGGTCCTTCTCGGTGGATTCTGATATGTATGGGGTTTATTAAGTGGGGTGAGGTAGATTTTCTACGTATATGGGGTTACTTTGGTAGATACTAGGGATTTGGATGTAGTGATGATCATTGGTTGAGTTGTGCGGATCGGGGGTAGGTTGCGGTGTATTTTGAGGAGTATGGTAGGTAGTAGTTTGTGGATACTAAGTTGAAGATGTTGGTGTTGAGGAGGAGTATGGTTAGGATTTTGAGGAGGTATGGCGTATTGATAAGGTGCAGGAGGATTTTGTGGATGTTGGTTTGGTGTGTTTTGAGGAGGTGTTGGGTTTTGGGCATTCTATTGTTTAATATCTAGGACGTTTAAGGTGAGGGAGAGGTTTGCCAAGTTGCGGACCTGCTCAAGTTCCCCTTGCAATTCCAGTATTTTCTGCTCCAACCGTAGAACCAAATCATTCTGTGCCGGAGTACTCCGACCATCTGAAGTTTTAACATTTTCTGCATGCGCATCGTTATCTTTCCTGATACCCCTCATGCCATCCATATTAGCCTTTCCCTTACTTTTAGGGTCACTTGGAAGAGGAGGAGGAGGAGGAGGAGGAGGTGGAGGGCCTCTAGATATGGTATGATACACTGATGATGCCAGTATGCAAGAACCAACCATAGGGGATAGGAATAATCAAAACAAAGAAAAAAAGGTAAACAAGTCAGTAGGATATTTTGGAAGGATATTTGCAGTATTTAAACATGTATTGCGGAATTATAAATTCGCGTCCTAATTTTGAGGACCTCATTGTGCCTGAGGTAGGCCTAGCGACACATAGATTTGGAGAAACTTGATGCCGATAACTGCCTCATTTCATTAATGTAATAAATAGATCAAACCTTTAAAATGACAATAATTAAAAGAGTTGCTAGTGGCATTTGCCTTATTACAATCAATTTTTAAAATGACACTAGAAAAGCAAATAAACAACAATTCTATTCTATTTGGTCCCGGAGGGACCATCTCCAAGCTTGGCCTTCTTGGCCCCATCGATCAGATTCCCCAGGTCGCGCATGTCTAGCAACAGATACGCCATTGCTAGGTGTCCTCCTTCGCTTCCCTCTGTATTCTGACAATCCATGATCCTTTTCCTCATCTTCCCTTCAAGTTCCATCAGACCCTGCTCTAAGTACTCCAACCTCTCTGTTGATTTTGTAGCAACTTTCCTCCATTCATTGATTGATTCCATGTCTATCTTGTGTTGTTCCAAATGTCTGGCTTCAGACTAAAGGATTCTCTTGTGCAACCTCTTGTATTTTACTTGTGCTTCAGCAGCATAGTCTATGACCCTGTTTCCTCGATCGATCCCTGGCTCGACTTCTCCTGCTATGTCATCATCCAATCATGATAGGTAGAAATACACATGACCGGCGTGGTACTGATCTGGTTCGATGGTATCCTTTTCCACAATAATCTTCATATGCCATATGTGTTGGGCCTTACACTTGGATGGAATGGCACCACCCTGAAAGTCTGCTTTGTAGTGAACCATCTTAGAAACTCACGGTATGACTTGTTTTCTCCCAGCCTGTCTCATGAGCCTGATACGAGCATAAGGATAGATACCCCTCAACCCGATCAGCACTAAGTGAGGAACATCCCTGGACCTTATGATGAACTCGCTAGTAGGGAACCACTCGAACATCCAATGGACCTTGTCATCAGTCAAATTGCTAAATAAGTGTACCCAATCCACGATATTTTTCGGTTGTGCAAACCTGTCTGGAATGAAAGTCATTCTTTTTGGATGGTGAAAGGCTATGTGGTCATTCCATGGTTGCCGCGGAAATTCCAGACGGTACTGTCCTTTTTGAAGATGCTCCAACAACCATATTTGCAGTAACAAATTACAACCCTCAGAATGTCTGAATCCCTTCTTACAGCGGTCCAAAGCTCGGTATATCTCTGCCACGATTATTGGGATAATAGAGTAAGTCTGTCCCTCAACCCCTTCCATTAAGGTCTTAGTAACCATATCCAAACGAGTGTGAATCCTATCTCCTTGAATTGAAAATACTATCATACCCAGAAAATAGACGATGAACACAAAAACCCGACAATGAGTCCAGCCCAGGGAAGTGATGGCAAACTCATCATGATAGATACGCTAGGATGTGTTGTGCCCATAACGCTCGTAGAGGAAGTCGAAAGCTATGTAGGACTTCTTCAGGCAGACTAACTCGTCATTCTTTATAAGACCCATCATTTTCAGAAATCCCCTAGAAGTATGATTTTTCGGTACCAGCAGACCAGGGCTATCCCAGGGTAGCCCGGCAAAACCTCCTATTTCCTCAAGAAGGGGAGTCATCTCTATTACCAAAACAGAAAAACAACCCTCTTTTCATCCCAGAACATAGTAGCGGCCTCGATTAGTACATTGTTTGGCTGAATGTCCAGGAAAGAAGGTAAATTTCCAAGAATTCTTTTCACATGGTTCTTGTCACTTGGCGAGAGATTTTCCCACCAGTCTAGCAATAGAGGTGGGATACTTCGGACCATGCCGAACCTGGGAACTTCGTGCCTCATTTTTGCAAAAACAAATAAAGTTAGCCATTTCCCCCTCCGGATTTGACTACTTACACATTAATGATTAGCATATCGGCACATTTTCTCCAAATAATGCACATATCATGATCGTGCCCGTTGGGATTATGGAAATCCTGATGGACTTTGGACAAGGCTTTCCTTAGAGAGTTATTTTGCGGACAACATTCTAACTCATGCTAGGTTTGGACATGATGCATGCACAGTTAACATTAGAGTAGAGTTTTCTATAGAAGTCTAGACTGGTACCCTCAAGTAGACAACTTGATAGGGAGAGGCACAGAACCGTCGACTGCACCGCTGATCGACTAGTTTTACCGCAAATAAGCCTTTCCAAATTTAAAAAGGGTAATATAGGAAGAGCGCAGACACTCATCAAGTGCCGCTATGGTATTAATTGCGCACGAGTGGAATATGATGCAGAGCATGTAATTATGCAAAAAATAAAATAACACCTTGTCAAGTATTTTGCATGATGAAAGCGATAAATTCAGTATTTAATAAATGTAAAGAGAGGAAAGAAAGAAAAACAAAGAAGGAGTTAGTTCGGATAATGGAAAAATTATAATAAAGAGGTAAAAGGGGTAGGGACTGGGAAAGACATAAAGATTGAAGCCAGCGAACAAGGCTCAACGAAAAGTTGCATGTAAATTCATGTAAAATGGAAAATAGGGAAGGGGGTGTGCATGTAGCAAATAAACGGTGAATTTGAGCATAAAATAATAAGGACACGCTTATTGAGGGAGACTAATTCACACAAACCAAGTTCATTATGGTAAGAGCCTAAGGATATCCCCAGCAGAGTCGCCATGCTGTCGCGCCCCTCTTTCTCGAAAAATCGGGCTTCGACGTTGATAACTCTTTTAAAAGGAAGGGTTATTAAAAGAGAGAGTCGCCACCTAACGGATTAAGGTGCGTTAGGGCACCTATTTGCAAATGACTCAGGTTTACTAGTTTGCGTCACCAAAGATCGGGTAAGGGCTCAAATTACCTCGAGGAGAAGGTGTTAGGCACTCTTCGAGGTCCACAATTGTGGGTCCCGGCCGAACTCAAATCATGTGAATTAGTCTAAGAGAAAAGAAACAATTTGGACAAAGAAAGAACTATTTTAACAGGAATGGGGGAGTCCTATGTTTTTTAGCCAAAAGGATCACCCCGTGCAACATAAATAATACTTCGTAACTCCCTCAAGACGGGGTGTTACTCATATTATTCAGCGGACACATACTATCATCTCCTGCTATCCGATTACTATCTTTAAGTTGTTTACCTAAAGCGCTCTATTTGATTCTAAGTCGTACCCTATGCGTGCACTTCCCGTCCCATGCCTATGATCCAAGAGGCATTTGGACCTCTATTTCAGGGTAGTTCTAGACCTTAACTTAGGCTGCTCAAAAGGAGAAAACTAGGCGACATACAAAAAAAACAGTTAGGACTTTCAAATAGAAACAAGTATGGGCTCAAGTTACCCTCCGCATTTAGACATCAAATGCACGCCAAACTGATTAGCACTAACAGGTTTTATTAATTGCAAAATCGGAGAATCCTATAGGTAGGATCTCTATGTGATACTTAACGAATGAACAGACAGTTATACGCAAAAGATAGTTTCTTAATACGATTACCAAGACCTATATAAATTTGCCTATTGATTTTTAGCATAATGAGATTAAACCTACTAGCATGATGTCTAGATGTTTTACGCGATAATAAATGGTGGCAATCACAGAAGCATATCCAGAATCACTTGTTTTGATCCTATAGGCATGTTTTCTAATGAGGATAGTAGCACAGTGTTTGACAAAACTCCTGAACCAACGGGCAAAATGATAAATTAACTGATTCAAACCTATAGGCATGCTTTCTACAATTTGGTCCAGTTTTATATCCTATAAACATTGTTTCTAGAATAAGGCAGCATGTAAACAGAATTTTTGCACATACATTGAATCACGCCATTTCCTATAAGCATGGTCTCTAACAAGCATAAATAGAACACAATTGAACCAAGTATTGAACCTATAGGCAGGGCTGCTAGCATATGATGACTGAACATAACAAAGTACCTATAGGCATGATTTCTAACACATGACATATAATAACACATTATCGAACCTACAGGCATGATCTCTACCCAACTTGTTGCAAGTAAGATAAAAATCCCTTTCCCAATTTTACTAATACCCCAAAATGTTATTACAATAATTATTACAGACCCAGAATGAATATAGTAAATTACAGAATAGATATAGCTATAGGGAGCCTATAGCAAGCCCAAATACACCTGGACAGGCCAGGCTTTCATTCTCACAATTCACAACAGCTCCAAAATTTCATATTCATAGATACAAAACAGCTAATTGTTGAGTGATTCGCCCAGTGAGCATATGTCAAGGCTGAGCATACAGAACCCAAGAACCTAGTGTGTTAGAGTTCCCTAGGGCTTCAAGAACCTGAGGCAGTGCTCACATTAGGGAGGTTGATCAGAAATAATTCAGAGGAAAGACTAGGGACCGGGTCTTAGTGTATCAGAGTTCACAAGAGTCTCAAATGAACCCTGAGCAGTGCTCATACTAGGAAGGTCAAAGGACATAATCTAAGTAGACTTGGCTTTTAGCCGGCTAAGGATAAGAATTCAGAAGGACCAGAAAGTAGAGGAATAGAATAAAGTCAAGGGATTCCACTGAAGGACAGAATCAATTGAGCATATAAAAACAAATAACAGACATGCTTAAACTTTAGGCAGACTTAATCAAGTTTCAGGAAATGAATTAAATCACATGCTAACAAGGCAAGTTACAAGACAGATTTATAGTGGTAAAAGAGAATTCAGATTAGGCTAAGTGCAAAAAATAGTGTCATAAGAAGAAATCATATCAATTGGCAATAGACCATAACATGCTGAAAACTAATTAGGGCAATTACTAGAGATGTCAAGATATGATGAAAACGGGATCAAACAGGCCACATTATAGTGAATTCAGAAACAGACTTGTTATCCTATTAATGAATACATCCATACCTAGTTAACTAATCCATAAAAGGAGATATGAGAGCATATTCAAAGAGCAGGATAATAACAAACTTATCTGAGGATGAAACGCGGTACTCAGCTCATCCCATGTGACCAACTCACAGTGCACAGCTCTCCAAAAATGCGATGTGAACTGCGTGCCTCAATCAGAAATGATGGAAATGGGCACGCCATGCAGGCGGATAATCTCCCGGATGTAAAACTGAGCCAACCGCTCTAAAGAATAGAAAGTAATCGCCGTAATAAAGTGTGCAGACTTAGTCAACCGGTCCACAATAACCTAGACTGCGTCGTATTTCTTCAAGGTCCGTGGTAAGACTATCACAAAATTCATAGTGATGCGCTCCCACTTCCACTCTGGTATCTGTTGTTTGGCTATTATTATATATTTTTAGTGCATTATTTATCTTATATTTTAGTGCTTTAATGCTAAATTATACTATATTTGCGCTTAATTGAGTTTATTTTATGTGTAAGTACGTTGAAGATGAAATTGGGAGCAAAGTAGAGATTTTATGTGTATTTTATGCACTACAAGAATGGCTCATGATTATTTGATGAAGGGAAATATTATGATGCCATGATTTGATGATTGAAGACATAATGATGGGGTGATAATTAAAATTTTAAAAGGAGAACTAATATTTGAAAAGCAAAGAAAAGAAACGAGAAAGTTAGGCAAAAGTTTGGTATCAAAATTGAAAATGAAACAGTAGCAGGCGATGCGAGAGAAATTTCGCGCGTTTAAGCTCACGAGGCGTGGTTAGATGCGAGGTGCATCGTGCGTTTCGTGTGGCGACCTGAAGTTATTTTATCTCTTTTTTTTTAGGATTTGGTTATTTCATCTAAGACTTTTCCCTACACCTATAAATAGTCTTTAAACATCATTTGTTTAAGAGAGACTGGAGACGAAGGGAGAGCACGGAGCCGCCGTGGAGGCCGGAATTCATCAGATTCCATCTTTCTTCCATCAAACTTAGTAATCTTTACTTTTTCTTGATGATTTGTTATTTTGCTACCATGTCTATGTGGAGCTAAACTTCGCATTCTAGGATTATGGTTGTCATGAATATTGAACTTTATTAATTATATTACCGGTAATTCGAATTATCATCTTTGGTTGTTTCTCTAATTATGTGCATAATTGCTTAATTGTTTGGCCAACACTTGAGTTCTATTTACTATCTATGCTATGCTTGAGAAAGCCGTGCTTATATTAGAGTAGAATTGGAGAGAGCTTGTTTCTGAACCCGTGGCTCGGAAAAAGATTTCGCGGTTAGGATAGGAATATACCTAACAGTCTTGCTTAGTTGAATACCGTATTATATTCATTCATGATAGATTCAAGACCATAGGAATATAGGGTTGATATATTATGGATAGACGGATAGTATTGTGGGAATATGCTACTTATATAAACGATCCGGTCAACTAGCAATCATAGATAATTTGGATTAACAGGTGTAATTACGAACTCAATAGGATTGATAAAACGAGCACAACCCTGGAATTTATATCTCCCTTGGTTACATGTTTGAATTTCGCAATAGTAGTTGTAATAGAAAAGTTAAACTTTTGATCATTTTGGACAGTAAGTTGATTTTAGTTTGCTTAGTTAACGGTTAATCTAAGTCTCTGTGGGTTCGACATCCGACTTTCGAGTCACTTTATTACTTGACGGCCACGTATACTTGTGTGTACTCGGGGAACCAATAAGTTTTTGGCGTCATTGCTGGGGACTTAGTTCTTGATTGTTTATCTAAGTTAAGCTTTTAATTAATTTCTGTTCAAGTTTTTAATTTTCCTATTTAGTTATTTTTCTAGGTTGGGCTTTTACTTTTATCTTTATAGGTTTTGTTTAATTTTTTCTTTTTGTAATTTTTTTTTATAACAATTTGATCTTTCTCTTAGTGTGTTCATAGTTCTTTCAAAATGACATCTGGGGATGAAATATCCGGAGGTAAGGTTATTGATGAAGACGCTTGGTTGATAAAAAACTTTTATGGTCCGTCTTTTTGGGCTTGTTATGACCTGAACTCTGGGTGGTCTGAATTTGAATATGGGAGTAAGGGTTGGTATTGGGACGAATATTAATGATTAAGGTAATATGAGGAACGACGTAATCTTCTAACAAAGTTGGTGAATGACTGGTCGAAGGAGAGAGTTGATCTTGCACAAGAAATTGACAAGTTTGGCTTGGCTTTGCACAACTTGGATGCAGATTTAAGTGCAAATATTGATGTGTTAAACGCCCAATAATTTAATGATGAGTTGTGTGAAACTGAAAAAAATCTTCTAGACCAAATTGAGGAGCTAAAACGAGATTACCAAGCATTATACCATATTTTTCTTGAGGATGCCAATGCTGAGAGGAGTGTTCTAGAGTCATGTGAGGAAGTAGATAATATTATATTTGAAGACTCTAGTGTGTGTATATATGAGGATGTAAAGAGTAATACAATTCTAGAGTTAGGGCGTATTGGTCCTCATTCCATACATTTGTCAACATTGTGTTTGGATGCTGACATGGAAATTGAGTCATCTGATCCTTTGGAGGAGCCAATGGACGAGGAACGGGGTGCCTATATTCTTGAATTTGTTGTGCCAAAAAGTAAAAATTACATTCCTCATCTAAAGGTCAAGAGGTGTAGAGCGAAAATTTTATTGCTTGGCCTGATTTTCTTTGTAGTCCCACCGAAGGAGCATAGCCATAGACTGGATGCCCTATTGGGGACTCAATTCATAAGTTCGAGATGGAGACAAAAAGTGCTACAAGTCGTGTCGCGACGTTAAATCAGGCGCTAGTTGGGAGGCAACCCAGCTTTACTGCTTTCTTTTATTTTTATTTTTTTCTTATTATCGTTGTAGTGTCTATATTTATTTTGTAGGATTATAAGCATTGGAGGAAAAGCCATTGGAAGAGTGCAAAAGCGAGCTAGATGGTGAGAACTAAGTGTGGGGTGACCACACAAAGGACCATCCTTGGAGAAGTCTGAGTACCCGTGAGCCGCTATTGCTTCGGCCTTTGGCCTTTCAGGGAGTTTCTTGTCTACCCTCATTATTATTTTACTTTATTTGTGCATTGGAGACACTGCACTCCTTTAAGTGTGAGGTGGGAGAATTCCTCTAGATAATTAGTAGTAGTATGTTAGAAAATGTTAATTTCTTATTTTGATTTTAGCTTCTTATTTTTGTTTTCGTAGTTGTGTAATATTTTAGTAGCTTAATTTATTTTTTTTAAATATGGAAAATAAGAAGAAGAAAAATCGAAAAAGGTAGAAAAATTGGACTTTTCCCAAGGATGGATCTCCTAGACAGTTTTCTTGAGGGATTAAAGTCTAAACAAAAATCCAGAAATATGTCTTTTAGATTTCTTTAGGTAATAATAATCCCCTGTGATTTTTCTTTGTGCCTCGGTTCTTTTCCTTGGGATGTATTTTGAACCTGATAGTAGTTTTTCCTTTTATTTCTTTTATTTTTAGAGTAGATTAGAAATTAGAGAATAAATGGAGGAAGAAAGATGAGATTCCTAGGCGCCCTTGTCTTGTTTGATAGTAGCATATTTAGGCTTTAGCATGCGTAGTATCTTTTCCTATGTGCTAAAAGTGCTTATGATGCCTTGGTTATTTGGATAGCATGTTTTGTGATGCCTATGTCTCATTTTCTTGACTTATGTTCACTTTGTGCTTAATGTTTAACATCTCGTGGCTCCGTGAATACTTGCATTAGTTTGAGAGTCGGAATAAAACCGTCCTTAGTGAGTCATGTGCCATGTGTGGTGAGATTTTTGTATAGTCCATGTTATTGTGCTTGTGTCTAGAACTTGCCCGGTATGTGAGTCGAAGCGAAATTTTAGATGATACTCGGTTTAAAAATGATTTTAGGCTATCTTTGTTCTTTTTGAGTTTAGTGCTTATCACAAATAAAATATATCTCTAGTTAACCATTTTGAGCTTATAGACTTTTATTTGGCACCCACATTACAAGCCTAAACCTCTTTTGTTCTAAATTGACATTGTTTTTATCCTTTTACCTCATAAAGTACTTTAATTGTGAGATGAGCGCTAAAAGGAGTAAGAAAGAATTAATTGTGGGGTGGCTTTTGAGTGGAACCATTGAAAGGAAGAAAGGTAAAACAATGGGCTTATGATTATCAAGTGGACTTATGATTATATAATAATAAGGTAATTATTGATGACAAAGAAAGAACAAATGAGGAAGAAGGAAGACAAATAATTGAAAAGAAAGGAACAGAATGAAAAAGAGGGCAGAAGTTAGGCAGCAAAGTGAAGCGGCAAAAGAGTCTGGCGACGCGAGGGAGTTTTCTCGCGTCAGAGCTCGCACTGCCAGGGTTAACACGAGATGATGTCGCACAGTAGAGGTTGTATCGCACAGCATACAACAATATGAAGCTCGCATTTTGCCTCGCGCCGAGATGTTTGTAGCGAGCATGTTTCGCGTTTTAAAGCCTATTTTGTCTCCTGTTGGGTTTGGACTTGGTTATTCCGTCTAGGTATTTTTCCTACACATATAAATAGTTATTAAACACCATTATTTAAGGGGGAGACCGACTTTGGAGAGACTTTAGACGAAGGGAGAGCACGGAGCCGCCGTGGAGGCCGGAATTCATCAGATTCCATCTTTCTTCCATCAAACTTAGTAATCTTTACTTTTTTGTGATGATTTATTATTTTGCTACCATGTCTATGTGGAGCTAAACTTCACGTTCTAGGGTTGTGGCTGTCATAAATATTGAACTTTATTAATTATATTACCGTTAATTCGAATTATCATCTTTGGTTGTTTCTCTATTTCTGTGCATAATTGCTTAATTGTTTGGCCAGCAGTTGAGTTCTATTTACTATTTATGCTATGCTTGGGAAAGTCGTGCTTAGATTAGAGTAGAATTGGAGAGAGCTTGTTTCTGAACCCGTGGCTCGGGGAAAGATTTCGCGGTTAGGATAGGAATATACCTAACAGTCTTGCTTAGTTGAATACCGTATTATATTCACTCATGATAGATTCAGGACCATAGGAATATAGGATTGATATATTATGGATAGACGGATAGTATTGTGGGTACATGTTGTTTATATAAATGATCCGGTCAACTAGAAATCATAGATAATTTGGATTAACATGTGTAATTACGAACTCAATAGGATTGATAAACCGACCACAACCCTGGAATCTATAGCTCCCTTGGTTACGTGTTTGAATTTCGCAATAGTAGTTGTAATAGAAAAATAATATTTTTTTATTATCTTGGACAGTAAGTTGATTTAATTTGCGTAGTTAATGATTAATCTCTGAGCCAATCTACCCGGTTTCTGATGCTCGTACTTCACCTGTTGACAGTTCAAATACCGAGAGACAAAAGCAACAATATCTTTCTTCATCCTCCGCTACCAATAGTGTTGTTTCAAGTCACGGTACATCTTCATGACACCTGGTGAATGGAATAGCGTGAACTGTGAGCCTCCTCAAGGATCAACTCTCGCAACCCATCAACAATTGGAACACAAATCTAGCCCTGAAGCCGCGTAACACCATCATCTCCAATAACAACCTCCTTGGCACCAACCACCGTGTCCTTCAACACAAACAAATGAGGATCATTAAACTGGCGAGCCTTGATAGGCTCCAACAATGATGATTGAGCCACAACACAAGCAAAAATCCGTCTAGGCTCCGAAACATACAGCCTCACGAACTGATTGGCCAAAGCCTGAACATCCATGGCTAGTGGCCTCTCCTCTACCGGTAAATATGCCAAGCTTGCTCATGACTCGTGAGACCTAGGCAACCTAGTGCTCTGATACCAACTTGTCACGGCTCGAAATTCCAACCGCAGGGATGTGATGGGATCTAACATCCACTTGCTAGGCAAGCCAACATTAGTACACAACTATTCATCTTAACAATTTTGAAAGCAGTTTAATAAGAAGGTTAAGCTGTGTATCTTAAAAATGTATAAATTAAACTCTGAATACGTTGTCTAGTCTAACCCCGAAATCAGGTGTCACAAGTACATGAGAAACTAAAAAAAATACTACAACCAAGGTCTGAAATAAAAGTACAATTGTCTGAATGAAATAACAACACAAGGAAATAAGAGGGGTACTTCAGGGTTTGTGAACTCCGTGAAGCTCTATTTCAGTGTTACGCCCTATATTTTTGTACGTGAGAGTACGTCGTAAGTTAATTGATGTAAGCTCAGAAATGAGATCATCTTTGAATGTACATAAAGTAAGTTAATCATGTTAACTTGGAGGTTATCAATATTTAAGATCATGAACTGCAAGTACCAAGAGAGTTAGAAGGCTTAGAAGGTGAACGAATTGAAGAAAATAGGTTTCGTCGAAAGTCGACAAATTGGGAATGTTATAATATGTAATTTTGGGGTGAGACTAGGGTGCTAAAAATGATAAGGAGGCTATGTTATGAGTTATTTTAGTCTTATGATAGTCGTGCGTTATTTTTCGAAGTCAAGCGAGTTGTGGAACAAAAGTTGGCAAAGATCATCACAAGTTACATTCACAAATATGCTCAAAATTAGGTCAAATGTAGCTAAGCATTTCTCCCAATGTACTTGGAATTACCGGATGATCTACCTACCAAATTGAATATCTACGAGTCTATTTTCCAACGTAAGAAACCGTCATTGATACAGCATTGGAGTAGAGAGATATTCATATTTTTTCGAGACTGCGCAGATTGGAAGGTGACAAGTAGGTGCATCACTTACTTGCCAAAAGGAGAGGCCTCAATTAAAAGCTCCAAAGTTGGCCAAGAGGGAACTTTTAAGGTCTTATCAACTCATTTATTTCACCCATCTTTCAAACCAAGAAAACCAAATTGAGCCTGGACAGCTTGCTAGTTTCTCTTTCCCCTTCATGTAACTGCGTTGGGGGACTGATTTTGGATAAAGAAGGGCTAGGTTTCGTGGGTTCTACTCTGTCCAAGGTAAATTTATGCTTCTCCTTCCATTATCTAGGCTTGTACGAGCTGTAACTCGATCATAAAGACTAGACCTAGCGAGTTTCGAAAGAGTGGTATGTTATTTGTTGTTGCATCATTGTTGGCTGGTTGTAAACATATTTTCAAGCTGAATTCATGGCTAGTTTATAGGATAAGAGGCTTAATTATGTACTGTTGGTTGTGTTGCTCAATTTGAAAGAAAAGACAAGTCAAAACATGTTTTAGGAAACTGAAAAATCAATTTTGAGTTGCTGAACTTGTGGGATGTTTTGTGTTGCTTTTGGGTTGTCTCTTTTGCTACTATTTTTATGTAGTTTAGGAGGAGAAAGGGTGTGGAGAAAAAGCACATAATGTCAGGGTGGTTGGTTGGTCATTCGTCATTGCATTTTTAGGTTGTTTGACACTACTAGGGTTGTCGTTTTGTGTATGAACTAATTGGGGTGTATGGGCGATTTTGTGGTATTTTATGATGGATATAAGGTTGGGAAATGATGTATACATGTTGTTATTGTTGTGTTATTGTTGTTTGTTGTGTTATGTCAAATTGGGAGGAAGTAAAGATTATAGGAGAGATGCTGCCCGTTTTGTTATAAAATAAGCTTGTCGTTCATTGTGCGATAGCTGTACCTTCCATAACTTGATCATAGTATTGTTATCATTGTTGTAGATTAAGGTGCAACGAGATGAGTTTAACATGGTTATTGGATAGATTGTGATAAGGTATGTTAAGGCTAAACCTTACCTTCATTTTGGCATGATCCAGTAACTATATGTGTTTGATAACGAGACATAAAGAGAAGTTCATATTCCTGAATTTATGTAGATTTTCCTAGTCTCATAAGTTACAGCATTCTCCCTTATCGACACTTCATATTCAATTTAGTTTTGTCTTCTTTTAGCCAAGAGAGCAGAGAATTTATATATATACAGTATTATAGTATTTTCACCACCATCGAACTATAATCGATGGGCGCCCCTATTGGCAACCTCTTATCAGATGGAAAGTTATATACCAAGCCTACTGTGGTCGAGCGCCTATGAGCGAGCCCAGAATGGCCGAGATACAGAGCCTAGTATGGTTGAGCGCCTATGAGCGAGCCTACTACGGCAAAGCAATTACATATACCGAGCCTTATAGGGCCGGACAGCTATTTTACTAACTATATTGAGAGAGTTGAGTCAGTATAAGAAGGTAAGCATATCTTCAGATTATCTTTGACTCCAAGTTACTTTCAGTTATTATATTATCAGTTCAGTTTCAGCTTTCAGTTATTCTGTTGCCTTACATACTCGGTATATTATTTCGTACTGACGTCCCTTTTGCCGGGGACACTGCATTTCATGCCTGCAGGTCCTTATTGGCAGTTGGACAGACCCTCCCAGCAGACAGAGTCAAGGATCAGTTTGGTTGGTAAGCTCCACTTCCTCGGAGTTACCAGGTCTAGACCTTGGAGTCCATTTTATATATACAGGTTTGATGGGTAGGTCGAGGCCATGTCCTTACCATGGTACAGTTCAGTTTTCTCTAGAGGCTTGTAGACGAGTCTTGTATATTTTGTATATCAGTAGATGTTCATGGCAGCTTCGTCGGCCTGCACATTTATATATATCAGCTTTTGGGTATGTTTACCCGACATATGAGAGGCGTTATTTTCAGACGATTTAGAATATGGCCTCATCGGCCTAAGTTGAGGGTTACCCCTCTAGAGTTTACAATTAGAAAGTGGTTCGCTCGGGTCGAGTATGGCACCGGGTTCCGGCCACGCCTTGTCAGGTTTGGGGGTGACAAACTTGATATCAGAGTTGTTCTATCCTAAGGAGTCTACAAGTCGTGTATAGTAGAGCCTTGCTTGTAGATGTGTTGTGCACCACATTATATAAACAGGAAGCTACAAGGCATTTAGGAGTCTATTACCCTTCTTTCAAATCCAAATCGTGCTATAGAGCTGAGTCATAAGAGTTCGAGCCAGGACTTATGTTTACTATTGATATAGAGATGCTTGCAATTAGAAAAATTACAACGAGCTAGAGGGCTACTACATCAACAGGTAAGGGCACTAGTAGAGATAGAATTCTTGACAATGTGGCCCAGTTTAAGGCCCTATCAAATCGTGCATACCAGATGTGCGGATTTCCTACTTAAGACCCTAAGAAGGGAATATCTAATATACCCCGTGAATAGAAGGCCATGGGAGTATTAGAAGGTAAAAGTATAAGTTTCAACAGATAACAGAAGCAAGGTGAAGAAGGGTACGAGGTACCCAATTAATGAAGATTATCCAGATTTTCAATTCAGGCAGAGAAATATAAGGCTTCTAAGTTACCTTCAACACAAATAGAGGTACGTACAATTGGCCACACCCATATCAATTATGCCCTATGGGAGGTAACATATATAGTTTAAGAGAAGATGGAATATCAAGATCCAGCTTGGGTTAGAGTAACCCAAAATGGTGAATTGAGCCAGAGGAGCTAAAAGTGAAACAATGTTTTGTTGATATTTTCAGAATAAGGTAGTAGACGAAAATATTAGTAGGAGAATAAGAAAGTAAATAAAGTATTATGAGTAAGATGTGATAAATGGGTGATAACGGTAAATCAAAATATGATATGATGACAGAGTCTATAGTCAAGTGAAGGAAAAGAAAAGAGGTGACAGGCCTTGAGAAAATAAAAGAGTATAGGCCAAAAGTCATATCCTTATTTCGAGAAATGAGTTGGTGAGTCCAACGTGATTACCAAAACAAAAATTTAGATCCCCGGAGTAATAGAAATCAGCATGGGCTAGTGAACAGGATAAACTGAACATCAATTTGGGATCGAATGATGTGTTAATAGTCTATATCAAGAGAATTTCAAAGATCGCATTCCAGCAATAATAAAATGGACAACAGAAGAATAACCTTTAAAGGTCATTAAGGAAGACGCTCCGCCAGAGCAAAAACTTTGAGCAAAGATAAGCTTAAGGGACTAAGTGTGCCAGTTACACTAGGTGTCATTGTAAGGCCCGTTAGAATTTTCTAATGATTTAAGATTTTAAAGTGCGACAACGGTATTTGAAAATAATGTATTCGAGTATCAAAGGAGACCTATGGGGTGGAACCGCATTATTTTGACATCAAAAGTGTTTCAACGATGTCGTTTCTTCGAGTATAAGTGGTATCATATTAAGCAAATGATCTCCAAATTCAGTTTTTATTAAGCATTAGATCCGTATTGAAATTACGGAGCCATATCAAAAGGAATCGTCGAATTCGGACATCGTATGAGAGAGTTATGCCCATTCCCGTGTCAGAAAAAAATCATTTCCTGTCGCCAGCGCCCAGGGTAGCACGGGGCACTGTCCCTGGCGCTGGGGTTTCTTTCAGCTACTGGAACCAGTGCCACAAGCAGCCCTCGGCACCACCTGTAGCGCCTGAAATGCTATATACTCATTTCGGGGTTCATTTTATCCCATTTTTCTTGGCCGAACTTTGAAGTTTTCCTCCACCCTCTCAAGACTTCCAACTCCCCCCATCTTCAAGATCTTCAAGAAAGTTTTTCAAGAACTCAAAGGAGGGTTTTGCAAGATTTCTTCCAAAAAGTATTTCTAAACCCTTAGACTTACATGTATGGATATATTATGGGAATATGAGTATGAATTAAGTATTGAAACTTATGGGATGGTGATTGGAAGCCACTAGTGCTTAACCTAGATTATTGAATGTTGTAGAGATTTTGTAATGAGTTAATTAGTAAAATTTGACGGATGTGAGTTGATTGATCATTACAATGGTGCTAAGAATGTAGTTAGTGGACAAAGGATGTTGTAGTATCTCATGTTGGTAGGAATGGGGGATTGTTGGATGAAGAAACATCATGACTAGAGGTAGTTGAGTGTTATGCACTCTAGGTGTTTGATAAAATGCCAAAATGACAAAAAAAACTGGAAATGTTTACTAATATTGGTCCAATTGAATTATGTTGATGTAGATTGAAGTTCTAAGAGTAGTGAGAGGTTTTAGTATCACTAAAGAGCTCCATCAAGGCATGTTTGCTAAACTTCTTTCATAGAATTGAATTCCATGATGCTCTTGTAAGTCCCGAGTTATTCTTTATAAATCAATTATTCTGAATAAGCTTTGTGTTGAAAGGTATATATATTCAAAATGTATTTTGGATGCTCTTATCATATGATGTTATCCTTCGGGAATGTATTCAAAGCATGAGTTGGGTATAAAGATGATATGACTCCAAGTAGTGTTTCAAGTGAAGGCTATTATGCCAAATTGTGTAAGAAGTCTCAATGTACATAAGACTCTTATTTGCTCATAGGTGTACTAAAAGTCGTGATTAGAGATTCTTTGTTGTCAATAATCTACAAAGATACTTGTAGTGAAAGTAGTGAGTTGGGGATATAAAGTGTAGACAATGTGCCAATAATGAAGGTTATGATTATGGCCAATAGAGCCAATGAAATAAAATGATGTGTGAACTATGATGATGAGTCTTGAAGGTAATGAAATGAAAGTATGGAATATAAGATATACCCACCGTGCCATGAATGAAGAATAATATGTATGGCAAAAAGGGAGCTAATGAAATAATGATGTTGTAAGTAATTGAAAGTACTAATGAAGTGATAGTATGAACATGAAATGTGATTATTTGCCTAAATGAGAATTATGAGGTGTTGTATGTCCCAATGGTTTCAACTATAGTTGTATGCTTCTGAAATAATGTATATAAATGACTTCTATGTTAAGTCCTCAAGAATCATGAGCTTAGCTAATGACCTCAATACGTCAAGTGAGTGAATAACAAGATGAAAGGGAGATGTCCTATGCTAAATGATGATGAACCTTAAGAAAAGAAATTGGGCTCATGTGCCAATGAAATTCACTTATTGATTCACCATGTATGTGCTAATGTAATGTGCTATGTTTTTCCATGATGGGCATGAACATGAAGTGCTCCAATGATCCGGGAACTTATGACCTTAATGTAATGTTAATCATGTCACTTTGAGTTTATATATGGTTATATGCATAATGATATGTTATGAAACGCATAGGTATATTATGTTAAGAAATCCTGTGGACGATCCATGAAACGCGTAGGTATATTATGTAATGAAATCCTGTGGACGGTCTATGAAACGCATAGGTATATTATGTTATGAAATCCTGTGGACGGTCTATGAAACGCATAGGTATATTATGTTATGAAATCCTATGGACGGTTTATGAAACGCATAGGTATAATGTTATGAAATCTTGTGGACGGTCTATGAAACGCATAGGTATATTGTGTTATGAACTCCTGTGAACGGTCTATGAAATGTACATGTGTATTGTGTAAGCAAACACTGTGAACGGTCTATGAAATGCACAGGTGAATTGTGGTAAGTAAACACTGTGAACGGTCTATGAAACGCACAGGTGTATTGTGTAAGTAAACACTGTGAACGGTCTATGAAACGCACAGGTGTATTGTGTAAGTAAACACTGTGAACGGTCTATGAAACGCACAGGTGTATTGTGTAAGTAAACACTGTGAACGGTCTATGAAACGCACAGGTGTATTGTGTAAGTAAACACTGTGAACGGTCTATGAAACGCACAGGTGTATTGTGTAAGTAAACACTGTGAACGGTCTATGAAACGCACAGGTGTATTGTGTAAGTAAACACTGTGAACGGTCTATGAAACGCACAGGTGTATTGTGGAAGTCAATGCTGTGAACGGTCTATAAAACGCACAGGTGTATTGTGTAGGTAAACACTGTGAACGATCTATGAAACGCACAGGTTTATTGTGTAAGTAAATACTGTGAACGGTCTATGAAATGTACAGGTGTATTTGTAAGTAAACAACATGAACGGTCTATAAAATGCACAAGTGAAATGTATAGGTGTAATATAAGAGAGGGATATGGACGGTCTAGTGAGACGCATTGTTAACACAGACATTAGGTGCCACTTTCATTGGCCTTGTTTGTACATGTTCTTTCAATTACTTTATATTATGTATTCCACGCATAGTTCATATTGGTCAGTTAATGCTAAATGAAGTTTAAAATGATGTAAGCATGACGAGACTTGAAATGTGAATCTATGGGATATTTCGTAGTTCTTGATGTACTTTGTATGTATCTTATTTGAATTACCATGATTTCATATGTTGTTTTATTTGCCTTACATGCAAGTACTATTCCACATATACTCACGTCCCTTTTGTCGGGGGTGCTGCATCTTTTAATGGATGCAGGTATACTTCTATAATATGATATGGATCTTTGAAAGGGATCTTCTACGCAGCAGATTATGGCGAGCCCGCTACAATTCCAGTGGGTATTCGAGTCTAGTTGGTTTTATGTACTTAGGTGTCTATTGTCATAGAAGATCCATATACACTGTGGGTCATGCTTAAGTTTTGAGTTTCGTCATGTATTTATGTTCACAGATATTTATGAAGCTATATACCCATCACGAGAGAAAAAAAAAAGAAAAAATAATTTATGGGCCATTGAGCCAAATGTATTCACTACGAAAGTCAAGATACAATTATGTTATGGTAAATCATGCATGACTAATTATGAGAGGTTATGTAAATTAGGCTTGCTCAACTGGGTTTACTCGGTTGAGCGTCGGTCGCGCTCCCTGAGTTTGGGGCATGACAGTCACCCTCGCATGTAAGAAATTTAGTTATCCCTGGTTGAAAAGGGTTATCGCAAGGCGAGTAAGAGTTAGTGAAGACGTGAAAAGACGATGAAGATGAAGAGGCAAAATATTTGATCTTCATAGCATTAAATGTTAGTACTCCCCTAAAGGGGGAGAAGATGGGGTGATATGGTATTAAGTCGGAGTTAAGTGGTTCTGGTAACTATGGAATAGTAAAGGAAAAATGCGGTAAAAAGGCGAAAGGAATAAGATAGCATTTATTCAGATCATACAGATATGTTACGACTCCAGAATATTATGCAAGCACAATGACGGGGAGTGACAGTAAAGGTTCCCGACCAGGATGTTATTGATAAATAAGTGTGAATGGGCAGTTGATACATTAGGAGCCAATGCAAAAGGTAAGTTAAGGCAAAAGACATAACCAAAGAGAGGCCACGCAAAATATAAATATGAGAATGGACGAATGAGTAGTTAGTAATTGATTCAGGAAGAGACTAGTTATGGCTAGACAAGAGGATACAGATAAATCAGCGGATCATGCAAGATAAAGGTAATGAACCCCAACATAGGGAATTCACTCTCGCAGATATGACGTAATCCTTTAGAAATATTAAGATAAAAGTTGGGGTAGTTAAAGGTACCGTATAAGTGTTACCGAATAAAAGAGAGTGCCATTGGGGAGACAATAAAAATCTCAGTTCAGAAGCAACCCTACGAGCATAAGGGCACGGAGGTAAGTAACCAGGGATAATTAGAGGCGAGTAAGAACATCAAAAATTCCTTCGGGTATACGATATAATAAGCTCGCAGCTTTACAGGATTTAGAGGGTCTACCCTAAGTACTACAACAAAAGACTAGCTGAGAAAATAAGAAAGAAGGCTTCAACCTAAGCATAGTAACCTGAAGAAGAAATGGTCTTGTAACAAAAGTCTCACTACAATATTGTATGCACTCCATAAGAAAGTGGCACCTATTGTGGCTAATGAATGGGAAGTAAAACAAAAAATCAAAGGTAACATTCGGGAACATAGGATTTGCACGAAATTCCAATATTTGTGAGCACTAAGATAAGCCAAGTATTCATGCAATAAGTGGCAGAACGACCAAGAAAAGTAATTGTTTATGTTTAAAGACAATTGAGAAGGCATGACAGGAATTATTCGATTTATGACCCAGAGTTAGTTACGTTACGATCGCACTTAAGATTTTAGAGTATTATTCATGCAGCATATATGTTAACATTTTTACAGTTATAGGAGACTCCAATATAAGTTAAAGAAAGAATTGAGTCCACGTCACAGACAAATACTTGAATTATAAGAAGGTTGGATCATGAATGTTCCATAGCGTCCACAATTGGCTAAAGTAATAACTAATACCCTAAGCCATGGATCGGAAGATAGCTTAAGCCTACTTGAAGGCTGAGAGAGAAGAGGAAACTAAAGAGCTACATCAGCTCAGTCAATCAGGAGTCTGATTATTAAACCTAGATAATTATAGAAATTGTGATTGAGAACATTGCATAATCACTCTTAATATCAGAGGTACAAAAGAGATAGTACAACAGTCATATTCTATAAAGGCTCTACGATAAAGCCAGTTAGAAGGGTACTAGCCTCATAAGAAGTCAGTATGGAGCTCCCACCGGATTGTGTATGCACCAGAGGTGCAAGTATTATAGTAGAGTTTCAAGTTGTGGATGTGAATTCCACCTATGTGGAAGGGTGTTTATAAAACAAAAGACCAAAAATATGATACGAGATTTAAAGGTAAGCAAGGTTCCTAGACAAGTTCTCTAGAGATACCTGGAGGCAAAAGGTGTGCCGGTTCCCTACATTATGGCAATTAAGGACATCTATGATGAGATTAAGACTCGGGTTAGGACAGTAGGACGTGACTCTAAGCATTTTCCGGTTGTAATAGGGTTACACTAAGGTTCTGCACTCAGTCTGTTCTTATTCGCCCTGGTGATGGACGCGTTAACACACCATATTCAAGGGGACGCACCATGGTGCATGCTATTCGCCGATGACATAGTTCTGATTGATGAGTCATGAGCCGGTGTTAACGAGAGGCTAGAGGTTTGGAGATAGGCTCTTGAGTCTTAGGGTTTCAAGCTGAGCAGGACGAAGACGGAATACCTGGAGTGTAAGTTCAACACTGAGCGGGGGAATTGGGCATGGATGTGAGGCTTGAATCACAGGTCATCCCGAGTAGAGGCAGCTTCAAGTACCTTGGTTCGGTTATCCAGGGGGGAGATCAACGAGGATGTCACATACTGTATTGGGGTAGGATGGATGAAGTGGAGGTTAGCAACTGAAGTCCTGTGTGACAAGAGAGTGCCACCATTACTCAAAGGTAAGTTCTATAAAGCGGTGGTTAGACCAGTCATGATGTATGGGGCTGAGTGTTGGCCCGTTAAGAACTCACATATCCAGAAGATGAAAGTAGTAGAAATGAGGATGTTGAGGTGGATGTGCGGGTACACTAGGATAGATAAGATTAGGAATGATGATATCCGGGAGAAGGTGCACGTGGCTCCCATTGATGACAAGATGCGGAAAGCGAGGCTTAGATGGTTCGAACATGTTTAGAGGAGAAGCCCAGATGCTTCGGTACGGAGGTCTGAGCAACTGGTTGTGGAGGGCACGAGAAGAGGTAAAGGGCGGCCTAAGAAGTATTGGGGAGAGGTGATCAGGCAGGATATGGCGAGGCTCCAGATTTCCGAGGACATGACACTTGATAGGAAGATATGGAGGTCGAGTATTAGGGTTGTAGGTTAGGAGGTAGTTAAGTCTTGCCTTACTTCGTACCATTATAGGACTAGCCAGGTAGGGTTTTTGTCTAAGATAGCTAGTGGCAATGTTGTATCTTACTATTTTACTTTTCAGTGCAGGTCCTATTTACTAGCTATCACTTTTGCTTTGCATCTTTCTTCTGGATTTCAATGTTTTTCCTATTTTTCCTATGATTGCTGTTGTGATACTAATATTGTCTCTTTTTATCCTTTTGTCTTTTTGTTTTCTTGAGCCGAGGGTCTTTCGGAAACAGCCTCTCTACTCTTTCGGGGTAAGGGTAAGGTCTGCATATACACTACCCTCCCTAGATGAAAGCCACAAAAGATACGATGCGATATTTAAAGGTAAGAAAGTTAAAGGTAAAGGAGGTACGAGATACTCAAGTGCAGAAGGTTGTGAATAGTCCAGACATCAGATAGAGGGCTAGAAGCACTGTGATTCAGTATCCATAAATGATAGTGGTATTGGCAGTGGCATATCTTCCAGCCTATGGTTTCCAGGTACCGAGAGATCTAGTTAAGAAAGTAAAGAAGAGTTAGAGACGACGTGATGTCTCACTTGAGGTTCCATAATAACATAAGGAAATCTATGGTGCTAGCAAGTTAAAGAAAGGTTGCGAGTAGTATAAATAGATATGTGTAGGTCGTAAGCTAAAGTATGGTAGAGCAACAAGGTTTTAGATAGACATGAGTAAGGATAATAAAAGGTGAGTGAGAAGGTGATGATAATAGGTAAGGCCTAAGGATTAGGCCCATCAAAACAAGAGAGCTTATGGTTCACGTAAGTTATAGAAAGCTCTATATAACCTGAATGAACTCAGAGGAGTTTAAGACTAGGATTATTTAGAAGAGATGGAATGATGCCATGGTAGTAGAATAAAGGTATAATTGTGATAAATAAGAGGATGACATTTAGGCCTTTGATTGAGTAATGATTCAAAGAAAAGGGATTTCATGAATTTCACGGGATTAGAATACCCCCCATAGGATAAACCACGTTGGGATGACATGAAGTACGGTTATTGAAGTATAGTATCGCCCTTGAGTGGATCAGGCAAATCACTTCGGATGTTCCCCGATGAGACGTGAGCCCTAGTGACAATGTATTACGTAAGAGATTTCAAGTTATCAGTGGTAGATTATAGTTCAACATTAAGGTGAATCAACTATAAATGGATAAAAGTCCCAAAGTATGAGATGAGATTAGGTTGTCATTCTTAAGATGAACAGTAGTAATGAGGAATCATTAAAGGACTTAGATTTATACATATAGGAAAGGCAGCGAGAGAGTAACCTAGAGTTGGATAGCAAACCTCGGTAATAATAAACTGAAGTAAGTGTTATGGTATAGTATAACCCGCCTAGATGTAGTAAATCCATAAGGGTAGATAATCGAGGCTTTGGAACAAGATGTAGCGATAGTCATAAGTTCGACAAAGTACCAACGAAGGACTCCAGTACACCTATAGATGCCCAGAGGGACATATTGTAATATTTCTATGTAAGTTAACAAAATGAGGTCTAGAGATTGGCTAAAATATAGAGGAAGAAGGAGAGAAGAGTCACATAGGCACACATACATGGATAGAGTTGTACAAGCTGCACGACAGAAGGTAGTAACAGTAACGAGATTGGAAGAATTCCGACCACAGTTAGTTGTGCGAGAAAGAGGCCTTAAGGGGGGAATGCCCTGGTCTTTGGATTTATTCAAAAAATAGTTTCCTAGATGTCAAGGACAATATTAAAGTATTCATAAGAGCTATAGGTTGTGAGACTAATAAGCGCATCATTCAACATTCGAGGACGAATGTTCCAAAGGGGGGAATGATATTACGCCTCATATATTCGTACGTGAGAGTACGTCGTAAGTTAATTGATGTAAGCTCAGAAATGAGATCATCTTTAAAAGTAAATAAAGTAAGTTAATCATGTTAACTTGGAGTTTACCAATATTTAAGATAATGAACTGCAAGTACCAAGAGGGTTGGAAGGCGTAGAAGCTGAATGAATTAAAGAAAATAGGTTTCGTCGAAAGTCGACAAATTAAGAATGTTATAATATGTAATTTTGGGGTGAGACTAGGGTGCTCAAAATTATAAGGAGGTTATGTTATGAGTTATTTTAGTCTTATAATAGTCGTGTGTTATGTTTTGAAGTCAAGCAAGTTGTGGAACAAAAGTTGGCAAAGATCATCACAAGTTACATTCACAAATATGCTGAAAATTAGGTCAAATTTAGCTGAGCATTTCTCCCAATGTACTTGGAATTACGGGATGATCTACATACAAAATTGAATATCTACGAGTGTAGTTTCCAACGTATTAAATTGTTCATTGATACCACATTGGAGTAGAGAGATATTTATATTTTTGCGAGACTGCGCAGATTGGTAGGTTACAAGTAGGTGCATCACCTACTTGCCAAAAGGAGAGGCCTCAATTAAAAGCTCCAAAGTAGGCCAAGAGGGAACTTTTAAGATCTTATAAACTCGTTACTTTCACCCATCTTTCAGATCAAGAAAACCAAATTGAACCCCTGCAACTCCTCCACAAAAATCCCACACAAACCCTAGGTTATTTCGGGTGTTATGATGTGATTCCAGTGCCGAAAAGCCCGGACAGCTTGCTAGTTTCTATTTCCCCTTCATGTAACTGTGTTGGGGGACTGATTTTGGATGAAGAAGGGCTAGGTTTAGTGGTTTCTACTCTGTCCAAGGTAAATTTATGCTTCTCCTTCCATTATCTAGGCTTGTACGAGCTGTAACTCGATCGTAAAGACTAGACTTAGCGAGTTTCGAAAGAGTGGTATGTTATTTGTTGTTGCATCATTGTTGGCTGGTTGTAAACATATTTTCAATCTGAATTAATGGCTGGTTTATAGGATAAGAGGCTTAATTATGTACTGTTGGTTGTGTTGCTCAATTTGAAAGAAAAGACAAGTCAAAACGTGTTTTAGGAAACTGAAAAATCAATTTTGAGTTGCTGAACTTGTGGGACTGTTTTGTGGGATGTTTCGTGTTGCTTTTGGGTTGTCTATTTTGCTACTATTTTTATGGAGTTTGGGAGGAGAAAGGTTGTGGAGAAACACCACATAATGTCAGGGTGGTTGGCTGGTCGTTCGTCATTGCATTTTTGGGTTGTTTGACACTACTAGGGTTGTCGTTTTGTGTATGAACTAATTGGGGTGTGTGGGCGGTTTTGTGGTATTTTATGATGGATATAATTTTGGAAAATGATGTATACATGTTATTATTTTTGTATTCTTGTTGTTGTTAGTGTTATGTCGAATTGGGAGGAAGTAAAGATTATAGGGGAGATGCTGCCCATTTTATTAAAAATAAGCTTGCCGTTCATTGTGCGATAGTTATGCCTTCCATAACTTGATCATAGTATTGTTATCATTGTTGTAGATTAAGGTGCAACAAGATGGGTTTAACGTGGTTATTGGACAGATTGTGATAAGGTATGTTAAGGCTAAACCTTACCTTCATTTTGGCATGATCCAGTAACTACATGTATTTGATAACGAGACATAAAGAGAAGTTCATATTCCTGAATTTATTTAGATTTTCCTACTCTCATAAGTTACAGCATTCTCCCTTATCGGGACTTCATATTCAGTTTAGTTTTGTCTTCTTTCAGCCAAGAGAGTATAGAATCTATATATATATATATATATATATATATATATATATATATATATATATATATATATATATATATACTGAGCCTACATGTAGTTATATATACTGAGCCTATATATATATACAGCAATGGGCAGTCCCCTATTGGGCAGCCTCTAATTAGATGGTAAGTTATATACTGAGCCTACTATAGCCGAGCGCCTATGAGCGAGCCTAGAATGGCCAAGATACAGAGCCTAGTATGGCCGAGCGCCTATGAGCGAGCCTACTATGGCAGAGCAGTTACACATACCGAGCCTTATAGGGTCGGACAACTATTTTACTTACTATATTGAGAGAGTTGGGTCTGTATCAGCAGGTAAGCATATCTTCAGATTATCTTTGACTCTAAGTTACTTTCAGTTATTATATTATCAGTTCAGTTTCAGCTTTCAGTTATTTTGTTGCCTTACGTACTCGGTATATTATTTCGTATTGACGTCCCTTTTGCCGGGGACGATGCATTTCATGCATGCAGGTCCTGATTGGCAGTTGGACAGACCCTCCCAACAGACAGAGTCAAACATCAGTTTGGTTGGTAAACTTCACTTCCTCGGAGTTACCAGGTCTATACCTTGGAGTCCATTTTATATATACATGTTTGATGGGTAGGTCAAGGCCCTGTCCTAACCATGGTACAGTTCAGTTATCTCTAGAGGCTTGTAAATGAGTCCTGTATATTTTGTATATCAATAGATGTTCATGGCAACTTCGTTGGCATGCACAGTTATATATATCAGCTTTTAGGTATGTTTACCCGACAGATGAGAGAGGCGTTATTTTTAGACGATTCAGAACATGGCCTCATCGGCATAAGTTGAGGGTTACCTCTTCAGAGTTTACAGTTACAAAATGGTACGCTCGGGCCGAGTATGGCACCGGGTGCCGGCCACGCCTCATCAGGTTTGGGGCGTGACATTCAAGTCTCCATGTGAGAATAGCCCGAGCAAGACTCCACTAAGCTCCGCTGGGACCAATAACAGAATCTGCACAAGAAGTGCAGAAGTGTAATATGAGCACAACCGGCTCCATGTACTCCATAAGTGACGAGCCTAACCTCGACGAAGTAGTAATGAGGCTATAACAAGACACTCTCTATAAACCTGTGCGAGTATAAATGAAATAATAGCAGAATATAGAAAACAAGAATTAACATAAAAACTGTAACTGTAACAGTAATTAACATAACAGAGGGCCCCAGAATAACATCTATGCTCAACTTCTCAATACAACACGAATATGGAACCAACAGTTAAGAATAATCAATATGTTATCTTTGATGCAGCACACAACCCGATCCACAAATATATATATACAAATATCGTTGCGGCGTGCAATCCGATCCCAAACAGTAATACCAATATCTGTTCCGACGTGCAATCCGATCCCAAACAATAATACCAATATTTATTACGGTGTACAACCCGATCGCAAACAATAATACCAATATCCGTTGCGGCGTGCAACCCGATCCCAAACAATATTACAGGAATGTACAAACTACAACCAACAATAGCGTATCTCACAACGAAACGCAATAAGGGAATTACATAATTAAATACATAAAGCGGTTAAAAGTAGCTATCTAGCAACACAAAAAGTCATAAAGCAAGTAAAGGCAGTCAATAAATAAATGTACAGATACATGGAAACATATAGCAAATTAAGGCATGTAACGAATAAGGGCATGAATGTAACAAGTAAGGACAAGTAACCATTAAAGCATTTAAAATGTAATAACATGGATTAAATGAAGGCATGAAATAATTTAAGACATCAAATAAATATCTCAACCCGCATGCTTAACCCAAGACTACGTATATGCAATTGTCACCATGCATGTACGATATCCCCATACATAAAACAGGTAGCAAATAAACCAAGCAAGATAAAATTACTTAACCTCATGATTTGGGTAATCATCTCCTCCAAAATCGCCTTACCTGTGCTCCAAGTACTCAAAAAGTGAGAAAATGAACTCAAAATCCTGAAATTGGATGTTTTAAAACCCTGCCAGTCCGTCTTCTTCGCGATCGCGGTCACCAACCTCACAATCACGATTCCAAAAATGTCCAGTACAATTTTTCCCTTCGCAATCGCGGCCAAGAGGCTCTGCTATCGCGATGAACAGTCCTATGAAATACTCTCTCAACTCTTTCCAGATAGCCTAGTGCAATGTCCATAACTTCCTATACAAAGTTCTAAATGTCAAACGTTTTGATTTTCTAAAAATAAGACACCAAGAGTGACAATTTTCTTTTTGGATCACCTCAAAACTCCTTATAGATTGCAAGATATAAGCTCCCAAAGTCAGCCCTGTGACAACAGAAATTTCTTCTTCGTGAACACGAACCTTCCCTCCGCAAATGCGATTCACAAGTCCAATATTGCATTTTACCCTTCGCGATCGCTTCCCAGAGCTCCGCGATCGCGATGTACACCTCTGTAGCCAAAAACCAGCAGATGAAAGGGCTAAAATGGTCCAAAACCACCCCGAAACTCACCGGAGCCTCTCCGGACCCCATCCAATCATACAAACAAGTCCATATACCTAATCCAAACTTATCCAAAGGCTCAACGCCAAAAATAACATCAAACCGAGAATTAAACACTAAAACTTAACATGAAACCTTCAAACTCAAGAATTTCAAATATTCACAACCAAGCGTCTGATTCATACCAAATTGACTCGGAATGAAACCAAACTTTGCATACAAGTTCCAAATGACAAAATGGACCTAAATTCCTGAAATAATGGTCCAAACCTGATAGCCACAAAAGTCAACTCATGGTCAAACTTATGAAATTTCTAAACCTTCAAATTGTCAACTTTTGACAAAAAGAGCAAACTCATCCTAGGAACCTCCAAATACGAATCCGGACAAACGCCTACATCCAAAATCACCATGCATACCCATCAGAGCCATCAAAAATCCGATCGGCAGTCAAATACATAGAAGTCAAACTTGGTCAACTCTTCCAACTTAAAGCTTCCAAGTTGAGAATCATTCTTTCCAAATCAATTCTGAACCACTCAAAAACCAAACCCGACCATACACGCAAGTCATAATAAGTCATATGAAGCTACTCAAGACCTCAAATCACCGAACAGAATGCAAATGCTCAAAATGACTGTTTACCCTAAAAACTGAGGAACAATTAAACTTATATTATGGTTTTAACGATATGTGATTTAAACCAGTACTAATTGATAAACAATCAATTAAATAGATAAATTGGACAATAAAATAAATCAAACCGGTCTGCAAATAATGCCTCGACCTCGATTCGAGATAGTCTAGAGGTTAGTTAATAAGAAAAGTAGGGGATAGAACAAACAACGATGAACAGTAAGTAAAACAAAAAAAAACAATGTATGTGTATATTCTCATTAGTGAATAATGATTGTCTCCCTCACAAGTGAATAGGATCCCTCTTTATATAATAGAGGAATCCTAAATAAGGTACAACTCTAATAACGGAAGTAGATCCTATGATTGGCACTAATAACCGCTTTGATTTGATCTGTTCCGGGATTTCCGCCGTGATCTTCGACCGGTTACTGATATCTCGCCATTCCGTTATTACGCCTTACTCGAAATTAGTCATGCTTGATCTCGATTGTTGCTGGTCTCGATCTCAATGAACACTTTGATCTCCAGGCTTGATGTTCTATCTTCGAGCTCGAGCCCGATCTATTATGAGGTAACCCTCGATGCAACTCCCCTGCCAAAAAAATCGGGTATGCCCAATTTCGACTGTATACAGATAGTCCCCTCATTTTTTGGAGTGTATCAAGAAGAAATGAATTTGAGACTTCGATTTAAAACCTCAAACAATTAAGACGTCAACATCGTGACGTAAGCAACAGAAGCGATTGAAGCATCGCATTTGCACAGTTCCCAAGGTCATTAATTAACGCCAGTTGATGGTCGGCCACCAGTTCTTTCAAACCATCAAAGTGGCTATTATAAATAGACCACCTTCATAAGCTTATCAAACTTTACTTTCAAACTTCTTCTAATCTTCAAAGGCTCTTCTATTCCCTTCAAGTTCATCAACTTTGCCGGTTTCTGTTTGCCAATCTCTTATTAAAACACAAATCCTGCCTTCGTATTCCTTAAACCTCATATAGCAATGGCAAAAACATCAAAGACCGTTCCTCAAGAAGAAAAGATCTCCTCATCACGGCCGACCGGTGAAAAAATACCAGTGGAGCCACGTATTGAAGAGTGCATCCCCAGGCCATGTGAACTTACTTCCGACTTTAAAGTCGAAAAACCCTCTTCGGTTCCTGGCCGATGCGAGCCCATGTATAGATACATTTGTTGGATATCCGAAGGCGATCTCGAGCAGATGAAAACAAACTGCCACTGGGAGAATAAAGAGCTTGTGATTCCTACCCCCGAGGAGGACATCACCACTCATATGAAAGGGTTCTTAAGTGTGTATACTTACCCTTTCACACTGGGTTCCGTCGATCCTGTCATAATCGATTTCTGCCGCCAATACCGGGTAACCTTAGGCCAGATCTACCCCTCTTTTTGGCACATTGTCATTTTGCTCAAATTCTTCTCGAGCAAGGTCGAGGGGATGTATTTTACCCTCGATCATATCATTAGGCTATACAGCCCCCGTCTTTATCGGGACGGACTGATACGGCTTTAGCGCCGGGACATGAAGGTGTTGTTCTTGAGCATAGATGAGGACAAAGATCGAGGATGGATGGGCCAGTTTGTCTGAGTCAAGACCTCCGACTTAATCCCTGCCGAGAAGATGCCATACCCCAAAGAATGGAACATGAAGCGTAAGTAGAACCTCACCGATAATATTTGATTACTTGTTATGTTTCCTTTACCTCTTCTCATCTATATTCTTCTTTATGGTACAGCTTCCCCATGGTTTCCTAGTGTAGTCCCGGACCTTGCAGGTTGGGTTTGACAATTGGTTTCAACCTCTTCATATGCTGAGCGCTCGTGGCGCGATTTTGCCAAGGGTCGATTGATTGCCAAAAATCATGGTAAGTTCCCTTGTCCGTGTTTGATGCTTTCCTGTGAAATACTTCTTTTTAACTTGATTTCTTCTCATACAGGTCTTGGAGATAATATCATCATAAGGCCGCCTCCCCCTGGGGAAGAGGAGGTCCTGAAGCCGACTAAAGACAAGAAAAGGAGAAGGGCCTCGCCTCCAGATACCCCAAAGCCCAGGAAAAGCAGGGCTCGAAAGTCAAAGACTGATCCTGCCGTTCTGTCTGCCGATGTAGTCCAAACGCTATGAGATGAAGACGAGGAGGGAGAAGATGCCGACTGCATACCGGTGGCTTAGAAGAGGGAAGGCATCGAAGCTTCGAGAACTGCTGAGCCGGTGACGATCGAGGAGGTTCAGCCGCAGACTGAGGTGATCTCGGAGGAAGGTCCGAGAAGAGTCCCCGAGTCATCGGGTGTTGATGATGCCTCCTGCCGTGATGAGCAACCGGTGGACCAAAGGGTCTAGTTCTGAGGCCCTTCAAAGAGAATAGAATGCCCCAAGTGACTCGCTCGGGGCAATTAACATTGATGATTCGTCGCCCGGCTCCACGTTCTCTGAGGGGCAGTTTCGGGATGCCCGGTCCATGGGGACCCCCGACGTGGGGACGGCCCCCGAATGGGATGATATATTTCATGGCTGCTTCGCGGGGGTCGATCATGTTTCCGACCTAGACACATCACTCATTTTTGATGAGGCTCAGCGGCTTCTGTACTAAGTGAGTTTTAACCCATGGTACCATGCTTGCATTTGTTCTTATTTCTCTACGTCTGATTTCCTTCCTTTCTGTACAGGCTACGGCGCTCCATCAAGAAGCGTCCTCCAAATACCGAGATGAGTTGGCCCGATGTGAGGTTGATCTCAAAAATCTTACGGAGGAGAGAGACGCCCTCAAACTCCTCTATGTGCATAAAGAAGAGGAGATCATGAGTATTCGAGCCGAGCTGACAAGATCTCATCAAGATCAGACCGAGCTCATTGAACGGGTAATGTAAATTTTTAGGAGCTTGTTATATATTAACTTGATATTAGGACTAACACTTTAATCCTACAGGTTCAGCAGAAGGCCGAATTGGTTGAGTAGCTTCGTGCGGAGGTCAAGATGAAAGAGGCAGAGACTTTGGGGTGGAAGCAGAACATAAACCGTCTTGCCTCGGAGAAAGATGCGGTTCGGGCCTGACTGTCTTTGGTTGAGCATCAACTCCAAAGTGTGAAGGAGGAGAACTTGGCCTGAGCCCAAAAGGTTGAAGAGCTCGAGACTCGGTTGGCCGCTGCGCTTGCAAGGTCCACATCCGAGGCAGAGGCGCTCGTGGCCTCCTACCGAGCCGATGCTGAAGCTGCTAACACTCAGGCAAAGGAAATTTCTGATGCTGCTGAGGTTAGATTGTCCCGTGTTGCCGAGCATGCTAGGCGCCAGTCTCGGAGAGAGACTCTTGAGGAGGTACATACTTGTAGCTTCGACCTCATGGCTTATATCGAGAGTGCGAAGGTTTTGGAGGACGAGGCTGGAGCTTTGCTTTTCGATGATGAAAACTCTGCGAGTGGATCCAAGAATGGAAAAGATAAAGATAAAGCTCCTGAAGATGTGGCTCCCGAGGCGGACTAGGCACTTAGGATTTTTTTTCCTTTTTTTGTGTGTAAGACCATGTGTGGTCTTTGTAAATACTTTGCATATATGAAAGATTCCTTTTTTTTCGTTTCGCCTCCGATTTCTGATTTATGATAAATTCTGTTTTGCCTTTGCCTTGTGAATACTTTGGAGCAATCGGGTTGCTGTAGCCTCTATAATCGAGTGAGCAATAGCTCAAACTCAGAGTAGAACAAACCCTTAGGTTTTTTACTTAAGCGAGGGCGAGTCCCCGAGCTCAACAATATGTTCGGGATTTTGATTTCGAATGGATCAAGCCATAATTGTACTATTTTTACAGCCGAGTTTGAGTAAGTTTCGAACTAACAGTAACAGACCCCTTGAGGTTTTATATCAAATAATGATGAATCCTCGAGCTTTATTCAAGTCAGTTTTATTTGAGCTCGGAATAGTGGAACCCTTAGGTCCGAATTGAGTGAAAATAAAATCTCAAACTCTAAGTGTATTGGCCGTTAGGCTCTTTAGATTGGGCCGATATGGCCTCTAAAAGATGGCTATTTTTTCCCTTTTTTGGCTTAGAAGACTTAGTAAAATAAAAATTTCTTTATGCCTTAACACGTATTCTTTACCCATTGGGTTTTTTGAGGGTTCGATGTCGATTGAAACCCCTTTGCTTTTTGTGCCTTAGCACGTTTGTGTTAAGATAATTTGATGCATCTTAAGGTTTTTCGAGGGCTGATTTCATCGAAGCCCTTTTGATTACTTCCCGAAGGTAGCCTTTTTAAATAGGTTTTTCAAAGAATTCGAAGGCCTATTTTTATTGCGGGATTCAGACGTCTCCGAGCTGCCTTAATTTGGCGGTAGCCTTTGGGTATGCCTCTTGGGCTTATTTCCCAATAACATTTCGAACTTGTTCAAAGTGTTAGTCCCTGAGAGTGATGTCCTTGGCCTATATATCGAGGGGTGCCTCTTTGAGGTCTTATGAATTTGAGTTTAGATTACTCAAATATGTCGATCGTCGACGGCAGTCCCCAAGTGTACGCGGTATATTTTCATTTGGCCCTTGAGCCATTTCTCACAAAATCATAAGTATGGAGCTTGTATAGTAGAAAATTTTCTTTGAGACACAAGATGTTTGATATAGAAACAATGCTTCTTTGTATAATTTATACATGCGTACATGTTTTGCCATCAGTGCTCGACTAATCTATACGGACACGGTTCATTCGACCGTTTGGACCATTACAAAGTTTCTCTATCGAGACCCTTTGACATGAAGTATTTTCCTCGAAAGTGTAACATCCGAGGGTAATGCCCCCTAGTATTTGAGGTTGATTCTAAAGAAGCCTTGGATACTGTTGAATTGTCCTCAGGTAGCACATAATTGTTGCCTCGTTAATAACCTCGCCGGAAAAACCCACTTGGGACAAAAACCGATCTAAGGAAAAAAGAGTGCAACATGTTCTGTAAAACTTGAGGTCTCGATATCTTTGATCGAACACCTGCAGTGAGTTAGTGTCGAATATATAAATGTAAAAAGGGGATAAAGTCATACCTTAGCAATAATACCGTTTGAGAAGCGATATGTTCCAATTATTTGGCAGTTGTTCGACGTCCATCATGCCTAGCTTATAAGATCCCTTTCCGACGATGTCGAGGACTTTGTAGGGTCCCTCCCAATATGGGCCGAGCTTTCCTTCATTAGGATCTCGAGTGTTGATGGTGACTTTCCTCAAGACTAAGTCCCCGACTCTGAAGTGGCGAAGGTTGGTTCTCCTATTGTAGTATCTTTCGATTCGTTGCTTTTGTGCAGCCATTCGAACGAGTGCAGCTTCTCGTTTTTCATCCAATAATTCGAGGCTAGTATTCATAGCCTCGTTATTTGACTCTTCTACTGTATGTCAAAACCTGGCACTGGGTTCCCCGACTTCGACGGGAATCAAGGCTTCAGAGCCATATACTAAGGAGAACGGGGTTGCCCCCGTACTGAACTTTGATGTTGTTCGATATGCCCAAAAGACTTCGGGTAGAATTTCTCTCTATTTCCCCTTAGCGTCGTTCAACCTTTTCTTTAGGTTTTGAATGATAGTCTCGTCGATTCGGCCTGACCGTTCCCACTAGGGTTATACGGCATTGATAATATCCTTTTTATTTTATGGTCTTCGAGGAATTTCGTCACTTTGCTGCCGATAAATTGTTTTCCATTGTCACATATTATTTCGGCGGGTATCCCAAATCGACATACGATGTGGTCCCAGATGAAGTCTATAACCTCTTTCTCTCTCACTTTCTCGAACGCATGTGCTTCAACTCATTTAGAGAAATGGTCAGTCATAAATAAAATGAACTTAGCTTTATATGGGGCCGATGGCAGATGGCCGACGATATCCATTCCCCATTCCATGAATGGCCATGGGGATAGGACTGAATGAAGTTATTCTCCGGGCTGATGGATCATCGGTGCAAACCTTTGACATTTATCACATTTTCGAACAAACTCCTTAGTGTGTTTTTCCAGGCTATCCCAGTAGTATCCTGCTCTAATGATTATGTGAATCAGTGATTCGGTGCCCGAGTGGTTCCCACAAGTGCCTTCATGGACCTCTCGTAAAACATAATCGGTGTCTCCTGGTCCTAAGCATACTGCCAATGGTCCATCGAATTTGCTTCTGTATAATGTTCCATCTTCAGCCAATGTGAATCGAGCAGCTTTGGTTTGTAGGGCCCTCAACTCTTTAGGGTTCGATGAGAGCTTTCCATTCTTCAAGTATTCAATATATTTATTCCTCCAATCCCAGGTTAAGCTTGTAGAGTTTATCTCGGCTTGAGCTTTCTCGATCACGGATCTCGAGAGTTGAATGACAGTCCCCAAGCTGATCTCATCTTCCTCGACCGTTGACCCCAAATTTGCAAGTGCATCGGCCTCATTGTTTTGTTCTCGATGTACATGCTGCAAAGTCTATTCCTTGAAACGGTGCAAAGTTACCTGCAGTTTGTCCAAATACCTTTGCATTCTTTCCTCTCGAACTTCGAAGGTTTGGTTTACTTGGTTCACCACCAGTAAAAGTCACACTTGGCTTCAATGACTTCTGCTCCTAAGCTTTTAGCTAGCTCGAGACCTGCAATCATGGCCTCGTACTCGGCCTCATTGTTAGTCAACCTAGAAGTTTTGATAGATTGCCTAATAGTGCTACCCGTGGGCGGCTTCAAAATGATGCCTAGCCCGGACCCCTTCACATTCGAAGCTCAGTCTATGAAAAGGGTCCATACCCCCGATGATGTACCCGATTTTAACAAGAGTTCCTTTTTAACTTCGAGTACGAGGGTTGGCATAAAACCGGTCACGAAGTCCACTAAAATTTGAGATTTGATGGCCGTCCGGGGTTGATATTCGATATCGTACCCACTGATTTTGACGGCCCATTTGGCCAATCGGCCTGATAGTTCGGGCTTGTGCAAAATATTATGAAGTGGGTAAGTGATTAATACGCATATGGGGTGATATTGAAAGTATGGTCTTAACTTTCTAGAGGCGCTTATCAGTGTAAGTGCCAATTTCTCCAAGTGTGGATATCTAGTTTCTGCTTCTCTTAAGGTTCGACTTACATAATAAACGGGAAATTGCGTACCTTGCTCTTCTCGAACTAGGACACCACTTACCGCGATTTTCGATACTGCCAAGTACAAGTAAAGTTTTTCATCTGCCTTTGGAGTGTGAAGCAGTAGTGGGATCGATAGGTATCGCTTCAATTCCTCTAATGCATGTTGGCATTCCGAGGTCCAGGCGAAATCGTTCTTCTTTTGGAGTAGAGAAAAAAAATATGTGGCTTCGATCCGATGACCACAAAATGAATCGGCCTAAGGAAGCTATCCGTCCAATTAGCCCCTGCACGGCTTTTACATTGTCCATGACGGTGATGTCTTCGATGTCCTTGATTTTATCGGGGTTGATCTCGGTCCCCCGATTCGATACCATGAAGCCAAGGAACTTGCCCGAACCGACCCCGAAAGCATATTTCTCAGGGTTGAGCTTTATGTTGTATTTCCTTAAAATCTCGAACGTTTCCTGCAAATGAGCCAAATGGTCCTCTGCGCACAGGGACTTAACTTGCATGTCATCAATATAAACTTCCATTGATTTACTTATTTGTTCTTCAAATATTTTATTTACTAGGCGTTGGTAAGTAGCTCCTGTATTTTTTAGCTCGAAGGGCATTACATTATAACAATATGTTCCATACTTGGTGATAAATGAAGTCTTTTCTCGGTCCTTCGGGTTTATTTGGATTTGATTGTACCCGGAATAGGCATCGAGAAAAGTAAGGATCTCGTGACCGGCCGTGGCATCGATCATGCGATCGATGTTAGGCAGTGGAAAAGAATCTTTGGGGCACGCCTTGTTTAAATCCTTATAATCTACACACATTCTAAGTTTGTTCCCTTTTTTAGGGACTACAACTACATTGGCTAACCATTCGGGATATTTCACCTCCCAAATGGACCCTATTTTGAAAAGTTTAGTTACCTCGTCCTTTATGAATGCGTGCTTTACCTCGGACTGGGGTCTTCTCTTTTGCTTCACTGGTTTGAACCTATGGTCCAGGCTTAGCCTATGCGCCATTACCTCCTGTGGGATCCCTGTCATGTCTAAATGGGACCAAGCAAAACAATTTATGTTATCAATAAGAAATTGAATAAGCTTTTTCCTGAGTTTGGGGGTTAATCCCGTTCCCAAGTATACCTTTCGCTCGGGCAGGTACTCGATCAATATAACCTGTTCCAGCTCTTCGATCGTTGATTTGGTGGCGTCAGAATCTTCGGGAACAACAAAAGTTTGAGGGGTCAGAAAATCCTCTTCTTCTTCTTTTATCTCCTGCTTCCCCGATTCGGTCGAGGCTGGTGGCTGTGATTGCTATTTGACTTCATGTTTACCTTTGATGCTCAACCTTTCTGAGGTTGATAGTGTAGATATCGGTGTTACCTCAACGACCGCAAATATTTCCTTTGCAGCATGCTGCTCCCCGTATATTGTTTTTACACAGTCCGATGTCAGTGATTTCATCATTTGGTGGAGAGTCGAAGGGACTTCCCTCATATTGTGGATCTAAGGCCTTCCGAGCAGGGAACTGTACCTCATGTCGCCCTCGATTACGTGGAACTTGGTATCTTGAATGGTTTCAGCCACGTTCGCTGGTAGAATAAACTCCCTTTTAGTTTTTTCACTAGCCATATTGAAGCCGTTTAAGACCCGAGTTGCGGGCACGATTTGATTTTGTAGGCCGAGCTGCTCCACGACCCTCGATCGGATGATATTCGCCGAGCTACCTGGATCCACTAAAACACGCTTAACTTGAACTTTATTTAATAAGATAGAAATTACCAGAGCGTCATTGTGGGGCTGAGAAATGCCTTCTGCTTCTTCGTTGTTGAATGATAAAGTGCCTTCGGGCACATAATCTCGGGTTCGTTTTTCCCTAGTGATTGATACCTTAGTGCGTTTGAATATGGGTCCCTGTGGAATGTCGACCCCACCGACGATCATATGAATGACATGTTGGGGTTCCTCCTGTTCATTTTTCCTGTTGGCGTCCCTTTCTCTGAAATGATTCTTGGCTCGATCGCTGAGGAACTCTCGAAGGTGGCCCTCATTGATTAGACGGGCTACCTCCTCCCTTAATTGCCTGCAATCCTCGGTCTTGTGACCATGCATGCCATGATACTTGCACATCAAATTTGGGTTTCTTTGGGAAGGATCGGTTTGTATGGGTCTAGGCCACCTAGTATCTCTGATCCTTCCGATTGCCGATACAATGCCCGATGCATCGATGCTAAAGTTATATTCCGATAACTGAGGTGCCTCTGTGGGATCGGCATACTTGAAAAAACCACATTTGCTCATAAGTCCCCGAGAATTCTATCCTCGATCACTTCTTCGATCGTTCCGGGCGGAATTGCGTCCTGAACCATTATTCCTTCGATATGCGGTATATGGTTGATATCGGTCTCTGGTCGACCTTGGCTCCCTGTCGACGTCCCTTTGGTTTTTAACTGCTGACCTATTTGGATGTACTGAACCGGAAGGGGCTCCTAATTGGTCGTCCTCGACCCTGATCTTTAATTGATATCGATTGTGCACATCTGCCCAAGTTACAGCTGGATGCTCAATCAAATTTTATTTTAACTGACGTGATACTATCGAACTCTGCTTGTTCAACCCTTGGGTGAAAGCTTGAACGGCCCAATCATCTGTGACCGTTGGCAATCATCTGTAATCATCTTCTAAATCATTACCCTTGATGGCGCATGTATATGAAGTAACATGCTCATTGAGATCAGTGGTCCTATAATATTTGGGTATGTCTGGCATACGAAACGTCTTTGGAATAGGCTTCGGAGCCGCACTTGGAGAAAACGGCTTTTATACAAACTTCTTCGAATCCATCCCTTTCAAGATTGGCGATGCCCCCGGTATCTGATCAACTCAAGAGTTGTATGTTTCCATTTTTTTATCGTTGGCTTCGATTCTCTTCTTCCCTGATTCAATTCTTTTGGTGAGCTCCTCGAGCATTTTCATTACCGCAGGATCAGTCCCCGATTTGTTACCATTCGACCTTTCCAGTACTGGCTCGGTACGGCGAGTAATTTCCGGCTCGACCCTATTTAGAGCTCTATGTTGATTTTGTAACTGAGCAATAGCGGCTTGCTGAGCCTGAAGCATCTCGAATATCACTTGGATACTAACTCCTTCGTCTCATCTGCCCTGTCTTCCTTGGCTACTAGATCGGCCTTCTCTGCATACACTCCCATCGAGATTTGCGCCTAGGTCCGCGTTTATAGCAACGTGCTAACTGACATCGACTGGGTTGGCAACCAGTGCTCCCCCGAGATTAGCCTGTGGCACCTCGACTCCTGGAGCAATCACATTTTCGTTTTCACCATGGAATCCGAGGCCAATGTCACCGTGTGTGAATGCGTTTTGTGAGTTTGACATGTTTTAACCTGAAAGCAAAGAGACTTGACAAGAACAAGCGTAAAATAGTGTCTTTTACCAGAATTAGTACTGAACAATCACTATTATCCTAAACCCACGGTGGGCGCCAAACTATTTACCTTAAAAATTGAGTAACAATTAAACTTATATTGTGTTTTTAAGGATATGTGATTTAAACCAGTACCAATTGATAAACAATGAATTAAATAGATAAATTAGACAATAAAATAAATCAAACCGGTCTGCAAACAATGCCTCGACCTCGATTCGAGATAGTCTCGAGGTTAGTTAATAAGAACAGTAGGGGATGGAACAAACAGTGATAAACAGTAAGTAAAACAAAGAAAGCAGCGTATGTGTATATTCTTATCAATGAATAATGATTGTCCCCCTTACAAGTAAATGGGATCCCTCTTTATATAATAGAGGAATCCTAAATAAGGTACAACTCTAATAATGGACGTAGATCCCATGATTTGCACTAATAACCGCTTTGATTTGATCTGTTCCGGGATTTCCGCCGTGATTTTCGACCGGTTACTGATATCTCGCCATTCCGTTATTACGCCTTACTCGAAGTCAGTCATGCTTGATCTCTATTATTGCTGGCCTTGATCTCTATTATTGCTGGCCTCGATCTCAATGAACACTTCGATCTCCAGGCTTGATGCTCTATCTTCGAGCTCGAGTCCGATCTATTATGAGGTTACCCTCGAGGCAACTACCCTGCCAACGAAATCGGGTATGCCCGATTTCGACCGTATACAACGACCGATCGGATCGTTACATCTGCTCTCAAATTTTGTATGGTATTAGAAATCAACTGGTGCAAACTGGCCGAAAGACTCACGGATAGAGCAGCATGCAGAAACGTCAGTTTTAGGAGGCTCCATTCAGATCAACATTCTTGACTAAACAGGGGTATGTCAGGACTTCTAAAGGGAAAGTCTCCTTGCAAAGTCGTTGGCAAGAACTGGATAAACAAAAATATATCATTATGCATCCCTCTTCACCAAATTGTTGGCGCATATATACTTTCTGATAAGCTTACTTGGCTAATGAGGTTCTTAGCTTCCGCAGTGACATTCTTAAAAATAGGTACATCATTAGATGGCTGCTTTAATCTTTTAACTATAACCAGCCAAAGTGGGGGAAAAAAAAGAAGAGAAGTCAAGTTCATTACTATTAACTTCCGAAGCAACTAAAAATTGCAATAGATTTGTATTTATAATCAAAGCACTTCTCAAAAACCTAGTAGATCTATAGAGAACTTCTATTAACTACAAATGTGAATCTCAATACCAAATTTATCAGAATATCAAAGCATCATCATTTTGTTCCAAATTCCCCTATTATGTAATTAGGGGGTTAGGGTTTCAACTAAAATAGACAAAAAAAAAAAAAGGAAACACAGCGTTAAATACAACAATCATATTGCTTAACAATATTGTCCATTAGAAAATAAATAATGTACCTTTAAGCTCCTTAATGGTAGATGAGCATGCTACAGAACACTATGAAAAAATAACAATAAAATTTAATCAATTGTTTCAGGCATATCACAAACACCTTGTGTGAATCATTTTGCACAATGCTATAATGGTGATAATTATACATCACTTAAGCAAAGCACTCATAAGAAAGAAAACAGAAAAGCGAGAAGAATCTTGTTGTTTCAGATATTTGAAACCAAATAACAGAAGAAGATGTTCTCATAACGCTTGTCTGTGCTCCATAGTCCACGTGGAATCACCTGTTAAACTAAGAAAATTCACCATTAGATCCAGATTTGACATACAATACAGACTTCTTTCAAGTGGACAATCAAATACCAGGCAAAATTTATTTTTACAACTATCTCATTAAACTTCTTATTTTTCTGAATCTTAAGCACATTAATGTCTTGAACTGTGCAAGTCCTTTTCCCTAATAGTACTACCTTTTGGAAAAAAAACATGAAGAGAAATGAAAATCGGCAAAATTCATGTTGAAATCTTAATGATTTAAGAGTAAAAAAGAAGAACGAAATCGAGAAGAAATAAAAAAAAAATTAGACCTTGGCTGCAAAATTGC